>NC_138769.1:0-277913 GCF_965119305.1 Pelophylax lessonae | reverse complement strand
CCTCCTCTCCCCCATATATAATATATACCCTCCTCTCCCCCCATATATAATATATACCCTCCTCTCCCCCCATATATAATATATACCCTCCTCTCCTCCATATATCATATATACCCTCCTCTCCTCCATATATCATATACCCTCCTCTCCTCCTATATATAATATATACCCTCCTCTCCTCCATATATAATATATACCCTCCTCTCCTCCCATATATAATATATACCCTCCTCTCCTCCATATATAATATATACCCTCCTCTCCTCCCATATATAATATATACCCTCCTCTCCCCCATATATAATATATACCCTCCTCTCCCCCATATATAATATATACCCTCCTCTCCCCCATATATAATATATACCCTCCTCTCCCCCATATATAATATATACCCTCCTCTCCCCCATATATAATATATACCCTCCTCTCCCCCATATATAATATATACCCTCCTCTCCCCCATATATAATATATACCCTCCTCTCCTCCATATATAATATATACCCTCCTCTCCTCCATATATAATATATACCCTCCTCTCCTCCATATATCATATATACCCTCCTCTCCTCCATATATAATATATACCCTCCTCTCCCCCATATATAATATATACCCTCCTCTCCTCCATATATAATATATACCCTCCTCTCCTCCATATATAATATATACCCTCCTCTCCTCCATATATCATATATACCCTCCTCTCCTCCATATATAATATATACCCTCCTCTCTCTCCCGGTATATACAGAATGATTCGTTTGAGCTCCGGTTCGTTGGCTGTGATTGGAGGGAGTCGTCTCCTCGGGGGGTCACTCAGGTAAAGTTACTTTTCTCCACTTTAATATCGGCTCCCGCTGTCATCCCAGTCCTTCATTCTTCCATACACCCCTCCCCCCCATCCTCCACCCCTACCCTTCCATCCTACATACACCCCCCCCCCCATCCTCCACCCCTACCCTTCCGTCCTACATACACCCCTCCCCCCCATCCTTTGTACACGCCTCCCCCCCATCCTTTGTACACTTCTCCCCCCCATCCTTTGTACACGCCTCCCCCCCATCCTTTGTACACGCCTCCCCCCCATCCTTTGTACACGCCTCCCCCCCATCCTTTGTACACGCCTCCCCCCCATCCTTTGTACACGCCTCCCCCCCATCCTTTGTACACCCCTCCCCCCCCATCCTTTGTACACCCCTCCCCCCCATCCTTTGTACACCCCTCCCCCCCATCCTTTGTACACGCCTCCCCCCCATCCTTTGTACACCCCTCCCCCCATCCTTTGTACACGCCTCCCCCCATCCTTTGTACACGCCTCCCCCCCATCCTTTGTACACGCCCCCCCCCCCATCCTTTGTACACGCCCCCCCCCCATCCTTTGTACACGCCCCCCCCCCATCCTTTGTACACGCCTCCCCCCCATCCTTTGTACACGCCTCCCCCCCATCCTTTGTACACGCCTCCCCCCCATCCTTTGTACACGCCTCCCCCCATCCTTTGTACACGCCTCCCCCCCATCCTTTGTACACCCCCCCCCCCCATCCTTTGTACACGCCTCCCCCCATCCTTTATACACCTCCTGACCATCCCATCTTCTTTAGACCCCCCCATCCTCCATAAACCTAACCCCCCCCATCTTCTTTACACACTCCTACCACCCACCCATCCTCTATACATCCCTTGCCCCCCTGTCTTCTATATACCCTATGACACCCACCCCTGTCCTCTATACATCCCTGACCCCCCCCCCTGTACTCCATACACCCCCTGCCCCCCCCCCCTCCTGTTCTCCATACCCCGTCCTACCTGTTCTCCATACACCCCCTGAACCCCCCCCCCCCCTCCTCCAGTGGTCAGTGAAAGGTTCAGGATAGAGGATTGACAGCAGCCATTAATTATCAGCCACACAGATCACATCTTTCACTGGCTGCTTGCTGGCCCCAGGACTCAGATTGTATAGTGATAGTTGGTCTTTCCCCTTAACTTTATACAAAGAATGAATTCCACATTAATAATTCTGCTGCCAACATCAGTGCGTCATAGAAATTCCTTCTTTTTGAAGGCGGCCATTTTGCTGAAGCCCAGAGCTCCTTAGCAGCAGGAAATCTTTAGGCTGTCAGCAGATCCGCCTCTAGTGACTCTGGTTTATGGCACAGTGCCGAGAACTGAGAGCAAATGAGTGCAGAGTGGGAGGAGACCGCGTATTACTGGATTGTACACAGTATAGGCACTTATGTGTTCCATCCCTATACCTGCAGAAGGGGGCGCCCTGGAGTCCTCTATCAGGACTTCATTGTCTGACTAGAGTTCCACTTTAATGAACCAGGAGGACAGCGCTGTGCCACACCAATACAAGTCTGCTATACCTCTTTGTCAGGGTGCCAGGAAACCCGACCACACCAAGATGGAAGTAAAATGAAGCCATTTATATATGCAACAATAATAATCGTACAGCAAGAGAGGAGCAAAATAAAGAACAGCCGGGGTCAACTTCAGTACTGGGTAGTCACCCAAGCCGGGATCGAGTCCAGGAACAGGTAGTCACCCAAGCCAGGATCGAGTCCAGGAACGGGTAGTCACCCAAGCCGGGATCGAGTCCAGGAACAGGTAGTCACCCAAGCCGGGATCGAGTCCAGGAACAAGTAGTCACCCAAGCCGGGATCGAGTCCAGGAACGGGTAGTCACCCAAGCCAGGATCGAGTCCAGGAACGGGTAGTCATCCAAGCCGGGATCGAGTCCAGGAACAGGTAGTCATCCAAGCCGGGATCGAGTCCAGGAACAGGTAGTCATCCAAGCCGGGATCGAGTCCAGGAACAGGTAGTCATCCAAGCCAGGATCGAGTCCAGGAACAGGTAGTCATCCAAGCCGGGATCGAGTCCAGGAACAGGTAGTCATCCAAGCCAGGATCGAGTCCAGGAACAGGTAGTCATCCAAGCCGGGATCGAGTCCAGGAACGGGTAGTCATCCAAGCCGGGATCGAGTCCAGGAACGGGTAGTCACCCAAGCCGGGATCGGGTCCAGGAACGGGTAGTCATCCAAGCCGGGATCGATTCCAGGAACGGGTAGTCTGCCCAAGCCGGGATCGAGTCCAGGAACAGGTAGTCACCCAAGCCGGGATCGGGTCCAGGAACGGGTAGTCATCCAAGCCGGGATCGATTCCAGGAACGGGTAGTCTGCCCAAGCCGGGATCGATTCCAGGAACCAGTAGTCTGCCCAAGCCGGGTCGTCGTCTGATGCGGGGTTGTCTGCCGATGCGGAATCCAGAGCCAGGAAGGTCGTCGGCTAAGCCAAGTCATGCATGGAGAAACCACTGAGACCAGAGGACTGCTAGCACTGATGCACCTTAGAGCACAAACACAAGGGCAAGGACAGCAACCCATCAGGTTTTATATATATAATAGTCAAAACTTAAAGAAAATAATATTGCTGCGCCAAGTCTTTCATTGGAGATAAATAAATAAATATGTTTGGTGTACAAAAAGTTATCACAATAACTCTAAATCAGTCCATCAACTGTGATACTAAAGTGATAAATCAATGTCTGAGCCGTGATTATAAAATCAATAATATTAATAGTCCCAATCCTCAGTGAAAATAGTGACTGAAAGAAAATCAAAAAATCTTCATCCACAAACGTGATGAAAAGTGCTGCATGCTTCACTCCAGGTGCTCCTAGTGACAGATTAGCAGCTCACCTTAGGAACCCCTGAGAGTCAATACACACTCTGGGATAATCCCTGCAGTCTGGTTCGCCTTCCCATCACCGCCTCCTGATACTCCCTCCAGGTTTATATGGCATCGGTGTGGAAAAATAAAAGCAAGATCTAGTGCTTTCTGATTTTATGGCTATTTATTAAATCATAAATGGTGAAATCGCACTTACATTTCAAAGCACTTCAGCAGTGCGGACTTATCATAGAATCAAACGCTGCCTGTGGTCTCCGGGAATCGATGTGATGACGTGCAGGCTCCTCCCCCGTACGCGTTGCGTCATAGACTTCGTCAGCGGGGTGGAGCCAATCGTCTTATATATCGCTAATGCTGCCGCGGTCACACCCCACTCCTGGCGGGGAGACTCTACAGCGCGGCGCCATATCAGGACCCTGCCCATATTCGTTTCCGATAATATACAAGAGCCCGGCCTATATCTCAAATGATCCAAAACGGCCTGCATAGACCGTCCAATCCCCTAATCGTAAATTTGCATTTTTGAAATTACTTTCAATAGGAGCCTGCTCGCATCCTGTTCCCGGAGGCATGGCGTTAGCATATGCACATTTCACATCTATGCAGTGTTCAAATACTTTATACATATATGTTCTGCTGCAGAAAAAAACAACTTTCAAAAAAATGTATGATTAATGACAGACACTGTGAGTCTGCAGACCTCCACCAATGTGGCAATCAGTCATAAACTATAAGTGGTTCAATAACCTAATAGATTTAAAATAATGAACTTTAATGATTGCATAGTTAAACAAAAACAATAAAAACTTTAAATAGATGAAAACCCGGCAAAGCCCAGGGAAATAACTACATAACTCCAATCCAGTTATATCCCAATACTGGAAATGTACCATCCCAATGATACCCAATGCAAAATTCTATGTAAAACTAATAATCATAAATATATTGATATGTATATTATTTTACAGGATAACATTAAAATTATTTTAAAATGTTAAAATATTAAGATGTTAGATATTAAAATATTCCAATCACTAAAATATAATTTTTTACATTTAATTCCAATTTAAAATTTAAAATATATAAAAAATTCATTAAAATTTATCAATCAGGGAATAAGACGGAAGGAAATCTATTTCTCACTAATAAAACAATTTAGGTCGAACTCAACGTTCATACCCCTGGGGACAAGGTCAGGTGTGCAACATCATCACTGAGCGATGATGATGCAAACAGAGTTTATAAGAGACCGCAGTCTGCACATGTCCAAGATGGCTGCCAACAGGAAGCAAGGTAAGACCTTGACAATCTTCCTGAGGCCATACCCCCTCTCCTCTCTGATTGGCTGATGAGGATCCTCCCCCAGTCTTATTAGAGGAGATGTCCTGTCTTAGATCTGTGTGACCACCCCCCCCCCCCCAAAACAACCACTAATCTCACCCCCCCCTCTAAACCACTGCTAATCTCACCCCCCCCTCTAAACCACCGCTAACTTCACCCCCCCACCCCCAAACCACCTCTAATCTCACCCTTCTCTGTCTTCTCCCCGCAGGTCTGATGATTCCTTCTTCCTGTGTGACTGCAGCACTCTGGAGAGAAGCCCCCCGACACAAGAGTAAGTCCCCCCCTTTCTACAAGAGTATATGCCCCCCCTTCTACAAGAGTAAGTTCCCCCTCCCCTTCTACAAGAGTAAGTTCCCCCGCCCTCCCATCCTCTACAAAAAAGAGTAAGCCCCCCCCCCCCCCGTTCAAGAATAAATTCCCCATCCTCCTATCTGACCCCAGGCTTGTATAACCCACCTCTCCCCTTCCCCCACAGCCCAGATCCTTCCAACAAAGACTCCGACACCGACCGCATCCTGGCCGCCGCCGCCTCCTCTTCCGGGAGATACTTCGCTCTGACCGATGACCGCAAACGTTTCGTCTTATTCCGAGCGGATCCCGCCTGGGAGAGGGTCAGCGTCAGGTGAGTGACATACTAACCCCTCCTCTTCTTCTGGGAGATACTTCGCTCTGACCGATGACCGCAAACGTTTCGTCTTATTCTGAGCGGATCCCACCTAGGGGAGAGGGTCAACTTCAGGTGAGTGACATACTAACCCCTCCACACTGAACCCTCCTCCACTTCTGGGAGATACTACGCTCTGACCGATGACCGCAAATGTTTCGTCTTCTTCTGAGCTTATCCGGCATGGGAGAGGATCAGCGTCAGGTGAGTGACATACTAACCCTTCCCCCACCACACTGACCCCCCCTCCTCATCCGAGAGATACTTTTGTTCTGACTGATGACCGCAGACGTTTCGTCTTATTCCTAGCGGGTCCACCTAGGGAGAGGGTCGGCGTCAGGTGAGTGACACACTGACCCCCTCCCCCTCCACACTGACTCCTCTTCTGGGAGATATTTCACTCTGACCGATGACCCCAAGCTTCTCTTCTTATTCCGAGCGGATCCCGCCTGGGAGAAGGTCAGTGTCAGGTGAGTGACATACTGACCCCTCCCCCACACACAGAGACCCTTGGGGTGACCTTGTCCTCTGTCCTCAGGTGGGTGTCGCGGCGTTGCACAGCGATCACATTCTCCTCCTGTGAATCCTACGTGCTGGTGGCGGATAAGTCTGGAGATGTCTTCTCCTTCTCTGTGACCAACCCCCAGGAAGAGGGGCGGCTGGAGCTCGGACATCTCTCCATGCTGCTGGACCTGGTGAGAAGGCAGCTCGGGAAAGGGCGGGGGGCCAAGCTGGAGGGCAGCTCGGGAAAGGGCGGGGGGCCCAGCTGGAGGGCAGCTCTGGAAAGGGCGGGGGGGCCCAGCTGGAGGGCAGCTCTGGAAAGGGCGGGGGGCCCAGCTGGAGGGCAGCTCTGGAAAGGGCGGGGGGCCCAGCTGGAGGGCAGCTCTGGAAAGGGCGGGGGGCCCAGCTGAGGTCAGCTCGGTAAAGGGCGGGGGGGCCAAGCTGGAGGACAGCTCGGTAAAGGGCGGGGGGGCCAAGCTGGAGGGCAGCTCGGTAAAGGGCGGGGGGGCCGAGCTGGAGGGCAGCTCGGGAAAGGGCGGGGGGGCCGAGCTGGAGGGCAGCTCGGGAAAGGGCGGGGGGGCCGAGCTGGAGGGCAGCTCGGGAAAGGGCGGGGGGGCCGAGCTGGAGGGCAGCTCGGGAAAGGGCGGGGGGGCCGAGCTGGAGGGCAGCTCGGGAAAGGGCGGGGGGGCCGAGCTGGAGGGCAGCTCGGGAAAGGGCGGGGGGGCCGAGCTGGAGGGCAGCTCGGGAAAGGGCGGGGGGGGCAAGCTGGAGGGCAGCTCGGGAAAGGGCGGGGGGGGCCAAGCTGGAGGGCAGCTCGGGAAAGGGCGGGGGGGGCCAAGCTGGAGGGCAGCTCGGGAAAGGGCAGGGAGGGGCGGTTTTCTCAGAGGCTGCAGAAAAGAATGGGAGTCTGGTGGACGATGTACCCGACCTATCACAATAAAGGATCCTGATGTAGGTGGAGTTCATTGATCTGAATTATTGGGAAGAAAATACGAATTATTCATGCTGACCGTCGCATCTGCTGGCCGTAAAGCTGAGAAAGGCAGGCTGTGGGGATAAATATTCATATCTTACATGGGGTTCCTACAAAGGCCTATCTGCTTCTGGCTATAAATAGAAGAACTGAAAGCCTATGTTTCTGTGGGGGCGTCATTCATAAGTATTGTACAAAACAGATGAATGACCCCCCCCGTCTAACCAGCTGATATTGGTCTTCTCTCCCCCCCCATAGGTGGTGACTACGGATGGGCGCTATATTATCACCTGTGACCGTGATGAGAAGATCCGGGTCAGCCTGTGGGAGGCGCCACATGTCATCAGCGCGTTCTGTCTAGGACACACAGAGTGAGTTATGGGGGAGATGTTGGTGAGCCCTTTGTCGTCATTACTGTATCTCCACTTCACTCTAGTGGTGTCAGTGGTGAGCCCAGTGTGATCATTCTGCTGGAGTTTGGCGTCAGTGGCTCCTACATAGCTCTATATTTCGGAGAGTCCTTGGCAGAGAACTGTACACACCACATCCACCCATTATCCATAGGACACCCCCATCCTGATGTCATCCCTCTGATTTCTGTCCTCAGGTTTGTGTCACAGCTGCTGGTTCTGCCTGGCTCAGAAAATGTGCTCCTCTCTGGATCAGGGGTAAGTGTTCATCGCTGGTCTTCCCTCTCTGTGTACACACTGCTGACATCACTGCTTCTTCACCCACTGACCCATCGCCGTGCCCATTACTGCTCCCACCGCTTTCCCGTTTGTGCCCATTCCTGCTCCCACCGCTTTCCCATCAGTGCCCATTACTGCTCCCACCGCTTTCCCGTCTGTGCCCATTACTGCTCCCACCGCTTTCCCGTCTGTGCCCATTACTGCTCCCACCGCTTTCCCGTCCGTGCCCATTACTGCTCCCACCGTTTTCCCGTCCGTGCCCATTACTGCTCCCAGCCACTTTCCTGTCTGTGCCCATTACTGCTCCCAGCCACTTTCCCGTCTGTGCCCATTACTGCTCCCAGCCACTTTCCCGTCTGTGCCCATTATTGCTCCCAGCCACTTTCCCGTCTGTGCCCATTACTGCTCCCAGCCACTTTCCCGTCTGTGCCCATTACTGCTCCCAGCCACTTTCCCGTCTGTGCCCATTACTGCTCCCAGCCACTTTCCCGTCTGTGCCCATTACTGCTCCCAGCCACTTTCCCGTCTGTGCCCATTACTGCTCCCACCGCTTTCCCGTCTGTGCCCATTACTGCTCCCACCGCTTTCCCGTCCGTGCCCATTACTGCTCCCACCGCTTTCCCGTCTGTGCCCATTATTGCTCCCAGCCACTTTCCCGTCCGTGCCCATTACTGCTCCCACCGCTTTCCCGTCCGTGCCCATTACTGCTCCCACCGCTTTCCCGTCCGTGCCCATTACTGCTCCCACCGCTTTCCCGTCTGTGCCCATTACTGCTCCCAGCCACTTTCCCGTCTGTGCCCATTACTGCTCCCAGCCACTTTCCCGTCTGTGCCCATTACTGCTCCCAGCCACTTTCCCGTCTGTGCCCATTACTGCTCCCAGCCACTTTCCCGTCTGTGCCCATTACTGCTCCCAGCCACTTTCCCGTCCGTGCCCATTACTGCTCCCAGCCACTTTCCCGTCTGTGCCCATTACTGCTTCCACCGCTTTCCCGTCTGTGCCCATTACTGCTTCCACCGCTTTCCCGTCTGTGCCCATTACTGCTCCCACCGCTTTCCCGTCTGTGCCCATTACTGCTCCCACCGCTTTCCCGTCTGTGCCCATTACTGCTCCCACCGCTTTCCCGTCTGTGCCCATTACTGCTCCCAGCTACTTTCCCGTCTGTGCCCATTACTGCTCCCAGCTACTTTCCCGTCTGTGCCCATTACTGCTCCCAGCTACTTTCCCGTCTGTGCCCATTACTGCTCCCAGCTACTTTCCCGTCTGTGCCCATTACTGCTCCCAGCTACTTTCCCGTCTGTGCCCATTACTGCTCCCAGCTACTTTCCCGTCTGTGCCCATTACTGCTCCCAGCTACTTTCCCGTCTGTGCCCATTACTGCTCCCAGCTACTTTCCCGTCTGTGCCCATTACTGCTCCCAGCTACTTTCCCGTCAGTGCCCATTACTGCTCCCAGCCACTTCCCATTTTGTGCCCATTACTGCTCCCAGCTACTTTTCCGTCAGTGCCCATTACTGCTCCCAGCTACTTTCCCGTCAGTGCCCATTACTGCTCCCAGCCACTTCCCAGTTAGTGCCCATTACTGCTCCCACCCGCTTTCCCATCCGTGCCCGTTACTGCTCCCAGACACTTTCTCTTCCGTGCCCGTTACTGCTCTCAGCCACTTTCCAGTTAGTGCCCATTACTGCTCTCACCCACTTTCCCGTCTGTGCCCATTACTGCTCTCAGCCACTTTCCAGTTAGTGCCCATTACTGCTCCCACCTGCTTTTCTGTCAGTGCCTATTACTACTCCCACCCGCTTTCCTGTCAGTGCCCAGTACTGCTTCCCCCCCCACCCGCTCTTTTTTTTCTGTGTTATGTGTTCCTGAGTTTCGTTGTCTTACCTCCCACATCTCCCCCTCCTCAGTGTTGCCGTTCTCTCTGTAGGATGGGACGGTACGGCTGTGGAAATACGAATCTGGGGAAGAGATTCACAGCTGCAACCTCAAAGATGTCCTGAGGCCAGGAGACTATGAGGAGTTCCAGGTGAGGGGTCATACTGGAGAACTGTTGGGGGGTTGGCAGTATGTATCATTATGTCTTATTAAACAGAATATAGCACTGTCTTAGTTCCATAGTCAGGTTGAAAAAAGACACAAGTCCATCCGGTTCAACCAAAACAAAAAGTTCCTCCCCTCCCAGATTTTGGTTCTCCGGATACAGTTCTCCGGATACAGTTCTCCGGATACAGTTCTCCGCGCTTTTGTCTGTTCTTGATGCGTGTTTTCCTGCTTGCAGAGGTTTGCAGTGTCCAGACTGAGCTGCTCCCCGGGAGGAGAACACCTGGCTGTGCTTTGTGATGGGTATGTAGGGGGCCCAACACTTATCAATATCACAGGGAAAGCGGCTCATTGGTTGGGAGTCCTGTAAGGAGATGGACTTCTAGTGACTGAAAAAAAACAATTCAAGATTACTGGCTGGCGTGTCCAGCTGTGACTGGGGGTTTGCTCAGCAGTCCTCATGGTCAAGGAGAGGGTTGGGAGTATTGGTTGGTGGAGGACATGCAGGTGCCTGGGATGGTGAAAGTCTAGAGGCCCCATGAGGAGGATAAGTACAGGGGAGGCTGAAGTGGTGAATAATTTTAGGGGGGGGGGTGGAGTAGAGAGTTCCAGGAGGAGATACCTCTGGGTGGTGGAATGGGACAAATGCAAGATGGGAGAGGGTGGCTTCGGGAGGAGGGGGCTCTGGGTGGTGGAATGGGACAGATGGTAGTAGAGGGTTCCAGGAGGAGAGGGCTCTGGTTGGTGGAATGGGACAGATGGTAGTAGAGGGTTCCAGGAGGAGAGGGCTCTGGTTGGTGGAATGGGACAGATGGTAGTAGAGGGTTCCAGGAGGAGAGGGCTCTGGTTGGTGGAATGGGAGAGATGGTAGTAGAGGGTTCCAGGAGGAGAGGGCTCTGGTTGGTGGAATAGGACAGATGGTAGTAGGGGGTTCCAGGAGGAGAGGGCTCTGGTTGGTGGAATAGGACAGATGGTAGTAGACGGTTCCAGGAGGAGGGGGCTCTGGGTGGTGGAATGGGAGAGATGGTAGTAGAGGGTTCCAGGAGGAGGGGGCTCTGGTTGGTGGAATAGGACAGATGGTAGTAGAGGGTTCCAGGAGGAGGGGGCTCTGGTTGGTGGAATGGGAGAGATGGTAGTAGAGGGTTCCAGGAGGAGAGGGCTCTGGTTGGTGGAATGGGAGAGATGGTAGTAGAGGGTTCCAGGAGGAGGGGGCTCTGGGTGGTGGAATGGGACAGATGGTAGTAGAGGGTTCCAGGAGGAGAGGGCTCTGGGTGGTGGAATGGGACAGATGGTAGTAGAGGGTTCCAGGAGGAGAGGGCTTTGGTTGGTGGAATAGGACAGATGGTAGTAGAGGGTTCCAGGAGGAGAGAGCTCTGGTTGGTGGAATGGGACAGATGGTAGTAGAGGGTTCCAGGAGGAGAGGGCTCTGGTTGGTGGAATGGGACAGATGATAGTAGAGGGTTCCAGGAGGAGGGGGCTCTGGTTGGTGGAATAGGACAGATGGTAGTAGAGGGTTCCAGGAGGAGAGGGCTCTGGTTGGTGGAATAGGACAGATGGTAGTAGAGGGTTCCAGGAGGAGGGGGCTCTGGTTGGTGGAATGGGACAGATGGTAGTAGAGGGTTCCAGGAGGAGGGGGCTCTGGTTGGTGGAATAGGACAGATGGTAGTAGAGGGTTCCAGGAGGAGGGGGCTCTGGTTGGTGGAATAGGACAGATGGTAGTAGAGGGTTCCAGGAGGAGAGAGCTCTGGTTGGTGGAATGGGACAGATGGTAGTAGAGGGTTCCAGGAGGAGAGGGCTCTGGTTGGTGGAATGGGACAGATGATAGTAGAGGGTTCCAGGAGGAGGGGGCTCTGGTTGGTGGAATAGGACAGATGGTAGTAGAGGGTTCCAGGAGGAGAGGGCTCTGGTTGGTGGAATGGGAGAGATGGTAGTAGAGGGTTCCAGGAGGAGGGGGCTCTGGTTGGTGGAATGGGAGAGATGGTAGTAGAGGGTTCCAGGAGGAGGGGGCTCTGGTTGGTGGAATGGGAGAGATGGTAGTAGAGGGTTCCAGGAGGAGAGGGCTCTGGGTGGTGGAATAGGACAGATGATAGTAGAGGGTTCCAGGAGGAGGGGGCTCTGGTTGGTGGAATGGGACAGATGGTAGTAGAGGGTTCCAGGAGGAGAGGGCTCTGGTTGGTAGAATAGGACAGATGGTAGTAGAGGGTTCCAGGAGGAGAGGGCTCTGGGTGGTGGAATAGGACAGATGGTAGTAGAGGGTTCCAGGAGG
Organism: Pelophylax lessonae; assembly: GCF_965119305.1. Lineage (NCBI taxonomy): Eukaryota > Metazoa > Chordata > Amphibia > Anura > Ranidae > Pelophylax > Pelophylax lessonae. The sequence continues at coordinate 265,744 of NC_138769.1, read as the reverse complement.
AGGGGGCTCTGGTTGGTGGAATAGGACAGATGATAGTAGAGGGTTCCAGGAGGAGAGGGCTCTGGTTGGTGGAATAGGACAGATGGTAGTAGAGGGTTCCAGGAGGAGGGGGCTCTGGTTGGTGGAATAGGACAGATGGTAGTAGAGGGTTCCAGGAGGAGGGGGCTCTGGTTGGTGGAATGGGACAGATGGTAGTAGAGAGATCCAGGAGGAGAGAGCTCTGGTTGGTGGAATAGGACAGATGGTAGTAGAGGGTTCCAGGAGGAGTGGGCTCTGGTTGGTGGAATGGGACAGATGGTAGTAGAGAGATCCAGGAGGAGAGAGCTCTGGTTGGTGGAATAGGACAGATGGTAGTAGAGGGTTCCAGGAGGAGGGGGCTCTGGTTGGTGGAATAGGACAGATGGTAGTAGACGGTTCCAGGAGGAGGGGGCTCTGGGTGGTGGAATGGGAGAGATGGTAGTAGAGGGTTCCAGGAGGAGAGAGCTCTGGTTGGTGGAATGGGACAGATGGTAGTAGAGGGTTCCAGGAGGAGAGGGCTCTGGTTGGTGGAATGGGACAGATGATAGTAGAGGGTTCCAGGAGGAGGGGGCTCTGGTTGGTGGAATGGGAGAGATGGTAGTAGAGGGTTCCAGGAGGAGGGGGCTCTGGTTGCTGGAATAGGACAGATGGTAGTAGAGGGTTCCAGGAGGAGAGGGCTTTGGTTGGTGGAATAGGACAGATGGTAGTAGAGGGTTCCAGGAGGAGAGAGCTCTGGTTGGTGGAATGGGACAGATGGTAGTAGAGGGTTCCAGGAGGAGAGGGCTCTGGTTGGTGGAATGGGACAGATGATAGTAGAGGGTTCCAGGAGGAGGGGGCTCTGGTTGGTGGAATAGGACAGATGGTAGTAGAGGGTTCCAGGAGGAGAGAGCTCTGGTTGGTGGAATGGGACAGATGGTAGTAGAGGGTTCCAGGAGGAGAGGGCTCTGGTTGGTGGAATGGGACAGATGATAGTAGAGGGTTCCAGGAGGAGGGGGCTCTGGTTGGTGGAATAGGACAGATGGTAGTAGAGGGTTCCAGGAGGAGAGGGCTCTGGTTGCTGGAATAGGACAGATGGTAGTAGAGGGTTCCAGGAGGAGAGGGCTTTGGTTGGTGGAATAGGACAGATGGTAGTAGAGGGTTCCAGGAGGAGAGAGCTCTGGTTGGTGGAATGGGACAGATGGTAGTAGAGGGTTCCAGGAGGAGAGGGCTCTGGTTGGTGGAATGGGACAGATGATAGTAGAGGGTTCCAGGAGGAGGGGGCTCTGGTTGGTGGAATAGGACAGATGGTAGTAGAGGGTTCCAGGAGGAGAGAGCTCTGGTTGGTGGAATGGGACAGATGGTAGTAGAGGGTTCCAGGAGGAGAGGGCTCTGGTTGGTGGAATGGGACAGATGATAGTAGAGGGTTCCAGGAGGAGGGGGCTCTGGTTGGTGGAATGGGACAGATGGTAGTAGAGGGTTCCAGGAGGAGGGGGCTCTGGTTGGTGGAATGGGACAGATGATAGTAGAGGGTTCCAGGAGGAGAGGGCTCTGGTTGGTGGAATGGGACAGATGGTAGTAGAGGGTTCCAGGAGGAGGGGGCTCTGGTTGGTGGAATAGGACAGATGGTAGTAGAGGGTTCCAGGAGGAGAGGGCTCTGGTTGGTGGAATAGGACAGATGATAGTAGAGGGTTCCAGGAGGAGAGGGCTCTGGTTGGTGGAATAGGACAGATGGTAGTAGAGGGTTCCAGGAGGAGAGGGCTCTGGTTGGTGGAATGGGAGAGATGGTAGTAGAGGGTTCCAGGAGGAGGGGGCTCTGGTTGGTGGAATGGGAGAGATGGTAGTAGAGGGTTCCAGGAGGAGGGGGCTCTGGTTGGTGGAATGGGAGAGATGGTAGTAGAGGGTTCCAGGAGGAGGGGGCTCTGGTTGGTGGAATAGGACAGATGGTAGTAGAGGGTTCCAGGAGGAGGGGGCTCTGGTTGGTGGAATGGGACAGATGGTAGTAGAGGGTTCCAGGAGGAGGGGGCTCTGGTTGGTGGAATAGGACAGATGGTAGTAGAGGGTTCCAGGAGGAGAGGGCTCTGGTTGGTGGAATGGGACAGATGGTAGTAGAGGGTTCCAGGAGGAGGGGGCTCTGGTTGGTGGAATGGGAGAGATGATAGTAGAGGGTTCCAGGAGGAGAGAGCTCTGGTTGGTGGAATGGGACAGATGGTAGTAGAGGGTTCCAGGAGGAGGGGGCTCTGGTTGGTGGAATGGGAGAGATGGTAGTAGAGGGTTCCAGGAGGAGGGGGCTCTGGTTGGTGGAATAGGACAGATGGTAGTAGAGGGTTCCAGGAGGAGGGGGCTCTGGTTGGTGGAATGGGACAGATGGTAGTAGAGGGTTCCAGGAGGAGGGGGCTCTGGTTGGTGGAATAGGACAGATGGTAGTAGAGGGTTCCAGGAGGAGAGGGCTCTGGTTGGTGGAATGGGACAGATGGTAGTAGAGGGTTCCAGGAGGAGGGGGCTCTGGTTGGTGGAATGGGACAGATGATAGTAGAGGGTTCCAGGAGGAGGGGGCTCTGGTTGGTGGAATAGGACAGATGGTAGTAGAGGGTTCCAGGAGGAGGGGGCTCTGGTTGGTGGAATGGGACAGATGATAGTAGAGGGTTCCAGGAGGAGGGGGCTCTGGTTGGTGGAATGGGACAGATGGTAGTAGAGGGTTCCAGGAGGAGGGGGCTCTGGTTGGTGGAATGGGACAGATGATAGTAGAGGGTTCCAGGAGGAGGGGGCTCTGGTTGGTGGAATGGGACAGATGGGAGTAGAGAGATCCAGGAGGAGAGGGCTCTGGTTGGTGGAATGGGACAGATGGTAGTAGAGGGTTCCAGGAGGAGGGGGCTCTGGTTGGTGGAATGGGACAGATGGTAGTAGAGGGTTCCAGGAGGAGGGGGCTCTGGTTGGTGGAATAGGAGAGATGGTAGTAGAGGGTTCCAGGAGGAGGGGGCTCTGGTTGGTGGAATAGGACAGATGGTAGTAGAGGGTTCCAGGAGGAGGGGGCTCTGGTTGGTGGAATAGGACAGATGGTAGTAGAGGGTTCCAGGAGGAGGGGGCTCTGGTTGGTGGAATAGGACAGATGATAGTAGAGGGTTCCAGGAGGAGGGGGCTCTGGTTGGTGGAATGGGACAGATGGTAGTAGAGGGTTCCAGGAGGAGGGGGCTCTGGTTGGTGGAATGGGAGAGATGGTAGTAGAGGGTTCCAGGAGGAGAGGGCTCTGGTTGGTGGAATAGGACAGATGGTAGTAGAGGGTTCCAGGAGGAGAGGGCTCTGGTTGGTGGAATAGGAGAGATGGTAGTAGAGGGTTCCAGGAGGAGGGGGCTCTGGTTGGTGGAATAGGACAGATGGTAGTAGAGAGTTCCAGGAGGAGAGGGCTCTGGTTGGTGGAATAGGACAGATGGTAGTAGAGGGTTCCAGGAGGAGGGGGCTCTGGTTGGTGGAATGGGAGAGATGGTAGTAGAGGGTTCCAGGAGGAGAGGGCTCTGGTTGGTGGAATGGGACAGATGGGAGTAGAGGGTTCCAGGAGGAGGGGGCTCTGGTTGGTGGAATAGGACAGATGGTAGTAGAGGGTTCCAGGAGGAGGGGGCTCTGGTTGGTGGAATAGGACAGATGGTAGTAGAGGGTTCCAGGAGGAGAGGGCTCTGGTTGGTGGAATGGGAGAGATGACAGATGGTAGTAGGGGGGCTCGGGGAGGTGGAAATAGAAGGGTTCCAGCCAGACAGATGAGTGACCGGTGAAGGATGACGCCATATAATCTGAGCTTGCTGTTCTCTTGCAGGATGTCTGGGATCTTCCTGTTCTCGGTGTCCGGTGGTCCCTCCCTCACCAACGCCCAGTACATTTCTCTGCCTTATATACCTTTGGACCTGGATTTTGAGGACTCCGCCTCCCTGTGGGTGTTATCGGGGGTGAGGGAGAACCCCATAGAGTTGCACAGATATGACAATAGTAGCTGGCAGGTGAGTGATGTGATTGGGTGCAGGGAGAATGGGCGGGTCCTGTTCATAGAATTAGAGTTGGGAATAGGCTGGACAAGGCCCTGAACTGGGAGTTCAATATCTGATAATGGACATCCTGGGAGAAAACCGATCCAGTCTGATTTCCCGGTACTGAGAGATCCAGTCTGATTCCCCGGTACTGAGAGATCCAGTCTGATTCCCCGGTACTGAGAGATCCAGTCTGATTCCCCGGTACTGAGAGATCCAGTCTGATTCCCCGGTACTGAGAGGTCCAGTCTGATTCCCCGGTACTGAGAGATCCAGTCTGATTCCCCGGTACTGAGAGGTCCAGAGCTACATAGTTAGGTTGAAAAAAGACACAAGTTCATCCGGTTCAACCAATAAAAAACAAAAAACAGCACTGAAAACCCAACCATACAATCCCATATACACAATCCTATACCCTCCCCAACCATACAATCCCCTATACACAATCCTATACCCTCCCCAACCATACAATCCCATATACACAATCCTATACCCACCCCAACCATACAATCCCATATACACAATCCTATACCCTCCCCAACCATACAATCCCATATACACAATCCTATACCCACCCCAACCATACAATCCCATATACACAATCCTATACCCTCCCCAACCATACAATCCCATATACACAATCCTATACCCTCCCCAACCATACAATCCCATATACACAATCCTATACCCTCCCCAACCATACAATCCCATATACACAATCCTATACCCGCCCCAACCATACAATCCCATATACACAATCCTATACCCACCCCAACCATACAATCCCATATACACAATCCTATACCCTCCCCAACCATACAATCCCATATACACAATCCTATACCTGCCCCAACCATACAATCCCATATACACAATCCTATACCCACCCCAACCATACAATCCCCTATACACAATCCTATACCCTCCCCAACCATACAATCCCATATACACAATCCTATACCCGCCCCAACCATACAATCCCATATACACAATCCTATACCCTCCCCAACCATACAATCCCCTATACACAATCCTATACCCACCCCAACCATACAATCCCATATACACAATCCTATACCCACCCCAACCATACAATCCCCTATACACAATCCTATACCCACCCCAGCCATACAATCCCCTATACACAATCCTATACCCACCCCAGCCATACAATCCCCTATACACAATCCTATACCCACCCCAACCCTACAATCCCCTATACACAATCCTATACCCGCCCCAACCATACAATCCCCTATACAAAATCCTATACCCACCCCAACCATACAATCCCATATACACAATCCTATACCCACCCCAACCATACAACCCATATACACAATCCTATACCCACCCCAACCATACAATCCCCTATACACAATCCTATACCCGCCCCAACCATACAATCCCCTATACACAATCCTATACCCGCCCCAACCATACAACCCATATACACAATCCTATACCCGCCCCAACCATACAATCCCCTATACAAAATCCTATACCCGCCCCAACCATACAACCCATATACACAATCCTATACCCACCCCAACCATACAACCCATATACACAATCCTATACCCACCCCAACCATACAATCCCCCTATACACAATCCTATACCCGCCCCAACCATACAACCCATATACGCAATCCTATACCCTCCCCAACCATACAACCCATATACACAATCCTATACCCACCCCAACCATACAATCCCATATACACCATCCTATACCTTCCCCAACCATCCACCCCATATACACAATCCTATACCCTCCCCAACCATACAATCCCCTATACACAATCCTATACCCGCCCCAACCATACAATCCCATATACACCATCCTATACCTTCCCCAACCATCCACCCCATATACACAATCCTATACCCTCCCCAACCATACAATCCCATATACACCATCCTATACCCTCCCCAACCATACAATCCCATATACACCATCCTATACCCTCCCCAACCATACAATCCCATATACACAACCCTATACCCTCCCCAACCATACAATCCCATATACACAATCCTATACCCACCCCAACCATACAATCCCCTATACACAATCCTATACCCTCCCCAACCATACAATCCCATATACACAATCCTATACCCGCCCCAACCATACAACCCATATACACAATCCTATACCCGCCCCAACCATACAACCCATATACACAATCCTATACCCGCCCCAACCATACAATCCCCTATACACAATCCTATACCCGCCCCAACCATACAATCCCCTATACAAAATCCTATACCCGCCCCAACCATACAATCCCATATACACAATCCTATACCCTCCCCAACCATACAATCCCATATACACCATCCTATACCCACCCCAACCATACAACCCATATACACAATCCTATACCCTCCCCAACCATACAATCCCCTATACACAATCCTATACCCGCCCCAACCCTACAATCCCATATACACAATCCTATACCCTCCCCAACCATACAATCCCATATACACAATCCTATACCCACCCCAACCATACAATCCCATATACACAATCCTATACCCACCCCAACCATACAATCCCATACCCATCCCAACCATACAATCCCATATACACAATCCTATACCCTCCCTAACCATACAATCCCATATACACAATCCTATACCCACCCCAACCATACAATCCCATATAAACAATCCTATACCCACCCCAACCATACAATCCCATATACACAATCCTATACCCTCCCCAACCATACAATCCCATATACACAATCCTATACCCTCCCCAACCATACAATCCCATATACACCATCCTATACCCTCCCCAACCATACAATCCCATATACACCATCCTATACCCTCCCCAACCATACAATCCCATATACACCATCCTATACCTTCCCCAACCATCCACCCCATATACACAATCCTATACCCTCCCCAACCATACAATCCCATATACACCATCCTATACCCTCCCCAACCATACAATCCCATATACACAACCCTATACCCTCCCCAACCATACAATCCCATATACACCATCCTATACCCTCCCCAACCATACAATCCCATATACACAATCCTATACCCACCCCAACCATACAATCCCATATACACCATCCTATACCCTCCCCAACCATACAATCCCATATACACAATCCTATACCCGCCCCAACCATACAATCCCATATACACCATCCTATACCCTCCCCAACCATACAATCCCATATACACCATCCTATACCCTCCCCAACCATACAATCCCATATACACCATCCTATACCCGCCCCAACCATACAATCCCATATACACAATCCTATACCCGCCCCAACCATACAATCCCCTATACACCATCCTATACCCACCCCAACCATACAATCCCATATACACAATCCTATACCCACCCCAACCATACAATCCCCTATACACAATCCTATACCCTCCCCAACCATACAATCCTATACCCTCCCCAACCATACAATCCTATACCCGCCCCAACCATACAATCCTATACCCTCCCCAACCATACAATCCCATATACACCATCCTATACCCGCCCCAACCATACAATCCCATATACACAATCCTATACCCGCCCCAACCATACAATCCCCTATACACCATCCTATACCCTCCCCAACCATACAATCCCCTATACACCATCCTATACCCACCCCAACCATACAATCCCATATACACCATCCTATACCTTCCCCAACCATCCACCCCATATACACAATCCTATACCCTCCCCAACCATACAATCCCATATACACCATCCTATACCCTCCCCAACCATACAATCCCATATACACTATCCTATACCCGCCCCAACCATACAATCCCATATACACAATCCTATACCCACCCCAACCATACAATCCCATATACACAATCCTATACCCGCCCCAACCATACAATCCTATACCCTCCCCAACCATACAATCCCATATACACCATCCTATACCCTCCCCAACCATACAATCCCATATACACCATCCTATACCCTCCCCAACCATACAATCCCATATACACCATCCTATACCCTCCCCAACCATACAATCCCATAGACACAATCCTATACCCTCCCCAACCATACAATCCCATATACACAATCCTATACCCTCCCCAACCATACAATCCCATATACACAATCCTATACCCACCCCAACCATACAATCCCATATACACAACCCTATACCCTCCCCAACCATACAATCCCATATACACCATCCTATACCCTCCCCAACCATACAATCCCATATACACCATCCTATACCCGCCCCAACCATACAATCCCATATACACAATCCTATACCCGCCCCAACCATACAATCCCCTATACACCATCCTATACCCACCCCAACCATACAATCCCATATACACCATCCTATACCTTCCCCAACCATCCACCCCATATACACAATCCTATACCCTCCCCAACCATACAATACCATATACACCATCCTATACCCTCCCCAACCATACAATCCCATATACACAATCCTATACCCGCCCCAACCATACAATCCCATATACACCATCCTATACCCACCCCAACCATACAATCCCATATACACCATCCTATACCTTCCCCAACCACCCACCCCATATACACAATCCTATACCCTCCCCAACCATACAATCCCATATACACCATCCTATACCCTCCCCAACCATACAATCCCATATACACAATCCTATACCCGCCCCAACCATACAATCCCATATACACAATCCTATACCCACCCCAACCATACAATCCCATATACACAATCCTATACCCGCCCCAACCATACAATCCTATACCCGCCCCAACCATACAATCCCATATACACCATCCTATACCCTCCCCAACCATACAATCCCATAGACACAATCCTATACCCTCCCCAACCATACAATCCCATATACACAATCCTATACCCTCCCCAACCATACAATCCCATATACACCATCCTATACCCTCCCCAACCATACAATCCCATATACACCATCCTATACCCTCCCCAACCATACAATCCCATAGACACAATCCTATACCCTCCCCAACCATACAATCCCATATACACCATCCTATACCCTCCCCAACCATACAATCCCATATACACCATCCTATACCCTCCCCAACCATACAATCCCATATACACAATCCTATACCCGCCCCAACCATACAATCCCATATACAGAATCCTATACCCGCCCCAACTATACAATCCCATATACACAATCCTATACCCACCCCAACCATACAATCCCATATACACAATCCTATACCCTCTCCAACCATACAATCCCATATACACAATCCTATACCCTCCCCAACCATACAATCCCCTATACACAATCCTATACCCTCCCCAACCATACAATCCCCTATACACAATCCTATACCCTCCCCAACCATACAATCCCATATACACAATCCTATACCCGCCCCAGCCATACAATCCCATATACACCATCCTATACCCCCCCAACCATACAATCCCGTATACACAATCCTATACCCCCCCAACCATACAATCCCGTATACACAATCCTATACCCTCCCCAACCATACAATCCCATATACACAATCCTATACCCTCCCCAACCATACAATCCCATATACACAATCCTATACCCTCCCCAACCATACAATCCCATATACACAATCCTATACCCTCCCCAACCATACAATCCCCTATACACAATCCTATACCCTCCCCAACCATACAATCCCATATACACAATCCTATACCCTCTCCAACCATACAATCCCATATACACAATCCTATACCCTCCCCAACCATACAATCCCATATACACAATCCTATACCCTCCCCAACCATACAATCCCATATACACAATCCTATACCCTCCCCAACCATACAATCCCATATACACAATCCTATACCCTCCCCAACCATACAATCCCCTATACACAATCCTATACCCTCCCCAACCATACAATCCCATATACACAATCCTATACCCTCTCCAACCATACAATCCCATATACACAATCCTATACCCTCCCCAACCATACAATCCCATATACACAATCCTATACCCACCCCAACCATACAATCCCATATACACAATCCTATACCCTCCCCAACCATACAATCCCCTATACACAATCCTATACCCTCCCCAACCATACAATCCCATATACACAATCCTATACCCTCTCCAACCATACAATCCCATATACACAATCCTATACCCTCCCCAACCATACAATCCCATATACACAATCCTATACCCTCCCCAACCATACAATCCCATATACACAATCCTATACCCTCCCCAACCATACAATCCCATATACACAATCCTATACCCTCCCCAACCATACAATCCCATATACACAATCCTATACCCTCTCCAACCATACAATCCCATATACACAATCCTATACCCTCCCCAACCATACAATCCCATATACACAATCCTATACCCTCCCCAACCATACAATCCCATATACACAATCCTATACCCTCCCCAACCATACAATCCCCTATACACAATCCTATACCCTCCCCAACCATACAATCCCATATACACAATCCTATACCCTCTCCAACCATACAATCCCATATACACAATCCTATACCCTCCCCAACCATACAATCCCATATACACAATCCTATACCCTCCCCAACCATACAATCCCATATACACAATCCTATACCCTCCCCAACCATACAATCCCATATACACAATCCTATACCCACCCCAACCATACAATCCCATATACACAATCCTATACCCTCTCCAACCATACAATCCCATATACACAATCCTATACCCTCCCCAACCATACAATCCCCTATACACAATCCTATACCCTCCCCAACCATACAATCCCATATACACAATCCTATACCCTCTCCAACCATACAATCCCATATACACAATCCTATACCCTCCCCAACCATACAATCCCATATACACAATCCTATACCCTCCCCAACCATACAATCCCATATACACAATCCTATACCCTCCCCAACCATACAATCCCATATACACAATCCTATACCCTCCCCAACCATACAATCCCCTATACACAATCCTATACCCACCCCAACCATACAATCCCATATACACAATCCTATACCCTCTCCAACCATACAATCCCATATACACAATCCTATACCCTCCCCAACCATACAATCCCATATACACAATCCTATACCCTCCCCAACCATACAATCCCATATACACAATCCTATACCCTCCCCAACCATACAATCCCATATACACAATCCTATACCCACCCCAACCATACAATCCCATATACACAATCCTATACCCTCTCCAACCATACAATCCCATATACACAATCCTATACCCTCCCCAACCATACAATCCCCTATACACAATCCTATACCCTCCCCAACCATACAATCCCATATACACAATCCTATACCCTCTCCAACCATACAATCCCATATACACAATCCTATACCCTCCCCAACCATACAATCCCATATACACAATCCTATACCCTCCCCAACCATACAATCCCATATACACAATCCTATACCCTCCCCAACCATACAATCCCATATACACAATCCTATACCCTCCCCAACCATACAATCCCCTATACACAATCCTATACCCACCCCAACCATACAATCCCATATACACAATCCTATACCCTCTCCAACCATACAATCCCATATACACAATCCTATACCCTCCCCAACCATACAATCCTATACCCGCAGTTGATCCAGAGGAAGGCGAAAAACCCCAGCAAAGCATGATCCAATTTACTAAAGCAGGGGCCGGCGTGTGTGTCTGCAGGTCGGCGTGTCTGCGGTCCGGCGTGTGTGTGTGTGTGTGTGTGTGTGCATTGGTGGCTGCGGGCCGGTGTGTGTGTATGTGGCTGCGGACCGGTGCGCTGCCCCCTCTTCTGCTCTGTTATTTTACGGTTAATGTAGTAGAAGCCAAAACCTTTATTTTATTTTTATGCTGAGTATATTAGGAGGGGAAGAACCTCGGAGGGGGAGGAGAGGATCCTTGGATGGAGAGGGGGGAGGAGAGGATCCTTGGATGGAGAGGGGGGAGGAGAGGATCCTTGGATGGGGAGGGGGGAGGAGAGGATCCTTGGATGGGGAGGGGGGAGGAGAGGATCCTTGGATGGAGAGGGGGGAGGAGAGGATCCTTGGATGGGGAGGGGGGAGGAGAGGATCGATCCTTGGATGGGGAGGGGGGAGGAGAGGATCGATCCTTGGATGGGGAGGGGGGAGGAGAGGATCGATCCTTGGATGGGGAGGGGGGAGGAGAGGATCCTTGGATGGAGAGGGGGGAGGAGAGGATCCTTGGATGGAGAGGGGGGAGGAGAGGATCCTTGGATGGGGAGGGGGGAGGAGAGGATCTTTGGATGGGGAGGGGGGAGGAGAGGATCTTTGGATGGGGAGGGGGGAGGAGAGGATCTTTGGATGGGGAGGGGGGAGGAGAGGATCTTTGGATGGGGATGGGGGAGGAGAGGATCTTTGGATGGGGAGGGGGGGGGGAGAGGATCCTTGGATGGGGAGGGGGGAGGAGAGGATCCTTGTATGGGGAGGGGGGGGGGTGAGGATCCTTGGATGGGGAGGGTGGAGGAGAGGATCCTTGGATGGGGAGGGGGGAGGAGAGGATCCTTGGATGGAGAGGGGGGGTGAGGATCCCCTATCCATGCGGTTAGGTTGGGTGGCCCTGGAGATTGGGTGCCAGGAGGTTGCGGGTCCCTGAGGTCAGGAGGAAGAGTCGCTGGGCACCACCATGAAGCTTGCGGTGTGTCCTAAAGGAAATAGAAGGAATTATTTACCATTATAGCCCTTCGCTATGATATGTCCAGGTTCCTTTTAGGGGTGTGACCCTGGGGAGTGAGACTCTGTGGTGGCCACTCCCCCACAGTCTGTATTCGGTGCCTCCCATGCAGAGCCGGCTCCCTGCACCCCCACTGGCTGAATTGCAGAATGTTGGAGCCGGTGACCATTTATTTCTATGATGTGAAGGTGGAGGGTATGAAATATGTGACATTGTCTGTTCCCCGCACAGCCGGCACCACCGGACGTCTTCACTAAGAGATTATCTGAGACCATTGGAGAGAACTGGGAGCAACTGGAAGGTGAGTCATGTGACGGCTCGTCCAATCTCTAATCATCCCACCTACCTTACCCTATCACAATGTAGAGTAGAGGGGAGTCTTCTGCTGCAGTACGCTCTGCAAACCAAGTGTGATGGACGTCCCGTGTATGTAATGATGTCATAGGACAGCGCCATTGGCCGATTGATTCCTTATAATGGAGTCCCAGAGGAGGTCAGGATAGAACACCTCCCTGCGTCATCGCTGACTCCGCCATTATTCACCGCCTTCCATGATGTAGATGGGGCAGAAGACGGGGGGAGGGAGCCTCCAGCCTCCATTAACTATTTTAGTCCTTCCTATCACCTGATTGGTGGAATGGGCAGAACAGTTCCTCAATTATTTATATAAAGAGAGGAGCCTCCAGCATTAGTGAACCATTGTGGCTCCTTCTATCAGCTAATTGGCTGGATGGGCAGACCAGTTCCTCCATGCTTTGTGTATATGTAAAGAAAAAATTCTATCACCTGATTGGCTGGATGGGCAGATCAGTTCCTCCATGCTTTGTGTATATGTAAAGAGGAACCTCCAGCCTATATACAAACCATTGTAGTTCCTATCACCTGATTGGCTGGATGGGCAGACCAGTTCCTCCATAAGATAAACCTCCACCCTGGATGAACCATTGTAGATACTATCACCTGATTGGCTGGATGGACAGATTCGTTTCTCCATACTCTGTGTGTATCTCCAGCCCAGATGAACAATAGCAGCTCCCACTGTCGTCTGATTGGCTGGATGGGCGGACCAGTTCCTCCATGCTGTTATCCACAGAGAGGGGCTCCCTCCCTGGAAGAACCATTGTAGATCCTCCTATCACCTGATTGGTGGAATGGGCAGACCAGTTCCTCAATGCTTTATAAAAAGAGGAGCCTCCAGTCTGGATGAACCATTGTAGCTCCTTCTATAAGCTGATTGGCTGGATATGCATATTGTGTGTGTATACACAGCACAGAGGAACTAATCTGTCCATCCAGCCAATCAAGTGATAGGAGGAGCAAGAATGGTTCATCCAGGCTGGAGGCTGCTCTCTGTGTATATAGACTATAGAGAAACTGGTCTGTCCATCCATCCAATCAGGTAATAGGAGCTACAATGGTTCATCCAGGCTGGAGGCCTATCTTATGAAGGAACTGGTCTGTCCATCCAGCCAATGGGGTGGTAAGAGATCCAATGGTTCATCCAGGCTGGAGGCTCCTGTTTACATATGCACAGCACTGAGACACTAAAGAGGAGACTCCAGCCTGCATGAACCGTTGTATCTTTTATCACCTGATTGGCTGAATAGGCAGACCAGTGCCTTGCGAAAGTATTCGGCCCCCTTGAACTTTGCGACCTTTTGCCACATTTCAGGCTTCAAACATAAAGATATAAAACTGTAATTTTTTGTGAAGAATTAACAACAAGTGGGACACAATCATGAAGTGGAACGAAATTTATTGGATATTTCAAACTTTGTTAACAAATAAAAAACTGAAAAATTGGGCGTGCAAAATTATTCAGCCCCTTTACTTTCAGTGCAGCAAACTCTCTCCAGAAGTTCAGTGAGGATCTCTGAATGATCCAATGTTGACCTAAATGACTAATGATGATAAATAGAATCCACCTGTGTGTAATCAAGTCTCCGTATAAATGCACCTGCACTGTGATAGTCTCAGAGGTCCGTTTAAAGCGCAGAGAGCATCATGAAGAACAAGGAACACACCAGGCAGGTCCGAGATACTGTTGTGGAGAAGTTTAAAGCCGGATTTGGATACAAAAAGATTTCCCAAGCTTTAAACATCCCAAGGAGCACTGTGCAAGCGATAATATTGAAATGGAAGGAGTATCAGACCACTGCAAATCTACGAAGACCTGGCCGTCCCTCTAAACTTTCAGCTCATACAAGGAGAAGACTGATCAGAGATGCAGCCAAGAGGCCCATGATCACTCTGGATGAACTGCAGAGATCTACAGCTGAGGTGGGAGACTCTGTCCATAGGACAACAATCAGTCGTATACTGCACAAATCTGCCCTTTATGGAAGAGTGGCAAGAAGAAAGCCATTTCTTAAAGATATCCATAAAAAGTGTCATTTAAAGTTTGCCACAAGCCACCTGGGAGACACCAAACATGTGGAAGAAGGGGCTCTGCTCAGATGAAACCAAAATCAAACTTTTTGGCAACAATGAAAAACGTTATGTTTGGCGTAAAAGCACCACAGCTCATCACCCTGAACACACCATCCCCACTGTGAAACATGGTGGTGGCAGCATCATGGTTTGGGCCTGCTTTTCTTCAGCAGGGACAGGGAAGATGGTTAAAATTGATGGGAAGATGGATGGAGCCAAATACAGGACCATTCTGGAAGAAAACCTGATGGAGTCTGCAAAAGACCTGAGACTGGGACTGAGATTTGTCTTCCAACAAGACAATGATCCAAAACATAAAGCAAAATCTACAATGGAATGGTTCACAAATAAACATATCCAGGTGTTAGAATGGCCAAGTCAAAGTCCAGACCTGAATCCAATCGAGAATCTGTGGAAAGAACTGAAAACTGCTGTTCACAAACGCTCTCCATCCAACCTCACTGAGCTCGAGCTGTTTTGCAAGGAGGAATGGGCAAAAATTTCAGTCTCTCAATGTGCAAAACTGATAGAGACATACCCCAAGCGACTTACAGCTGTAATCGCAGCAAAAGGTGGCGCTACAAAGTATTAACTTAAGGGGGCTGAATAATTTTGCACACCCAATTTTTCAGTTTTTTATTTAACAAAGTTTGAAATATCCAATAAATTTCATTCCACTTCATGATTGTGTCCCACTTGTTGATTCTTCACAAAAAATTACAGTTTTATATCTTTATGTTTGAAGCCTGAAATGTGGCAAAAGGTCGAAAAGTTCAAGGGGGCCGAATACTTTCGCAAGGCACTGTAGATGGAGAGGAGCCTCCAGCCTGGATGACCTATTGTATCTTTTATCACCTGATTGGCAGACCGGTTCCTCCATACGCTGTATAGATAGAGGAGCCTCCAGCCTGGATGACCCGTTGTAGCTCCGCCATTTTTATGTGTAATCTTTCCCATCAGTTTACCGTGTATTCTCCTCTGCAGGCGCGGCGTCTCCAGAGAACCGGTTCAGCGGATTGTATAAAGTGATGTTTGACAACATGGCCTCCTACTTGATGAAGAAAGAAGCTCGCCTCCAATCAGAGAAGAGGAAAGTGTCCTCCGGATCATCCAGCTCTACAGTGAAGGTGCAGAAGACGTGAGAACCTGGAACCCAGCAATCTGCACCTGACACCGGGCCCTGGGCTATTCCCCGACGGTGCAGCATAGTTGAGACTCTATGGGGCCCACAACTTGGTGGGGGGAGCTGGAGATCTGTGATTAGAAGGATCCATCAACTCCCCTAAACATGGGGGATGTAGCATCTTCTCACATTCCACCCATCCCCAGTAGACTGGTCTCTCCCATTCCTCTGCTCATACCCTCATACTTTACCTTCCCCCCCTCCACGAAGGGGCCTGCACCCTAACTAAAGACTGCCCCCTCCCCCCCCCCTGCAGGGACTAGCACTCCCACTAAGGACTACCCCCCCCGGAGAGACAATCACCCCTACTAAGGACTGCCCCCCCGGAGAGACCATCACCCCTACTAAGGACTGCCCCCCGGAGAGACAATCACCCCTACTAAGGACTGCCCCCCCGGAGAGACAATCACCCCTACTAAGGACTGCCCCCCCCGGAGAGACCAGCACCCCTACTAAGGACTGCCCCCCCGCAGAGACCATCACCCCTACTAAGGACTGCCCCCCAGAGAGACCAGCACCCCTACTAAGGACTGCCCCCCCGGAGAGACCAGCACCCCTACTAAGGACTGCCCCCCCCGGAGAGACCAGCACCCCTACTAAGGACTGCCCCCCCGCAGAGACCATCACCCCTACTAAGGACTGCCCCCCAGAGAGACCAGCACCCCTACTAAGGACTGCCCCCCCGGAGAGACCAGCACCCCTACTAAGGACTGCCCCCCCGGAGAGACCAGCACCCCTACTAAGGACTGCCCCCCCCAGAGAGACCAGCACCCCTACTAAGGACTGCCCCCCCCCAGAGAGACCAGCACCCCTACTAAGGACTGCCCCCCCAGAGAGACCAGCACCCTTACTAAGGACTGCCCCCCCCGGAGAGACCATCACCCCTACTAAAGACTGCCCCCTCCCCCCCCCCCCCCCCGCAGGGACTAGCACTCCTACTAAGGACTGCCCCCCCGGAGAGTCCAGCACCCCTTATAAAGACTGCCTCCCGGGACCATATTTGGTGGAGCCGAGGTAACAGCGAAAGGCCTAAATTTTGGTTGGGAGAACAGAGATTCCAGTAAATGATTTGTCCTCCAATGACGGGTTTGAGGGCTTTTTATGAGAAAAAAATTATATATTTTCTTTTTGACTTTTGTATGACTTTTATTTCTGACCATACAATTGGAATTTGTATTTGTTCCTCAGTTCATCTCCTTGCAGATGTTTTCAGAAGCCGTCACCCATCTTCCCCTCTCTGCTGACATTGAGAGACATGGGCGGGGCTCTGGTCCCGGGCTCCTGTGCTGGTTGGATGGGAGGATTCTTTCAGTGATATCATCATCTGTCTCTGGGATCTTCACATTGGTTCCAGGGATTCCGTGTGGCGTTGGAGGATCTCCACCTGAAAGAGGAGAGAGTGAAGATTACCTGCCTGCCCTCTACTGGTATCTCCTCCATTCAGAGATGTCCCGGAGCTCGGACTGTGGATCCAGGTCTGGGACTGTGGATCCGGGTCTCGGATTGCGGACCCGGGTCTGGGACTGTGGATCCAGGTCTCGGATTGCGGACTCGGGTCTGGGACTGTGGATCCAGGTCTCGGATTGCGGACCCGGGTTTGGGACTGTGGATCCAGGTCTCGGATTGCGGATCTGGGACTGTGGATCCAGGTCTCAGATTGCGGACCCGGGTCTGGGACTGTGGATCCAGGTCTCAGATTGCGGACCCGGGTCTGGGACTGTGGATCCAGGTCTCAGAATGCGGACCCTAGGTCTGGGACAGTGGACTTGAAGCTCGGATTGTGGACTCAAGTCTGGGACTGTGGATCCAGGTGTCCCATTGTGGACCTTGGACTGTGGATCTAGGTCTGGTATTGCAGACCCAGAGCCCGGTTTGTGGACCAGAGTCTCGGACTGTGGATCTAGGTCTTAAATTGTGGACCTGGAGCTCGGATTGCAGATCCGGGTCTGGGAATGTGGTTCTGGATCTCAGATTGCAGAGCCAAAGCTCGAATTGCGTACGTGGGACTGTGGATCCAGGTTTCGGATTGCAGACTTGGGTCTGGGAATGAGAATCCGGGTTTCAGATTGCGAAGCCAGAATCAGATTGCGGACCTGGATCTGGGACTGTGCATCTAGGTCTTGGATTGCGGACCTGAGTCTGGGACTGTGGATCCGGAGCTTGGATTGTGGCTCTAGGTCTCGTTTTGCAGACCCTGAGCTCAGATTGTGGACCGGAGTCTGGGACTGTGCATCTAGGTCTCAGATTGCGGACCTGGGACTGTGGATCCAGGTTTGGGATTGCGGGACTGGGACTCTATAATACCACTTATAATAGGCTCAATAATATTATTTTGTATATTATAGTGGATTTATGATGTTATTTTGTTACTATTGGAAATGAATAGGGAGCCCTGTTCTCTCCCTCTCGGTCTATGACTCCGGTTTAGTCGTGTTCCTCAGGTAAAGCGGTTTCTAACTGTACTTCTGTTCTATATACATTCCAATTTCTGTACATGCAGCACCTCTCCTATGGGGGGATTGAAGTCCCACTATGTGGTGGAGGCTATGATGAGAAGAGGGTTTATGTTCGTACTTTGGTGCTAATTTGATTGGAGGTAAAAATGAGAACAGATAGCCAACCTTCAAGCAGAGAAAGGACACTTTTAAATGGTTCAATCATCAGTTCAATGTCACTTTAAGAAATTACTTCATGAACTGCCCCCTCTCAGTTAGGATTGTCTATTTAAGAGAAACGGGAGTGGCGGCACGCTATCCTGACCAAGCTACACATGACGTAGTGAAACGCGTTGACATCACTACTACGTCACCAGGCACTCTGAACAGACCTGCTCCTGTGAATAGTGCGCAGCCGGATACCCAGAAGGACCTCACCACACGATACATCTCCCATAGTGGAGCACTGGGAATTCCTGTAATACGCGGCTCAACAGACCAGAATGGGGGTTTACAGTACGGCCGGCAGCCACCTTCTAGTCACAGCACTGGCGATCACCTTGTATCAAGATTTACATCTGTTCCATCAAGGGTAGAAGCTAGAGAAGAGACAAACCCTGAGATCTGGTATGAACTATACACAGTAAGTCCTATGGTGCGGATTACAGGTAACTAACCGGATGGGGTAAGAGCTCCCTTCTTTATACCCAGGCCACTGCTGATTTGCTATTACTTGCAGTGGATATACTATCAACCTGGTTGGAGGATACATTAATATTGATGATCCCCGTATTTTGGACAATTTTTGATCCTAAGGTCTGCTCGTAGCTTAGCCCCCCCATGGTGGAGTCATTACTAGGTGACCTAATTATTCTATGGTCTGTGCCCCAGGGCCTATGTATGCAATGAGGCTGGTGTTGAGTTGAGGTGCGTTGTCCCTCACTGTACACAGGGGTGACCCGCACAGCACTGGTAACATACATAGTCATACGTTTATGTCTGGACCAGAGATGTATAGTAACTAAGTAGAACTACTTCACTACTGTACTAAGTACGGAAAGGCGGTATCTGTACTTTCCTGGAGTAGAATTTTTTTCTCCTACTTCCACTTTTACTTCACTACATTTTTTCAATGATTTCAATACTTCTACTCCGATATTTTTTTTTTTTTTTTTGTGCTGCATAGTTACTCGTTACAATTATAAAAATTACCACTGCCAGAATAATAGATGGCAGCTTTCATGAAGTTCAAAAAAATGTCTATAATGTCATGTGTACTTTTGACTTCTTTCTTTAATAACTACATAACACAGTACTTGTACTTTTACTTTTAGTACTTGAGTAGCAAATTTAAAAAAAAAACAACTTGCAATACTTAAGTACAAAAAATGTTGAATACTTTACTACTTCTACTCAAGTCACTTTTTGATCGACCACTTGTACTTTTACTCAAGTATGGGTTTTGAGTACTTTATACAACTCTGGTCTGGACGTATACTTAGTGACATGGTGGGTGGGTGAGGGCTAATGTGTGAGCTGAGAAAAGCATTTGAGTGTACGGACACTTTTACTTTTTGATAATATATTATATGTATATAACTCCCAACAAGTCTTGAGTGTACTTAGTAACCACTTGGCTTAGGGCCGTCTATCCCCTCCCTGAACCTTCTGGTTTTTTTTTTGCTATGGTCTTTTTAGTTTTATGAGCAGCACGGTGGATGAGACATTGGTATTGTTGATGCATTGACCTATCCCCCATTTTTGTTTGGTTATTGTGTTGTCATTGTACCCGCGACCCAGGGATTGGGACATTGATGGTTCAGGTTTAGTTATGCCGTGTTTGCTGTAACCTGACCACCACCTGGCTGGGCTGAAGAACCATTACTGCCTTTTATTGGATGGTGGTGGGTCAGGAACGTACCAATCCTGGCACAGTTCAGAGGGTGTGCAGTCTCTGGTTACCTGACCCTCCTGTCTCTCGTATCGCAGTCTGGCATCCGTCAGCGGCTGCAGTGCCCAAGAGTCCAGCTGGGGGAAGATCTGAAATATGAAGACAGTTCATTAGCAGATGATGGGACCCTCGTTCATTCTACACCTCAAAGCTCTCCTCTCCAGACTGACATGATTTCTAGGAGTCTGATTGGTAGAAGAAGGGTCAGACTGAAGAGCAAATCCTCTGTAGAAATTAAACATTTTGACAGTATTTAAATCTTATCATGGAGGAAACCTCCCTGATCTCTCGTCCAATAATAATGGAGGAAACCTGCCCTGATCCCTTGTCCAATAATAATGGATACCCGCCCTAATTCCTCGTCCAATAATAATGGAGGAAACCCTCCCTGAGCCATCGTCCAATAATAATGGAATAGAACCATCCTGATCCCTCGTCCAATAATAATGAATGATACCCTCCCTGATCCCTCATCCAATAATGGAGGATACCCTCCCTGATCCCTCATCAGATAATAATGGAGGATACCCACCCAGATCCCTCATCCAATAATAATGGAGGATACCCTCCCCCCCATCCTTGATCTATTATAATGGAAGATACCCACCTTATCCCTAGTCTAATAATAAAGACAAGGTAAAAGTACGCAAATCATGGCTGAGAAAACGCACAACATCTCTGCATGTTTGTTCTTGGCTTGGACTCCAGGTAGTGACGCCGGAGGATCAGCATGAGGGTCAGGGTACTAGAACCCTCTGTTTCTGCCAGGAGAGGTTTCCTTTATTATCTCACACCAGTCCCTCAGGGTCTCCCCTTCACCCGGTTCCTAAAGAACTGCTCTGTCCTGTCTTCCCTACCCTTCACAATGGAGGCTCTTGCTGCTGTTTACTTTCCTTCTCAATGTTTGAGGCAGGCAAGGGTCCCTTCCTCCCAGAGTTACCCATACCCCCCTGGCCTGGCCTATAACAGCCCTTCTCTCCCACACTGTAGCAGTGAGGGCTCATCTCCCCCCTACATGCGACCATTGATGCCCCCCCATGGGACCAGTGATGACACCCCATGGGACCAGTGATAACCCCCCCCCCCATGGGACCAGTGATGACACCCCATGGGAACAGTGATAACCCCCCCCCCATGGGACCAGTGATTACCCTTCTCCACCCTCCCCTCCCATTGCTGTACTGAGGGCCAGTCTCCTCCCCAATTGGAAGAGTGGCGTCCCTTCACTTCTCCCCCCAGTTGGAGCTGGGACGGCGTTTCCTCTCTAGTTGGAGCTGGGACGGCGTTTTCTCTCTAGTTGGAGCTGGGACGGCGTTTTCTCTCTAGTTGGAGCTGGGACGGCGTTTCCTCTCTAGTTGGAGCCGGGACGGCGTTTCCTCTCTAGTTGGAGCCGGGACTGCGTTTTCTCTCTAGTTGGAGCCGGGACGGCGTTTTCTCTCTAGTTGGAGCCGGGACGGCGTTTCCTCTCTAGTTGGAGCCGGGACGGCGTTTCCTCTCTAGTTGGAGCCGGGACGGCGTTTCCTCTCTAGTTGGAGCCGGGACGGCGTTTCCTCTCTAGTTGGAGCCGGGACGGCGTTTCCTCTCTAGTTGGAGCCGGGACGGCGTTTCCTCTCTAGTTGGAGCCGGGACGGCGTTTTCTCTCTAGTTGGAGCCGGGACGGCGTTTTCTCTCTAGTTGGAGCCGGGACGGCGTTTCCTCTCTAGTTGGAGCCGGGACGGCGTTTCCTCTCTAGTTGGAGCCGGGACGGCGTTTTCTCTCTAGTTGGAGCCGGGACGGCGTTTCCTCTCTAGTTGGAGCCGGGACGGCGTTTTCTCTCTAGTTGGAGCCGGGACGGCGTTTCCTCTCTAGTTGGAGCCGGGACGGCGTTTCCTCTCTAGTTGGAGCCGGGACGGCGTTTCCTCTCTAGTTGGAGCCGGGACGGCGTTTCCTCTCTAGTTGGAGCCGGGACGGCGTTTTCTCTCTAGTTGGAGCCGGGACGGCGTTTCCTCTCTAGTTGGAGCCGGGACGGCTCTACTCCTTAAATTGCAGAATAAAATTGAAATTTCCGATTTTATAACCTTCAACACGTCATCCTGGAGGATAAAATGTCTGTACTGGCCTGGCTCTGTATTACCCCGTTCATTCACCAGTTATGATAAACCCCGTCCACTGAGCCACACCCACTTTTTACCATTGCGCATGTAGCACACTGCAAACCTCCCCCCCCCCTTTTTTTTTTTTTTTTTTAATCAATAGTACTTACCTCACTCGGGCCCTGACTCTAACAGACATGGATGTGTGATCACTTCACAAGGGGCCCAGCCCCATATGATTATAGATGTGTACTTACCTCATACAGGGCCCAACTTTATCAGACAAGGATTTGTTTTCACCTCCCATGGGGCCCAGTCCTACTAAATATGGATGTGTACTTACATAGGACCTGACTGCTAGATATAGATATGTACTTACCTCATAAGATGTAGATGAATACTTACCTCACACAGAGTCTGCTTCTGTTCTAGACATGTACTTACCTCCCCTAGGGCCTGGCCATGTTGGATATAAATGTGTACTCTCCCTGAATCGCGCCCAGCTCTGTTTGTAGGTGATTACTTACCTCATGTAGAGACTGGCCCTGTTATAGACATGTACTTACCTCACATAGGACCTGGCCATGTTATAGACATGTACTTACCTTACATAGGACCTGGCCTTGTTAGATATAGACCTGTACTGTCCTCGCATACAGCTGGCTCTGTGGAATGTAGATTTGTTCTTACCTCATGTAGGGCCCAACCATGTTAGTTGATCTAACATTGTTAGCTTTAGATGTGTGTACTTACCTCACCCAGTGTCCAGCCATGTTAGATATAGCTGTGTACTTAACACATAGAGCCGGGCCCCGTTCATTATAGACATAAATGTTCCCCATGTAGAGCCCAGCCCTGTTGGGTATAGACATGCACTATAACTTTACAAGATGCAGATGTGTACTTACCTTACACAGGGCCTGACATAGAGGAATCAGCAGGAACTGGATGAAGGATTTCTGAGATTCGGCTTTGGTGACGGTGTCACGATCCATGTACGGTGTCACCGGAAGTCCCTCTGCCTTCTCTCGGTCACTCTGGAAGAGGAGGACAATGTTGAGGTCACCACAGTGTCAAAGCAGACAATTCCACCCCATACCCGGGCAACCCGACCCAACCGGCCTCCCCACTGACCAATCACAGAGGAGAACATTGGTCTCTCCAACCTGGTATAATTCTTATTGTATTCTTCACATAAGACGGACCTGCAGGAAATATTCCTCCATTAATACGTCGGCCCAGATCTCGGCTTGTTCTGCTGGACGAGCTTCATTGGAAATGTCCGAGAATTTAATGAGACCTTTCTTCAGCTGAAAGAAACGCACATCATGAGACATGAAACGGCATCAACGTGACGCAGGACAGCGCTGGGGTCAGAGGTCACAGCAGGTAGGAGAGGAATGTGTTAATGTCAAAGTCTGAATCATCTGTAGAAAGATGGCACCCAACTGTCACTCATCACCCAGAGTCATGGCACCCAACTGTCACTCATCACCCAGAGTCACCCCCATTATAAGACCTCGTAATATCCAGTTCCATAGATTAGTAATGTCACAGACTGGAGCCATTGGGAATCCAGGAAAACTGAGGATGGAGATCAAAATTCCAAAGAAAAATAAGATGCAGATAGTTGGTGAGGAGCCAGAAACCACCTTTGGATGCGTCTGACGTGTCAGTCTGTCTCCGTCTCTGTGCTTATGGATGATCCCTAGCTTTGATTCCAAGTCACATGACTCCAGGTCAGGGGTTTCCAAAATATGGCCCATGGGCCAACACGGCCCTCTACAAGATTTTATCCAGCCTGACGCTAGGGTCAGAATCCTCGATGTGGGTCCACTGTGCTCAGACACGGATCTCGCTGTGCTCAGACACGGATCTCGCTGTGCTCAGACACGGGTCTCGCTGTGCTCAGACACGGATCTCGCTGTGCTCAGACACGGATCTCGCTGTGCTCAGACACGGATCTCGCTGTGCTCAGACACGGGTCTCGCTGTGCTCAGACACGGATCTCGCTGTGCTCAGACACGGGTCTCGCTGTGCTCAGACACGGATCTCGCTGTGCTCAGACACGGGTCTCGCTGTGCTCAGACACGGATCTCGCTGTGCTCAGACACGGATCTCGCTGTGCTCAGACACGGGTCTCGCTGTGCTCAGACACGGATCTCGCTGTGCTCAGACACGGGTCTCGCTGTGCTCAGACACGGATCTCGCTGTGCTCAGACACGGGTCTCGCTGTGCTCAGACACGGATCTCGCTGTGCTCAGACACGGATCTCGCTGTGCTCAGACACGGGTCTCGCTGTGCTCAGACACGGATCTCGCTGTGCTCAGACACGGGTCTCGCTGTGCTCAGACACGGATCTCGCTGTGCTCAGACACGGGTCTCGCTGTGCTCAGACACGGATCTCGCTGTGCTCAGACACGGATCTCGCTGTGCTCAGACACGGGTCTCGCTGTGCTCAGACACGGATCTCGCTGTGCTCAGACACGGATCTCGCTGTGCTCAGACACGGGTCTCGCTGTGCTCAGACACGGGTCTCGCTGTGCTCAGACACGGATCTCGCTGTGCTCAGACACGGGTCTCGCTGTGCTCAGACACGGATCTCGCTGTGCTCAGACACGGGTCTCGCTGTGCTCAGACACGGGTCTCGCTGTGCTCAGACACGGATCGCACTGTAGGCAACCAAAGGTCCACCAGCAACCAATCATTCAGAGAAGGACAGAATTCCCTCCATCCAGACCTTCTTCCATCTCCCTAATCATCTGCTACCTACCCTGATCATAGACAGTTACTGGATCTAATCATCTGCTCCCCACCCTGATCATAGACAGTTACTGGATCTAATCATCTGCTCCTCACCCTGATCATAGACAGTTACTGGATCTAATCATCTGCTCCCCGCCCTGATCATAGACAGTTACTGGATCTAATCATCTGCTCCCCGCCCTGATCATAGACAGTTACTGGATCTAATCATCTGCTCCCCACCCTGATCATAGACAGTTACTGGATCTAATCATCTGCTCTCCACCCTGATCATAGACAGTTACTGGATCTAATCATCTGCTCCCCACCCCGATCATAGACAGTTACTGGATCTAATCATCTGCTCCTCACCCTGATCATAGACAGTTACTGGATCTAATCATCTGCTCCCCACCCTGATCATAGACAGTTACTGGATCTAATCATCTGCTCCCCACCCTGATCATAGACAGTTACTGGATCTAATCATCTGCTCCCCACCCTGATCATAGACAGTTACTGGATCTAATCATCTGCTCCCCACCCTGATCATAGACAGTTACTGGATCTAATCATCTGCTCCCTACCCTGATCATAGACAGTTACTGGATCTAATCATCTGCTCTCCACTCCGATCATAGACAGTTACTGGATCTGATCATCTTCTGTCTGCCCTGACAGTGATCTATCAGTAAATCTAAAGTACTGCCTGTGGATTGTTAGTAAATCTGATCTTTTGCTGCCCGTTCTGACCCTGAGGTTTATCTATGTCCGCCTTCTTTCTTGATCTTGGTCTCCTATACCAGGGGTCTTCAAACTATGGCCCTCCAGTTCAGGAACTACAATTCCCATCATCCCTAGTCATGACTGTGAATGTCAGAGTTTTACAATGGCTCATGGGATGTGTAGTTCCCCAACAGTTGGAGGGCCGTAGTTGATCCCTGTCCTATATCTGTCCCTCTTGTGTTCTGACCAGACCTGGCTTCCTACAGCTCAGACATCTCCTGTGTGGTCATTGAGTTCTCCAGCATCGCCCCCCCCCCCCCCCCAGAGGCCGATATATGGAGCAGTCTAGAGGATGTTGGGGTTAGTAGTCAGGGAAGCTCCTTGTTCTTACCGTGGTCACATGATCTGCGCTGGAGAAGCTGAAGTTCTGGAGGTCCTGTAATTCCTGTAGGATGCTGCCATGATGGGTCATATCTGTGGCTAAAATCAATTCCACGATTCCCTGAGAAATAAATAGAAATTATTCCCGGCACAGATAGCGAGGCGTATGTCCGTTCTCATGTGTTACCAGTCCCTGTGTCACATGAATTACATGTATGACATGCTGTATTTGTCCTTTGTGTCACGTAGAGTGACATAGGTTCCTTGTCCCAAGCTCGGTGTTCTATACATACAAGATCTCACATAAGTAAGTACACCCCTCCCATGTGACAACACTGAAGAAATGAGACTTTGCTACAATGTAAAGTAGTGAGTGTACAGCTTGTATAACAGTGTAAATTTACTGTCCCCTCAAAATAACTCCACACACAGCCATTAATGTCTAAGCCGCTGGCAACAAAAGTGAGTACACCCCTAAGTGACAATCTCCAAATTGGGCCCAAAGTGTCAATATTTTGTGTGGCCGCCATTATTTTCCAGCACTGTGCAGCTGTTAGGATCAGGACCCTCTGATTCTTCCTGTACCCAATTGTATTGTACCTGTAATGTCTGCCCTCATGTCCTAAAGCGATGCGTAAAGTGTTGGTGTCATATAAATCCTGTATAATGTGTCACATCCCTAGTCCAAGTGTGGTGACCTAAAGGTCTTCTATGATATTTCACAAATGCCCCTCACCTGAAGAGTGGGGACATATAGGTTTTCTATGACATTTTACATACGTCCCTTGTCCCGAGTTTGGTGACCTGTAGGTCTTGTATAACGTTTCACATATGACCTGTGTTACAAGCTTGTGACCAATGGGTCTTGTATGATGTGTCCTGTGCCTTGGTGTTTAATCCACTCACCTCCAGGATGTGTTTGGCTTTAAGAGGTTCTACATTACAGAATATGTTGCTCTGTGATTGGCTGAGTATCTGCAGGGCGATGGCGCTGTGATGATTCTCGAGCGGAGATTTGTTCTGGTATCGTACGGCGAGTTCTGTTTCAGCGTTAATCTGATATCTGAGCAGATGATCACCGAAATATTATTACATGACTATGACGGCTATTGTGTGGAGGGTTATAGTCATTATAGGAAATGAAGACAATCGAGTGACTAAATCCAAACCTCAGGAGAGATAACATACCCCTTCCCTTACCCTTCCCGTTCCTTCTCTTCCCTCCCGTTCCTTCCCTTACCCTTCCCGCTCCTTCCCTTACCCTTCCCGCTCCTTCCCTTACCCTTCCCGCTCCTTCCCTTACCCTTCCCGCTCCTTCTCTTCCCTCCCGTTCCTTCTCTTTCCTCCCGTTCCTTCTCTTCCCTCCCGTTCCTTCTCTTCCCTCCCGTTCCTTCTCTTCCCTCCCGTTCCTTCTCTTCCCTCCCGTTCCTTCTCTTCCCTCCCGTTCCTTCTCTTCCCTCCCGTTCCTTCCCTTGCCCTTCCCACTCCTTCTCTTCCCTCCCGTTCCTTCTCTTCCCTCCCGTTCCTTCTCTTCCCTCCCGTTCCTTCTCTTCCCTCCCGTTCCTTCCCTTGCCCTTCCCGCTCCTTCTCTTCCCTCCCATTCCTTCTCTTCCCTCCCGTTCCTTCCCTTACCCCTCCCATTCCTTCCCTTACCCTTCCCGCTCCTTCTCTTCCCTCCCGCTCCTCTTCCCTCTCGTTCCTTCTCTTCCCTCCCGTTCCTTCTCTTCCCTCCCGTTCCTTCCCTTGTCCTTCCCGCTCCTTCTCTTCCCTCCCGTTCCTTCTCTTCCCTCCCGTTCCTTCCCTTGTCCTTCCCGCTCCTTCTCTTCCCTCCCGTTCCTTCTCTTCCCTCCCGTTCCTTCTCTTCCCTCCGTTCCTTCCCTTGCCCTTCCCGCTCCTTCTCTTCCCTCCCGCTCCTTCTCTTCCCTCCCATTCCTTCTCTTCCCTCCCGTTCCTTCTCTTCCCTCCCGTTCCTTCCCTTACCCTTCCCGCTCCTTCTCTTCCCTCCCGCTCCTTCCCTTACCCTTCCTGCTCCTTCTCTTCCCTCCCGTTCCTTCTCTTCCCTCCCGTTCCTTCCCTTACCCTTCCCGTTCCTTCTCTTCCCTCCCGTTCCTTCTCTTCCCTCCCATTCCTTCTCTTCCCTCCCATTCCTTTCCTTTTCTTTCTATTTCTTTTCTCTTTTCATTTAGAATGCTGGGTCCAGTTCTGGAGATCTCACTTACAGAAAGATATTGATAAGAAAGAACGAGTCCAGAGAAGGGGAACAGAAATGGTGAAAGGTTTGGGAGATAAAACATATCAGGAGAGACTTCAGGAACTTCATATGTATATTCTGGAGGAAAGGATGAACACAACTGAGAACTTTAAAGCGGAGTTCCGGGCACAAAAAACGTTATTTTTTTTTTTGTGCCCCTCCGCTAGGTAGACCTCACCTGAAAAGGAATTGGATATTTTTTTTTTTTTTTTACTTACCTTGTAATTGAAGATCGAAGATACTCACCTCAGAGTACTTCCTCCCTCGGAGCCGCGGCTCACCCCGTCACTTCCTGTCTCGCTATGATTCCTGGGAGCTGAACATCATCGCTCCCAGGAATCAATGCGACGGCACCGGCCCCGCTCGTCATTTCCGGGCGACGCCGCATTCCCCTGCTAAACAGCTTCTGGGCATGCCCAGAAGCTGTTTAGGAATGCGGCGCCACACCGGAAGTGACGAGAGGGGCCGGTGCAGGTGCATTCTGGGACAAGAAGACGCGGAAGAAGACACAGAAGAGGACCGCGCCGGCTTCAGCTGCCCACAAGAGAGATGGAAACGCTGTGGAAGAAATTTTCTAAGTAAGTATTTCTTCTAAAAGGTAAGTGCGAACCGGGACAGATCAGAGGCTATCCATTGTGGAATGTACTAACCCTGACTGTCCCAGGGGTATGTTTAGTAAAAAATTACTTCTGTGCCCGGAACTCCGCTTTAAATTCAATTAGAGGGTGAATAAGGTTTAGGAGGGCAGGTTTTGTCAATAGGAAACCAAAATCAAGAACACAGGGACATGACCTCAACCTAGAGGAGGAAAGTTCAAAATTAATCTTTCCATATTTCTCACTTTACTTCCACACAGGAGGATCATATTCTCCCCGTCAGCTCCTATAGTTCCCCCTGTTCCCCCCTGAACCCCCGCTATGGGTATAAAGTTTAGACTCACGCATTGTTAAGGCCGGGATGGTCCAGGTCATGGCAGAGAGCGGCCACCATCAGGACAGCGATGTCCTCCGGGGATAAACCTTCCTGAAACAACAACCAGGATGAGGAAATTACTGCCAAATATTGTTTATTATCGGGCAGCAAACTTTCATCTTTTTAGCTTTATTTGCACCTGGTCAATAGGGAGGATCTTTGCTTTGTGTCAGATTAACTTTAGTAGAGGCACATTTCAGAGAAACTGATGGCAGTGATGGTGGGTTACCTGCAGACGGCACAGATTGGGGGCAGTGATGGGGGGTTACCTGCAGACGGCACAGATTGGGGGCAGTGATGGGGGGTTACCTGCAGGAGGCACAGATTGGGGGCAGTAATGGCGGTTTACCTGAACGGGCACAGATTGGGGGCAGTGATGGAGGGTTACCTGAAGGCAGTACAGATTGGGGGCAGTGATGGTGGGCTACCTGCAGGCGGCAAAGATTGGGGGCAGTGATGGTGGGCTACCTGCAGGCGGCAAAGAATGGGGCAGTGATGCCGGATTACCTGAAGCCAGCACAGATTGGGGCAGTGATGGCGGTTTACCTGAAGGGGCACAGATTGGGGGCAGTGATGGCGGGTTACCTGCAGGAGGCACAGATTGGGGGCAGTGATGGCGGGTTACCTGAAGGAGGCACAGATTGGGGGCAGTGATGGTGGGCTACCTGCAGGCGGCAAAGATTGGGGACAGTGATGCTGGATTACCTGAAGCTGGCACAGATTGGGGCAGTAATGGCTGTTTACCTGAAGGGGCACAGATTGGGGGCAGTGATGGTGGGTTACCTGAAGGCAGCACAGATTGGGGGCAGTAATGGCGGTTTACCTGAAGGGGCACAGATTGGGGGCAGTGATGGCTAGTTAACTGAAGGCGGCACAGATTGGGGGCAGTGATGGCGGGTTACCTGAAGGCGGCACAGATGGGGGCAGTGATGGCGGGTTACCTGAAGGCGTCACAGATCGGGAGCAGCGATGGTGGGTCACCTGCAGGAAGCACAGATTTGGGGGCAGTGATGGCGGGTTACCTGCAAGAGGCACAGATTGGGGGCAGTGATGCCAGGTTACCTGAAGGTGGCACAGATTGGGGGCAGTGATGCCAGGTTACCTGAAGGTGGTACAGATTGGGGGCAGTGATGCCAGGTTACCTGAAGGTGGTACAGATTGAGGGCAGTGATTCCAGGTTACCTGAAGGTGGCACAGATTGGGGGCAGTGATGGCGGGTTACGTGAAGGTGGCACAGATTTGGGGCAGTGATGGCAGGTTACCTGCAAGAGGCACAGATTGGGGGCAGTGATGCCAGGTTGCCTGAAGGTGGCACAGATTGGGGGCAGTGATGGAGGGTTACCTGCAGGGGGCACAGAATGGGGGCAGTGATGGCGGGTTACCTGCAGGGGGCACAGATTGGGGGCAGTGATGGTGGGTTACCTGAAGGTGGCACAGATTGGGGGAAGTGATGGCGGGTTACCTGCAGGGGGCACAGATTGGGGGAAGTGATGGCGGGTTACCTGCAGGGGGCACAGATTGGGGGCAGTGATGGCAGGTTACCTGAAGGTGGCACAGATTGGGGGAAGTGATGGCGGGTTACCTGCAGGGGGCACAGATTGGGGCAGTGATGGCAGGTTACCTGAAGGTGGCACAGATTGGGGGCAGTGATGGCAGATTACCTGCAGGAGGCACAGATTGGGGGCAGTGATGGCGGGTTACCTGATGGCAGCACAGATTGGGGTCAGTGATGGCGGGTTACGTGAAGGTGGCACAGATTGGGGGGCAGTGATGGCGGGTTACCTGAAGGCAGCACAGATTGGGGGCAGTGATGGCAGGTTACCTGCAGGAGGTACAGATTGGGGGCAGTGATGGCAGGTTACCTGAAGGAGGCACAGATTGGGGGCAGTGATGGCAGGTTACCTGAAGGAGGCACAGATTGGGGGAAGTGATGGCGGGTTACCTGAAGGAGGCACAGATTGGGGGCAGTGATGGTGGGTTACCTGTAGGGGGCACAGATTGGGGGCAGTGATGGCAGGTTACCTGAAGGCAGTAAAGATTGGGGGCAGTGATGGCGGGTTACCTGAAGGCGCCCAGATTGGGGGCAGTGATGGCGGGTTACCTGAAGGCGGTACAGATTGGGGGCAGTGATGGCGGGTTACCTGAAGGCGGTACAGATTGGGGGCAGTGATGGCGGGTTACCTGAAGGCGGCACAGATTGGGGGCAGTGATGGCGGGTTACCTGAAGGTGGCACAGATTGGGGGCAGTGATGGCGGGTTACCTGAAGGTGGCACAGATTGGGGGCTGTCATGGCTGGTTACCTGCAGGCGGTACAGATTGGGGGCAGTGATGGCGGGTTACCTGAAGGCGCCCAGATTGGGGGCAGTGATGGCGGGTTACCTGAAGGCAGTACAGATTGGGGGCAGTGATGGCGGGTTACCTGAAGGCGGTACAGATTGGGGGCAGTGATGGCGGGTTACCTGAAGGCAGTACAGATTGGGGGCAGTGATGGCGGGTTACCTGAAGGTGGCACAGATTGGGGGCAGTGATGGCGGGTTACCTGAAGGTGGCACAGATTGGGGGCTGTCATGGCTGGTTACCTGCAGGCGGTACAGATTGGGGGCAGTGATGGCGGGTTACCTGAAGTCGGCACAGGTGTATCATGCTGTACATCATCTGTGTGACGCAGAAGGCGTGTCGGAAGTTGTGGAACGGATTGGCCCGGTAATGACTTTGGACGCTTTTCTGAGGGAGAGAAACAAATCAATTTATTGGTCCACTCAGAGCACCTCCCAGGAGCATCAGCCTATCACTGAATGTACTAAACTGTCCTATGAAAGACCTCCATTATGGTGGAGTGTAAGGGAACCTGGATGATGTCTATCTCGGAAATGAATGTACGCTTGATGCACAAATAACTCCGTAAGTGCACTTTTGGATATTATTATACGCCAAACGCAATCAATCCCGTTGTGGGAAAAAGCGCAGTTCTCAGCTCTGTGTATAATGTAATGGAGATGTGACGGGAGTCACTTTGGTTGGGGGGCCCGTGGAACACAGCTTACCTTAGAGAGGTTGGGAAATCCCTGTCTCAGCCCCCTAGGCCCCTCTTATATGTAAGTCACCCTGTGTCTATTAGGGACACAGGGTGACCAAGAAGCCCAGTCTCACCTCCTATGAATCCCTGCAAAACCGGATACATCGTAGATCCGTTATGGGCAGACCGAACGCTGCTCTTGTTTCTGTCACCCTCCGAATTTTTGCGGCTGCAGCCTTGGATGGTTCTGACTCTCCGGAGTTGCATTCCCCCAATGCCCCCCTTTGGTCCAACCCGCGGCTGAAGGAGTTTTTTGGTCGGGATGACGGTCTTTTCTGGTCCCGACTTGGTGTGAAATCCATTTCCCACTTGTATGTCCGGGAAACCTTTAGGTCCTTTGCGGACATGCAATCTACTTTTGGCCTGCCATCCACGGCTTATTACCGATACTTGCAACTGAGACACACGGCGGCCGCACAGTTTGGCCTTCGCGATGTCTCGCTTGAACCTACCCCCTTGGAAAACCTTCTCTCTGACTCTTCGCACGAGAAACTGATCTCTACATAT
Organism: Pelophylax lessonae; assembly: GCF_965119305.1. Classification (NCBI taxonomy): domain Eukaryota; kingdom Metazoa; phylum Chordata; class Amphibia; order Anura; family Ranidae; genus Pelophylax; species Pelophylax lessonae. The sequence continues at coordinate 232,200 of NC_138769.1, read as the reverse complement.
TATACTCGACTTTTACATTCTCATTCCAAAAGGTTGGCGGTGGTTGAGTCTCAGTGGCGGGAGGATATCCCGGAACTGTCGGAGGAGGTGTGGCAAGACGTCCTTCCGGAACAAATACCTGTTGTTATCTCCTCTAGGGATAGGGTTATCCAATTGAAGCTTCTTTACAGAGCATACTACACCCCCGTATTTTTGCACAAAATAGGTACATTGCCTTCTCCGCTATGCTCCAAATGTACTGTTGCCGAGGGCTCATTTTTCCATATGTTCTGGGAATGTCCCCCTGTCCGTGCCTTCTGGTTGGAAGTCACAGCTTTTATTGCTGATATCTCCCAATTGTCCAATATTTGCGGCCCCCTTCGTTGTCTGCTAGGTTATGTGGATGACGAAGACGCCCCTGCTCATACTAAATTGTTTCTCCGCTTAACGTTCTTTTATGCTAGGAAGGCTATAGCTACTAGATGGAAATCTACTGCTCCCCCTGACGTTCCATTATGGATTGCGCTTATTAACCAGGCATTACCTCTGTATAAAATGACGTATGAGGCCAGAGGCTGCCCTAAGAAGTTCCGGAAAATTTGGGCCTTTTGGGTGGACTCTGACCGGACTACTTCTTCGGTTTCTGACTCTACATAGTTGATGGTTATTACCGCCTCTGGGAGATTTTTTCTTTTCGCTGGGAGGGCTCTCTACTAATGTTACAGCTGACAGTTGTGTATGTTATTTATGTCATGGCTTTTGATGGAAAATGGAGTCTTGTGTGTGTTGTTTATTGGCTCCTCAATTGACATGCTACCTTTTATTTTTCTGTTATGTATTGTTTTGTTTGTTCAATAAAATACCTTTAAAAAAAAAAAGAAGCCCAGTCTGGCCTGCCCAAACCAGACTTTCACAGATTGATCGGCTATGAGAGCTCCATGCGCCCTGCCAGGACAAACTTACAAACTATGTGGAACTTTGTCAAGGGAGCTGCCATGAAGGATTGACTCTTTGGGACTTGTTACCCTACTAACTCTGGCACAGACCGATTGGAGGTCTGGTACCTGATTAGTCTACCTTTTGGGGGGGGGGGGGAGATATGTGACGGTACTCACCGCCACTGGGGGTGAAAGACAGATACTTAATGGTTTGGATTGCTTCAAGTGGGGTCTGTGTTTACACTTATGATAATGTGTATTGAACTTCAATGTCAGAGACAGGCTCTCCCTATTGTCTGTGTTTTGAGGTGTGATGTGGATTCTGTTAAGCCTGCCTGTCCCATTGTTAATTGTTAATGAACTCACATATTGTTTCTGTCAAGATGGCTAGATAATTAGTTCAAGTTAATTCTATTTCTGTATACAATTTCATTTGCATATGATAATGTAATCAGGCAACCCCTGACCTGTGTGTGGTAATCTGATCAGGAGGGGGATGTCCATGCTATATAAAAATTCTGTATGACTGTTCAATAAAGAGAAGATTCCAGTACAAGCTAAGTTGTCAGCTAGCTTTGTATTGGGGCGGCTGGAAAATCTGATATCTATGTTCACGACTGGGAGGAAGCCGTATACTGACGGAAGTCCACAAGTACAGTGTGGTTTGCGGTTCTGTTACAGGAGCGCTCAGCAGTACCCAGTAATACAGACACACAGGCTGCTATCACATTGGATGCTCCATAGAATGTCCTCTCTAAGGCAGAGAGCTCCGTTTAGTTATGAGACAACAAAAGGGACAATCAAGGAAGTGATGACTATATTTCATCAGCCAATCAGTTCCAAATGTACAGTCACATGACACAAGTTACTCATTTAGAATCAGCCAATGACACACTTGTATACATTCAAATGTACAATAGAAAGAGGAGTACACGATCGTTAATGAGCAGAATAGAGTGCACGGCTTCCTGCCTAACACTACACAATGAAACCAGCGTGTAGAACCGTGAACGCTGCTCTGATAAAACTCATGCATGTTTTCCCACCACTACTACTGGTGTGACTCCATTCAGCAAGGCTCAGAAAACAATGCCTGATAGGATTATACTACTGTTCCCATAGAAGTGAGGCTATCTGCAGGGAAAGAGCCAAGCTGTTTCCACTATGGTGATCAGGCACAGTAGAGAGACATGAGCGTGTATCCCTTCATAGAGGCAGATAGATATCAAACCGATATTGACTCCGCACCGCAATATACATAGATCTATACCGACAAACAGACCCGCGCATGGAGTGTTTGCTGGCGGAGATGTCTATGTGGAGCGAATGCATCTACACATCTAAGGGAGGGTTTTCACTGCCAGTAGTCTTTCCTCAATGCTGGTTGGCCCGTACTCTAATGAGCGTACTGCAAGGAAACCGACAACAGGAGCCATAATGACAGTTCAAATAAAACACATCCTGAAAAATCTCCACACTAATCCTAATAACATTTCCACAACACGTCTTCTCCTATATCTTCAATGAATGTATGTTTGCTGTTCCCCAATTCTCCACATAGGTTTTCTAATATACGAATATTATCAATCAAACTCACCAAGAAATTTCGAAGCGTCTTGTCCTCCATCTTGAAATGTGTCGTCAAATGCAGATCAGCAAACATGAATTCCAGAAGAGACACCATCTACCAATGAAAAGACACAATATGGCGGTCAGGGTACAATGCCATTCCCACAATTCTCCAATCCGGGACTCTTCTACAGAAGACACAACATGGCGGTCAGTGTACAACGCCATTCCCTCTATTCCCCAATACAGGACTCTTCTACAGAAGACACAACATGGCGGTCAGTGTACATCTCCGTTCCCTCTATTCCCCAATCTGGGACTCTTCTACAGAAGACACAACATGGCGGTCAGTGTACATCTCCATTCACTCTATTCCCCAATCCGGTGTTCCGTGAGAAAAACCTACCCGTGAGAAATGCCTACCCTCCTCACTTCCGGTGCACCTACGTCCGCACCTACGTCATTGAACAGCTGAGGGCCTGACAAGTGCGCATGCTCGGAGGGTATTTTTACTGTGTGCAACGTTACACTTGCGGCGCTTACATTAAAACAGCTCCTCTGCACTATGAGTCATCTCCGCTCCTATCCCTGTCACTTCCCTGATCTCGGCTAGTAAATATAAAAGCGGATCACGGAGCCGAGATCTCCGTCATTTAGATTTCATACACCCGCCGCCTCTTTTACATTTACTAGCCGAGATCAGGGAAGTGACAGCGATAGGAGCGGAGATGACTCATATTGCAGCCGAGCTGTTTTAATGTAACCGCCGCAAATGTAACGTTACACACACTACCGTGATAAATCCATACCATCCGAGCATGCGCACTTGTCAGTTCCTCAGTTGTTCAATGACGTATCCGGGGCTTTGAGCATGCGCACTGCTACGCTGCTCAGATGTTCCTGACAGGAAGTGACGAGGGTAGGCATTTCTCACGGAACACCGGGACTCTTCTACAGAAGACACAACATAGCGGTCAGTGTACAACGCCATGCCCACTATTCCCCGATCCAGGACTCTTCTACAGAAGATACAACATGGCGGACGGTGTACAACGCCATTCCCTCTACTCCCCAATCCGGGACTCTTCTACAGCAGACACAACATGGCGGTCAGTGTACAACACCATTCCCTCTATTCCCCAACCCGGGGCTCTTCTACAGAAGACACAACATGGCGGTCAGAGTACCCCATTCCCTCTATTCCCCCATGCAGGACTCTTCTACAGAAGATACAACATGGCGGTCAGAGTACCCCATTCTCTCTACTCCCCAATTCGGGACTCTTCTACAGAAGACACAACATGGCGGTCAGTGTACAACGCCATTACCTCTATTCCCCAATCCGGGACTCTTCTACAGAAGACACAACATGGCGGTCAGTGTACAACGCCATTCCCTCTACTCCCCAATCCGGGACTCTTCTACAGAAGATACAACATGGCGGTCAGTGTACATCTCCATTCCCTATATTCCCCAATCTGGGACTCTTCTACAGAAGATACAACATGGCGGTCAGTGTACATCTCCATTCCCTATATTCCCCAATCTGGGACTCTTCTACAGAAGACACAACATGGCGGTCAGAGTACCTCATTCCCTCTATTCCCCAATACAGGACTCTTCTACAGAAGACACAACATGGCGGTCATTGTACCACACCATTCCCTCTACTCCCCAATCCGGGACTCTTCTACAGAAGATACAACATGGCGGTCAGAGTACCTCATTCCCTCTATTCCCCAATACAGGACTCTTCTACAGAGGATACAACATGGCGGTCATTGTACCACACCATTCCCTCTACTCTCCAATCCGGGACTCTTCTACAGAAGATACAACATGGCGGTCAGTGTACATCTCCATTCCCTCTATTCCCCAATCCGGGACTCTTCTACAGAAGACACAACGTGGCGGTCAGAGTACCTCATTCCCTCTATTCCCCAATACAGGACTCTTCTACAGAGGATACAACATGGCGGTCATTGTACCACACCATTCCCTCTACTCTCCAATCCGGGACTCTTCTACAGAAGATACAACATGGCGGTCAGTGTACATCTCCATTCCCTCTATTCCCCAATACAGGACTCTTCTACAGAAGACACAACATGGCGGTCATTGTACCACACCATTCCCACAATTCTCCAATCCGGGACTCTTCTACAGAAAATTGGAGCCAATCAGAACCTCCCCTCCCAGATCTCTGGTGAAGTTCCTTTGGGACACAAGTCACTGGAATCTGATATTTGAACTCCGGCGCTCTCAATTACTCTCCAATAAAGATTTTATAATTATCTATAGGCAACACTTCCGTCAGTTTAGGATGGAGAGTTTAATGGTGACAACCTTTGTCTGACCCCTTGAAGAGATTTCCCTTCACTTCCTGCCCTGGAGACACAACAGGAAATGAGAGAAAACCTCTTGAACAGGAAAGGACGGGTGTCCCTGTTGGAAGTTTTTCCTCACTTCCTGTTATGGTGACAACTGTCAAACATTGGATGTCTCTTTTTCTCTCGGTGACACCAGGACAGACAATAAGGTGGGGCCACAGACCATAACAAATCCCAGCCAGGGGTTCTTACCCTCCCGCACTCCATTCCCACAAGTCTCACCTCCTCATGCTGCACATTCCACACATTGAATGTCGGCCTCTTAAGGGTCACATGGAGCTCCTCCCCCTCCTGGAAGAGAGAAGTTATAAGCACACAGAAACATCTCACCACTAATACTCCTCTCCTCCCCATCCCGCTCTCACCTGGAACGTCTCCTTCTTCTCCCTCCAATCCGGCAGGTTCTCCCTACAGAAAACATCAAATGTCCATTGTTATACTGGGGGGTACACGGAGTGACAGTTGGTAGTGGGGGTACACACAGAGTGACAGTTGGTAGTAGAGGGTACACACAGAGTGACAGTTGGTAGTGGGGGTACACACAGAGTGACAGTTGGTAGTGGGGTACACACAGAGTGAATGTTGGTAGTGGGGGGTACACACAGAGTGACAGTTGGTAGTGGGGGGTACACACAGAGTGACAGTTGGTAGCGGGGGCTACACACGGAGTGACAGTTGGTAGTGGGGGGTACACACAGAGTGAGAGTTGGTAGTGGGGGGTACACACAGAGTGACAGTTGGTAGTGGGGGTACACACAGAGTGACAGTTGGTAGTGGGGAGTACACACAGAGTGACAGTTGGTAGTGGGGGGTACACACAGAGTGACAGTTGGTAGTGGGGAGTACACACAGAGTGACAGTTGGTAGTGGGGGGTACACACAGAGTGACAGTTGGTAGTGGGGAGTACACACAGAGTGACAGTTGGTAGTGGGGGGTACACACAGAGTGACAGTTGGTAGTGGGGAGTACACACAGAGTGACAGTTGGTAGTGGGGGGTACACACAGAGTGACAGTTGGTAGTGGGGAGTACACACAGAGTGACAGTTGGTAGTGGGGGTACACACAGAGTGACAGTTGGTATTGGGGAGTACACACAGAGTGACAGTTGATAGTGGGGGGTACACACAGTGTGACAGTTGGTAGTGGGGAGTACACACAGAGTGACAGTTGGTAGTGGGGAGTACACACAGAGTGACAGTTGGTAGTGGGGGTACACAAGGAGTGACAGTTGGTAGTGGGGGGTACACACAGAGTGACAGTTGGTAGTGGGGGTACACACAAAGTGACAGTGGGTATTGGGGAGTACATACAGAGTGACAGTTGGTAGTGGGGGTACACACAGAGTGACAGTTGGTAGTGGGGAGTACACACAGAGTGACAGTTGGTAGTGGGGGTACACACAGAGTGACAGTTGGTACTGGGGAGTACATCCAGAGTGACAGTTGGTAGTGGGGGTACACACAGAGTGACAGTTGGTAGCGGGGGCTACACACAGAGTGACAGTTGGTAGTGGGGGGTACACACAGAGTGACAGTTGGTAGTGGGGAGTACACACAGAGTGACAGTTGGTAGTGGGGGGTACACACAGAGTGACAGTTGGTAGTGGGGAGTACACACAGAGTGACAGTTGGTAGTGGGGGTACACACAGAGTGACAGATGGTATTGGGGAGTACACGCAGAGTGACAGTTGATAGTGGGGGTACACACAGAGTGACAGTTGATAGTGGGGGGTACACACAGTGTGACAGTTGGTAGTGGGGGTACACACAGAGTGACAGTTGGTAGTGGGGGGTACACACAGAGTGACAGTTGGTAGTGGGGGTACACACAGAGTGACAGTTGGTATTGGGGAGTACACGCAGAGTGACAGTTGATAGTGGGGGTACACACAGAGTGACAGTTGATAGTGGGGGTACACACAGAGTGACAGTTGATAGTGGGGAGTACACACAGTGTGGCAGTTGGTAGTGGGGGGGTACACACAGAGTGACAGTTGGTAGTGGGGGTACACACAAAGTGACAGTGGGTATTGGGGAGTACACACAGTGACAGTTGGTAGTGGGGGTACACACAGAGTGACAGTTGGTAGTGGGGGGTACACACAGTGACAGTTGGTAGTGGGGGGTACACACAGAGTGACAGTTGGTAGTGGGGGGTACACACAGAGTGACAGTTGGTATTGGGGAGTACATCCAGAGTGACAGTTGGTAGTGGGGGGTACACACAGAGTGACAGTTGGTAGTGGGGAGTACATCCAGAGTGACAGTTGGTAGTGGGGAGTACACACAGAGTGACAGTTGGTAGTGGGGGTACACACAGAGTGACAGTTGGTAGTGGGGAGTACACACAGAGTGACAGTTGGTAGTGGGGGTACACACAGAGTGACAGTTGGTAGTGGGGGGTACACACAGTGACAGTTGGTAGTGGGGGGTACACACAGAGTGACAGTTGGTAGTGGGGGGTACACACAGAGTGACAGTTGGTAGTGGGGAGTACATCCAGAGTGACAGTTGGTAGTGGGGGGTACACACAGAGTGACAGTTGGTAGTGGGGAGTACATCCAGAGTGACAGTTGGTAGTGGGGAGTACACACAGAGTGACAGTTGGTAGTGGGGGTACACACAGAGTGACAGTTGGTAGTGGGGAGTACACACAGAGTGACAGTTGGTAGTGGGGAGTACACACAGAGTGACAGTTGATAGTGGGGAGTACACACAGAGTGACAGTTGGTAGTGGGGGAGTACACAGAGTGACAGTTGGTAGTGGGGAGTACACACAGAGTGACAGTTGGTAGTGGGGGGTACACACAGAGTGACAGTTGGTAGTGGGGGTACACACAGAGTGACAGTTGGTAGTGGGGAGTACACACAGAGTGACAGTTGGTAGTGGGGGGTACACACAGAGTGACAGTTGGTAGTGGGGGTACACACAGAGTGACAGTTGGTAGTGGGGAGTACACACAGAGTGACAGTTGGTAGTGGGGAGTACACACAGAGTGACAGTTGGTAGTGGGGGAGTACACAGAGTGACAGTTGTTAGTGGGGAGTACACACAGAGTGACAGTTGGTAGTGGGGGGTACACACAGAGTGACAGTTGGTAGTGGGGGTACACACAGAGTGACAGTTGGTAGTGGGGAGTACACACAGAGTGACAGTTGGTAGTGGGGGTACACACAGAGTGACAGTTGGTAGTGGGGGGTACACACAGAGTGACAGTTGGTAGTGGGGAGTACACACAGAGTGACAGTTGGTAGTGGGGGTACACAGAGTGACAGTTGGTAGTGGGGAGTACACACAGAGTGACAGTTGGTAGTGGGGGAGTACACAGAGTGACAGTTGGTAGTGGGGAGTACACACAGAGTGACAGTTGGTAGTGGGGGAGTACACAGAGTGACAGTTGGTAGTGGGGAGTACACACAGAGTGACAGTTGGTAGTGGGGGAGTACACAGAGTGACAGTTGGTAGTGGGGGGTAAACACAGTGTGACAGTTGATAGTGGGGGTACACACAGAGTGACAGTTGGCAGTGGGGGGGAATTCTGTCTCATGAATGGATGAATTTTATTCACTTTGGTAGATTTTATTTCTATTTATTCAGATGACTTTTTTGGCTATGTAATGACGGAGGAGGGAGGAGTGACGGAGGAGGGAGGAGTTATATCTGCACAGCACTATTTTTTGATTTTTAACATGGAGCGATAGTCTGCAGAGCAGTGTGGATCTCTGGGGACGTACATTGTACTCTGTCACATGGAGCAATAGTCTGCAGAGCAGTGCGTGAGATCTTTGGGACGTACATTGTACCCTGTCACATGGAGCGATAGTCTGCAGAGTAATGTGGATCTCTGGGGACGTACATTGTACTCTGTCACTTGGAGCGATAGTCTGCAGAGCAGTGTGTGAGATCTTTGGGACGTACATTGTACTCTGTCACTTGGAGCGATAGTCTGTAGAGCAATGTGGATCTCGGGGGATGTACATTGTACCCAAGCCCATGGAGCGATAGTCTGCAGAGCAGTGTGGATCTCTGGGGACATACATTGTACTCTGTCACTTGGAGCGATAGTCTGCAGAGCAGTGTGGATCTCTGGGGATGTACATTGTACCCTGTAACACGGAGCGATAGTCTGCAGAGCAGTGTAGATCTCTGGGGATGTACATTGTACCCTGTCACATGGAGCGATAGTCTGCAGAGATCTGTCCTTCTGTCCCATGACACAGTTGTGGGTCCTCTCATGGACCTCATAGATCTGTCACCTCCTCTGAGCAGGACACATTGTCAGGATTGCTGTGTGTGGGACATCCTGGAGAGATGGTCTGCAGGCAGTATGGGTGGCATCACCCCTGGCACTCACCTGGTGTCTGGTGTCACGTGTGCCATGTTGGTGTCACTCGGTGTCCCTCTTCTCAACTCTTCTCCTCCCGGTGTGCCGCTGTCCCATCGCTATAAACAGTTCAGTAACTATGGAGGAACCGGTCAGACCTGTCCGCCTGGGAAGGGTTAATCAGCTAGAATTTCCACCCAGACCGGTATAGGGATCGGTGTTCACAGGAGACGGGTGACCAGGTGACACGCATCGCATGACACAGCCAGGTGTGCCTCCTACACACCTCACCGATCCCAACCCCTCACCGCCATCAATGATCCCACCACCATCTCCACATCTACCAACTGGGCACCATCATCATCCCACCACCATCTCCACATCTACCAACTGGGCACCATCATCATCCCACCACCATCTCCACATCTACCAACCGGGCACCATAATGATCCCACCACCATCTCCACATCTACCAACCGGGCACCACAATGATCCCACCACCATCTCCACATCTACCAACCGGGAACCATAATCATCCCACCACCATCTCCACATCTACCAACTGGGCACCATATGATCCCACCACCATCTCCACATCTACCAACTGGGCACCATAATGATCCCACCACCATCTCCACATCTACCAACCGGGCACCATATGATCCCACCACCATCTCCACATCTACCAACCGGGCACCATAATCATCCCACCACCATCTCCACATCTACCAACTGGGCACCATAATCATCCCACCACCATCTCCACATCTACCAACCGGGCACCATAATCATCCCACCACCATCTCCACATCTACCAACCGGGCACCACAATGATCCCACCACCATCTCCACATCTACCAACTGGGCACCATATGATCCCACCACCATCTCCACATCTACCAACTGGGCACCATAATGATCCCACAACCATCTCCACCAACCGGACACCACAATGATCCCACCACCATCTCCACCAACCGGGCACCATATGATCCCACCACCATCTCCACATCTACCAACCGGGCACCACAATGATCCCACCACCATCTCCACATCTATCAACTGGGCACCATATGATCCCACCACCATCTCCACATCTACCAACCGGGCACCATATGATCCCACCACCATCTCCACATCTACCAACCGGGCACCATAATGATCCCACAACCATCTCCACCAACCGGACACCACAATGATCCCACCACCATCTCCACCAACCGGGCACCATATGATCCCACCACCATCTCCACATCTACCAACCGGGCACCACAATGATCCCACCACCATCTCCACATCTACCAACTGGGCACCATATGATCCCACCACCATCTCCACATCTACCAACCGGGCACCATATGATCCCACCACCATCTCCACATCTACCAACCGGGCACCATAATGATCCCACCACCATCTCCACATCTACCAACCGGGCACCATAATCATCCCACCACCATCTCCACATCTACCAACCGGGCACCATAATCATCCCACCACCATCTCCACATCTACCAACTGGGCACCATAATGATCCCACCACCATCTCCACATCTACCAACCGGGCACCATAATGATTCCACCACCATCTCCACCAACCGGACACCACAATGATCCCACCACCATCTCCACCAACCGGGCACCATATGATCCCACCACCATCTCCACATCTACCAACCGGGCACCACAATGATCCCACCACCATCTCCACATCTACCAACCGGGCACCATAATGATCCCACAACCATCTCCACCAACCGGACACCACAATGATCCCACCACCATCTCCACCAACCGGGCACCATATGATCCCACCACCATCTCCACATCTACCAACCGGGCACCACAATGATCCCACCACCATCTCCACATCTACCAACTGGGCACCATATGATCCCACCACCATCTCCACATCTACCAACCGGGCACCATATGATCCCACCACCATCTCCACATCTACCAACCGGGCACCATAATGATCCCACCACCATCTCCACATCTACCAACCGGGCACCATAATCATCCCACCACCATCTCCACATCTACCAACCGGGCACCATAATCATCCCACCACCATCTCCACATCTACCAACTGGGCACCATAATGATCCCACCACCATCTCCACATCTACCAACCGGGCACCATAATCATCCCACCACCATCTCCACATCTACCAACTGGGCACCATAATGATCCCACCACCATCTCCACATCTACCAACCGGGCACCATAATGATCCCACCACCATCTCCACATCTACCAACCGGGCACCATAATCATCCCACCACCATCTCCACATCTACCAACTGGGCACCATAATCATCCCACCACCATCTCCACATCTACCACTGGGCACCATAATCATCCCACCACTATCTCCACATCTACCAACCGGGCACCATAATCATCCCACCACCATCGCCACATCTACCAACTGGACACCATAATAATCCCACCACCATCTCCACATCTACCAACTGGGCACCATAATCATCCCACCATCATCTCCACATCTACCAACCGGGCACCATAATGATCCCACCACCATCTCCACATCTACCAACCGGGCACCATAATCATCCCACCACCATCTCCACATCTACCAACTGGGCACCATAATGATCCCACCACCATCTACACATCCACCAACCGGGCACCACAATGATCCCACCACCATCTCCACATCTACCAACCGGGCACCATCATCATCCCACCACCATCTCCACATCCACCAACCGGGCACCACAATGATCCCACCACCATCTCCACATCTACCAACCGGGCACCATAATGATCCCACCGCCATCTCTACATCTACCAACTGGGCACCATAATGATCCCACCATCATCTCCACATCTACCAACCGGGCACCATAATCATCCCACTACCATCTCCACATCTACCAACTGGGCACCACAATGATCCCACCATCTCCACATCTACCAACTGGGCACCACCATGATCCCACCATCTCTACATCTACCAACTGGGCACCATAATGATCCCACCACCATCTCCACATCTATCAACTGGGCACCACAATGATCCCACCACCATCTCCACATCTACCAACCGGGCACCACAATGATCCCACCACCATCTCCACATCTACCAACCGGGCACCATCATCATCCCACCACCATCTCCACCTCTACCAACTGGGCACCACAATGATCCCACCACCATCTCCACATCTACCAACCGGGCACCACAATGATCCCACCACCATCTCCACATCTACCAACCGGGCACCATCATCATCCCACCACCATCTCCACATCTACCAACCGGGCACCATCATCATCCCACCACCATCTCTACATCTACCAACTGGGCACCATAATCATCCCACCATCATCTCTACATCTACCAACTGGGCACCATAATGATCCCACCACCATCTCCACATCTACCAACCGGGCACCACAATGATCCCACCACCATCTCCACATCTACCAACTGGGCATTATAATGATCCCACCACCATCTCCACATCTACCAACTGGGCACCATAATGATCCCACCACCATCTCCACATCTACCAACTGGGCACCATAATGATCCCACCACCATCTCCACATCTACCAACTGGGCACCATAATGATCCCACCACCATCTCCACATCTACCAACCGGGCACCACAATGATCCCACCACCATCTCCACATCTACCAACTGGGCATTATAATGATCCCACCACCATCTCCACATCTACCAACTGGGCACCATAATGATCCCACCACCATCTCCACATCTACCAACTGGGCACCATAATGATCCACCATCATCTCCACATCTACCAACTGGGCAACATAATTATCCCACCACTATCTACCAACTGGGCACCATAATGATCCCACCACCATCTCCATATCTACCAACTGGGCACCATAATCATCTCACCACCATCTCCACATCTACCAACTGGGCACCATAATGATCCCACCACCATCTCCACATCTACCAACTGGACACCATAATGATCCCACCACCATCTCCATATCTACCAACTGGGCACCATAATGATCCAACCACCATCTCCACATCTACCAACCGGGCACCATAATCATCCCACCACCATCTCCACATCTACCAACCGGGCACCATAATGATCCCACCACCATCTCCACATCTACCAACTGGGCACCATAATGATCCCACCACCATCTCCACATCTACCAACTGGGCACTATCATGATCCCACCATCATCTCCACATCTACCAACTGGGCACCATAATGATCCCACCATCATCTCCAGATCTACCAACTGGGCACCATAATGATCCCACCACCATCTCCGCATCTACCAACTGGACACCATAATGATCCCACCACCATCTCCACATCTACCAACCGGGCACCACAATGATCCCACCACCATCTCCACATCTACCAACCGGGCATCATAATCATCCCACCATCATCTCCAGATCTACCAACTGGGCACCATAATCATCCCACCACCATCTCCACATCTACCAACTGGGCACCATAATGATCCCACCATCATCTCCACATCTACCAACCGGGCACCATAATCATCCCACCACCATCTCCACATCTACCAACTGGGCACCATAATCATCCCACCACCATCTCCACATCTACCAACTGGGCACCATAATCATCCCACCATCATCTCTACATCTACCAACTGGGCACCATAATGATCCCACCATCATCTCCACATCTACCAACCGGGCACCATAATCATCCCACCACCATCTCCACATCTACCAACTGGGCACCATAATCATCCCACCACCATCTCCACATCTACCAACTGGGCACCATAATCATCCCACCATCATCTCCACATCTACCAACCGGGCACCATAATCATCCCACCACCATCTCCACATCTACCAACTGGGCACCATAATGATCCACCATCATCTCCACATCTACCAACTGGGCAACATAATTATCCCACCACTATCTACCAACTGGGCACCATAATGATCCCACCACCATCTCCATATCTACCAACTGGGCACCATAATCATCTCACCACCATCTCCACATCTACCAACTGGGCACCATAATGATCCCACCACCATCTCCACATCTACCAACTGGACACCATAATGATCCCACCACCATCTCCATATCTACCAACTGGGCACCATAATGATCCAACCACCATCTCCACATCTACCAACCGGGCACCATAATCATCCCACCACCATCTCCACATCTACCAACCGGGCACCATAATGATCCCACCACCATCTCCACATCTACCAACTGGGCACCATAATGATCCCACCACCATCTCCACATCTACCAACTGGGCACTATCATGATCCCACCATCATCTCCACATCTACCAACTGGGCACCATAATGATCCCACCATCATCTCCAGATCTACCAACTGGGCACCATAATGATCCCACCACCATCTCCGCATCTACCAACTGGACACCATAATGATCCCACCACCATCTCCACATCTACCAACCGGGCACCACAATGATCCCACCACCATCTCCACATCTACCAACCGGGCATCATAATCATCCCACCATCATCTCCAGATCTACCAACTGGGCACCATAATCATCCCACCACCATCTCCACATCTACCAACTGGGCACCATAATGATCCCACCATCATCTCCACATCTACCAACCGGGCACCATAATCATCCCACCACCATCTCCACATCTACCAACTGGGCACCATAATCATCCCACCACCATCTCCACATCTACCAACTGGGCACCATAATCATCCCACCATCATCTCTACATCTACCAACTGGGCACCATAATGATCCCACCATCATCTCCACATCTACCAACCGGGCACCATAATCATCCCACCACCATCTCCACATCTACCAACTGGGCACCATAATCATCCCACCACCATCTCCACATCTACCAACTGGGCACCATAATCATCCCACCACCATCTCCACATCTACCAACTGGGCACCATAATCATCCCACCACCATCTCCACATCTACCAACTGGGCACCATAATGACCCCACCATAGTTACATAGTTACATAGTTAGTGAGGTTGAAAAAAGACACAAGTCCATCCAGTTCAACCTATGATGTGTGTGTGTGTTTGCTGTTAACCGTACATTGTATACCCCTGTATGTTGTACATTGTATACCCCCCGTATGTTGTACATTGTATACCCCTGTATGTTGTACATTGTATACCCTCCGTATGTTGTACATTGTATACCCCCCGTATGTTGTACATTGTATACCCCTGTATGTTGTACATTGTATACCCTCCATATGTTGTACATTGTATACCCCCTGTATGTTGTACATTGTATACCCCTGTATGTTGTACATTGTATACCCCTGTATGTTGTACATTGTATACCCCCCGTATGTTGTACATTGTATACCCCCCGTATGTTGTACATTGTATACCCCCTGTATGTTGTACATTGTATACCCCTGTATGTTGTACATTGTATACCCCCCGTATGTTGTACATTGTATACCCCCCGTATGTTGTACATTGTATACCCCCTGTATGTTGTACATTGTATACCCCCCGTATGTTGTACATTGTATACCCCTGTATGTTGTACATTGTATACCCCCTGTATGTTGTACATTGTATACCCCTGTATGTTGTACATTGTATACCCCTGTATGTTGTACATTGTATACCCCTGTATGTTGTGCATTGTATACCCCTGTATGTTGTACATTGTATACCCCCTGTATGTTGTACATTGTATACCCCCCATATGTTGTACATTGTATACCCCTGTATGTTGTACATTGTATACCCCCTGTATGTTGTACATTGTATACCCCTGTATGTTGTACATTGTATACCCCTGTATGTTGTACATTGTATACCCCCCGTATGTTGTACATTGTATACCCCCTGTATGTTGTACACTGTATACCCCCTGTATGTTGTACATTGTATACCCCTGTATGTTGTACATTGTATACCCCTGTATGTTGTGGTCTTTAAGGTGCCCATCTAATAGTTTTTTGAAACCACCGATGCTCCCTGCTGATACCACTGCTTGTGGAAGAGAATTCCACATCCTTACCGCTCTTACAGTGAAGAACCCCTTACGTACTTTAAGGTTAAACCGCCTTTCCTCTAGTTTTAGTGAGTGGCCACGTGTCTTATTGTATCTCCTTTCTCTGAATAGTTTGTTCCTTATGCTAGGGTCACCAGTACAGTATTTGTACATTGATATCATATCCCCCCTCAATCGTCTCTTCTCCAGAGAGAATAAGTTCAGTGCTTGTAGTCTTTCCTCATAGCTGATGTCCTCCATTCCCCTAATTATTTTTGTTGCCCTTCTCTGGACTTTCTCCAGTTCCAGCACATCCTTCCTGAGGACCGGTGCCCAGAACTGGACAGCATACTCCAGATGTGGCCGGACCAGAGTCTTGTAGAGCGGGAGAATAATCTCTTTATTTCTGGAGTGAATCCCCTTTTTTATACATCCCAGTATTCTGTTGGCTTTGCTTGCGGCGGCTTGGCATTGCATGCCACTGCCAAGCCTGTTGTCTACCAGTACCCCCAGGTCCCTTTCCATCCTAGACTCCCCCAGAGGTTCCCCCCCTAGTGAGTAGCTTGTTTTCTGGTTTCTGGCCCCCAAGTGCATTACTTTACATTTTTCTACATTAAGACCCCGTTCACACTGGGGCGACCTGTCAGGCGCCGTAGGTCGTCTGCCATAGAGAAGCTGTGGACCTGTTCTAATAGGAGCGACATAAGTCGCTCCGACTTAGAAAAAGGGTCCGGAGCTTCTTTGGGGCGACCTGGAGCGACCTGCATTGACTTCAATGTTATGAAGTCCGTGCCGGCCACTCCGAGGTCGCGGTGCGAGCAGCAAGTCGGATCGCCCCAGTGTGAACAGGGTAGTTGCCCCTCCCCCCACCCCATTATTTTATTCAGATCCGCTTGTAAGGTTTGCACATCCTGCATAGAGGTTATTGCCGTGCTTAGCTTTGTATAGTCCGCAAATACTGAGATTGTACTAGATATCCCCTCCTCTAGATCATTTATGAATAAATTAAACAGGATTGGCCCCAGGAGGGAACCCTGGGGGACCCCACTTTCCACACCCACCCAATCCGAGTACTCCCCATTAATCACCACCCTCTGGACTCTCCCCTGGAGCCAGTTCTCTATCCAGGTACTCACCTTATGGTCCATACCTACCTTCCTTAGTTTGTATAGTAAGCGTTTGTGGGGAACGGTGTCAAAGGCCTTTGCAAAGTCCAGATACACCACATCCACAGACCTTCCTTTATCCAGATACACCACATCCACAGGTCTTCCTTTATCCAGATACACCACATCCACAGACCTTCCTTTATCCAGATACACCACATCCACAGACCTTCCTTTATCCAGATACACCACATCCACAGGCCTTCCTTTATCCAGATACACCACATCCACAGACCTTCCTTTATCCAGATACACCACATCCACAGGCTTCCCTTTATCTAGGTGGCAGCTCACTTCATCATAGAAGGTTAATAGATTGGTTTGGCAAGAACGATTTTTCATGAATCCATGCTGATTACTACTAATAATACCGTTTTCATGACTAAAGTCTTGTATGTGGTCCCTTAATATCCCCTCCAAAATTTTGCAGACTACTGATGTTAGGCTGACCAGCCTATAGTTACCCGGGATATATCTCGGCCCCTTTTTAAATATTGGTACCACGTTGGCTTTTTTCCAATCAGCTGGCACCATACCCGTCTGTAAACTATCCTTAAAGATCAAGAATAATGGTCTGGCAATCACCTGGCTGAGCTCTTTAAGAACCCTTGGGTGCAAGCCATCCGGTCCCGGGGATTTATTTGTGTTAAGTTTCTCTAGTTTAGCTCTAAGTCTATCTTCTGTTAGCCATGGAGGTACTTCCTGAGGTGTATTATTTTGTTCGGCCTTACAAGCTGGGTTCGTGTAGCCCCCCGATTCCTTTGTGAAGACTGAAGAGAAGAAATTATTTAACACTTCCGCCTTTTCTCTGTCCTCAGTGGCCATATTTCCTTTGTCATCTTTTATGGGGCCAATGTGCTCTGGCCTTGCTTTCTTACTGTTTATATACTTAAAGAACTTCTTGGGGTTCTTTTTACTCTCCTCCGCTATATGTCTCTCGTGTTCTATTTTAGCTGCCCTGATTTCATCTTTACATTTCTTATTACACTCTTTGTAATGCTTAAATGCTGCCAATGACCCCTCAGCCTTGTATTTTTTGAAGGCCTTTTCTTTAGCTCTAATATACATTTTTATGTTGGAGTTTAGCCACCCAGGGTTTAGTTTTGCTCTTTTAAATGTATTCCCCTTTGGAATGCACTGGCCAATCCCCTTGTTAAGTATGCTCTTGAAGCACTCCCATTTTTCCTCCATGTTCTTTGTTCCCAGGGTTCTATCCCATTTGATATTTTCTAGCAGCGAGCGCAGTTTTGGGAAATTGGCTCTTTTGAAATTCAGCGTCCTTATATTACCCCTTTGCTTCCTATAACTAATTAATACTGAAACTTATTGACCTATGGTCACTGTTCCCTAAGTTGTCCCGTATTTCTATATCCGTGATCAGGTCTGTATTGTTGGTAATCATTAGGTCAAGTACCGCATTGTTTCTTGTCGGTGCATTCACCATCTGACCCATGAAATTATCCTGCAAAACATTTAGGAACTGCCTAACCTTGGCTGAGTGTGCGGTTCCTTCTGCCCAGTCTATATCTGGATAATTAAAGTCCCCCATTATAATGACATTTCCCATCCTTGCTGCCAATCCTATCTGTAAAAGGAGGTCCACCTCCCCCTCCTCTCTCTGGTTGGGGGGTCTATAGCATACGCCCAATATTACCTTCCCCACCGTGCCTTCCCTTTGAAGCTCTACCCATAGGGATTCTGCCTCGTCCATAGCTCCATTATTAATATCATCCCTCATATTTACCTGTATACTGTTCTTAATATACAGACATACCCCTCCCCCTTTTTTACCCTCTCTATCCCTGTGATAAAGGGAATACCCCTGAATGGTCGCCATCCAGTCATGAGAGCTGTCAAACCAAGTCTCAGTTATCCCCACAAAATCTAAGTCCTCCTCAAACATCAGCAGCTCCAGCTCTCCCATCTTGTTGGCCAGGCTTCTGGCATTGGTATATAAGCCTCGTAATTTTGATCGGTTACATTTATCCTCATTTGATGTTTTTAGGCTGCTCTCTTGATTTTTCCCCATACCCACCCTGGGTTTAGGAGCTCCGAACACCCTACCGCTAATGCCCCCATTTCTGCCCTCTGAAACTTGCTTTCCACTGGCTAATTCTACATCTGTACCCTCCCCCCCATTCCCTAGTTTAAAAGCCCCTCTAACTTTTTGGCCATCCTCTCACCCAGTACGGCTGCACCCACCCCATTTAGGTGCAATCCGTCCCTACCAAAGAGCCGGTGACCGACTGAGAAGTCGGCCCAGTTCTCCAGGAACCCGAAACCCTCCTTACTACACCAGCTCCTCAGCCACTCGTTAACTTCCCTAATCTCCCGCTGCCTCTCTGGTGTGGCTCGAGGTACAGGTAGTATTTCTGAAAATACTACCTTGGAGGTCCTAGTCCTCAACTTAGGCAGAGGAAGACGGAGAGTCCTAAACGATTTCAGGGACTTAGGCGCTATGTCAATGAAACCCACGTGCAGGGCTGCTGATAAGCCAGTACAACTGGCCCTGTGTCCTCAGCTCAGCAGGGGGGCCCGGGCAGCTTGAGACAGTCTGATAGTCTTCGGGTAAATGCCTGCACCAGTGGCAGAGCTCCCAGAATGTCCAAGTCCGGCCTGTCAAAATGATTGGTTGCTGGGCCCGTCTAGCATTCCAGCAACCAATCAGGTGCATGGAGACCCCGGCATGAGGAAGATGTAACTTTCTCGTCTTGAGCTGCTCCACCTCCACCTTTGCTGTACTTCCCACTGACAACGGAAGGGCTGGGAGTGTGAGGAGTCCGGCTATCTGGACTGGGACACTGCTAATGTAAGTGAGAAGAGCTCCTGCCATAGCTGCACACAGAGGAGGGGGGTCACAGAGGAGGGGGAGAGGGGTCACAGAGGAGGGGGAGAGGGGTCACAGAGGAGGGGGGAGAGGGGTCACAGAGGAGGGGGAGAGGGGTCACACAGGTCTATTTTAGAAGGAGAGGGAGGGCAGGCTTCCCCAGAGCTATTTACACTGCAACCCCCACCCACAGTACTTGTACTATGCCTGCACTCTCTGGCTGTCTCCTGTATGATGCCTGCACTCTCTGGCTGTCTCCTGTATGATGCCTGCACTCTCTGGCTGTCTCCTGTATGAGGCCTGCACTCTCTGGCTGTCTCCTGTATGATGCCTGCACTCTCTGGCTGTCTCCTGTATGATGCCTGCACTCTCTGGCTGTCTCCTGTATGATGCCTGCACTCTCTGGCTGTCTCCTGTATGATGCCTGCACTCTCTGGCTGTCTCCTGTATGAGGCCTGCACTCTCTGGCTGTCTCCTGTATGATGCCTGCACTCTCTGGCTGTCTCCTGTATGAGGCCTGCACTCTCTGGCTGTCTCCTGTATGATGCCTGCACTCTCTGGCTGTCTCCTGTATGATGCCTGCACTCTCTGGCTGTCTCCTGTATGATGCCTGCACTCTCTGGCTGTCTCCTGTATGATGCCTGCACTCTCTGGCTGTCTCCTGTATGAGGCCTGCACTCTCTGGCTGTCTCCTGTATGATGCCTGCACTCTCTGGCTGTCTCCTGTATGAGGCCTGCACTCTCTGGCTGTCTCCTGTATGATGCCTGCACTCTCTGGCTGTCTCCTGTATGATGCCTGCACTCTCTGGCTGTCTCCTGTATGATGCCTGCATTCTCTGGCTGTCTCCTGTATGATGCCTGCATTCTCTGGCTGTCTCCTGTATGATGCCTGCATTCTCTGGCTGTCTCCTGTATGATGCCTGCATTCTCTGGCTGTCTCCTGTATGATGCCTGCACTCTCTGGCTGTCTCCTGTATGAGGCCTGCACTCTCTGGCTGTCTCCTGTATGATGCCTGCACTCTCTGGCTGTCTCCTGTATGATGCCTGCACTCTCTGGCTGTCTCCTGTATGATGCCTGCACTCTCTGGCTGTCTCCTGTATGATGCCTGCACTCTCTGGCTGTCTCCTGTATGAGGCCTGCACTCTCTGGCTGTCTCCTGTATGATGCCTGCACTCTCTGGCTGTCTCCTGTATGAGGCCTGCACTCTCTGGCTGTCTCCTGTATGATGCCTGCACTCTCTGGCTGTCTCCTGTATGATGCCTGCACTCTCTGGCTGTCTCCTGTATGATGCCTGCACTCTCTGGCTGTCTCCTGTATGATGCCTGCACTCTCTGGCTGTCTCCTGTATGAGGCCTGCACTCTCTGGCTGTCTCCTGTATGATGCCTGCACTCTCTGGCTGTCTCCTGTATGAGGCCTGCACTCTCTGGCTGTCTCCTGTATGATGCCTGCACTCTCTGGCTGTCTCCTGTATGATGCCTGCACTCTCTGGCTGTCTCCTGTATGATGCCTGCATTCTCTGGCTGTCTCCTGTATGAGGCCTGCACTCTCTGGCTGTCTCCTGTATGAGGCCTGCACTCTCTGGCTGTCTCCTGTATGATGCCTGCATTCTCTGGCTGTCTCCTGTATGAGGCCTGCACTCTCTGGCTGTCTCCTGTATGATGCCTGCACTCTCTGGCTGTCTCCTGTATGATGCCTGCACTCTCTGGCTGTCTCCTGTATGAGGCCTGCATTCTCTGGCTGTCTCCTGTATGAGGCCTGCACTCTCTGGCTGTCTCCTGTATGAGGCCTGCACTCTCTGGCTGTCTCCTGTATGATGCCTGCACTCTCTGGCTGTCTCCTGTATGAGGCCTGCACTCTCTGGCTGTCTCCTGTATGAGGCCTGCATTCTCTGGCTGTCTCCTGTATGAGGCCTGCACTCTCTGGCTGTCTCCTGTATGATGCCTGCATTCTCTGGCTGTCTCCTGTATGATGCCTGCATTCTCTGGCTGTCTCCTGTATGAGGCCTGCACTCTCTGGCTGTCTCCTGTATGAGGCCTGCATTCTCTGGCTGTCTCCTGTATGATGCCTGCACTCTCTGGCTGTCTCCTGTATGATGCCTGCATTCTCTGGCTGTCTCCTGTATGAGGCCTGCACTCTCTGGCTGTCTCCTGTATGATGCCTGCATTCTCTGGCTGTCTCCTGTATGATGCCTGCATTCTCTGGCTGTCTCCTGTATGAGGCCTGCACTCTCTGGCTGTCTCCTGTATGAGGCCTGCATTCTCTGGCTGTCTCCTGTATGATGCCTGCACTCTCTGGCTGTCTCCTGTATGAGGCCTGCATTCTCTGGCTGTCTCCTGTATGAGGCCTGCACTCTCTGGCTGTCTCCTGTATGATGCCTGCATTCTCTGGCTGTCTCCTGTATGATGCCTGCATTCTCTGGCTGTCTCCTGTATGAGGCCTGCACTCTCTGGCTGTCTCCTGTATGAGGCCTGCATTCTCTGGCTGTCTCCTGTATGATGCCTGCATTCTCTGGCTGTCTCCTGTATGATGCCTGCACTCTCTGGCTGTCTCCTGTATGATGCCTGCACTCTCTGGCTGTCTCCTGTATGATGCCTGCACTCTCTGGCTGTCTCCTGTATGATGCCTGCATTCTCTGGCTGTCTCCTGTATGATGCCTGCACTCTCTGGCTGTCTCCTGTATGATGCCTGCACTCTCTGGCTGTCTCCTGTATGATGCCTGCATTCTCTGGCTGTCTCCTGTATGAGGCCTGCACTCTCTGGCTGTCTCCTGTATGATGCCTGCACTCTCTGGCTGTCTCCTGTATGATGCCTGCATTCTCTGGCTGTCTCCTGTATGATGCCTGCACTCTCTGGCTGTCTCCTGTATGATGCCTGCACTCTCTGGCTGTCTCCTGTATGATGCCTGCATTCTCTGGCTGTCTCCTGTATGATGCCTGCACTCTCTGGCTGTCTCCTGTATGATGCCTGCACTCTCTGGCTGTCTCCTGTATGATGCCTGCACTCTCTGGCTGTCTCCTGTATGAGGCCTGCACTCTCTGGCTGTCTCCTGTATGAGGCCTGCACTCTCTGGCTGTCTCCTGTATGATGCCTGCACTCTCTGGCTGTCTCCTGTATGAGGCCTGCACTCTCTGGCTGTCTCCTGTATGAGGCCTGCATTCTCTGGCTGTCTCCTGTATGAGGCCTGCACTCTCTGGCTGTCTCCTGTATGATGCCTGCATTCTCTGGCTGTCTCCTGTATGATGCCTGCATTCTCTGGCTGTCTCCTGTATGAGGCCTGCACTCTCTGGCTGTCTCCTGTATGAGGCCTGCATTCTCTGGCTGTCTCCTGTATGATGCCTGCACTCTCTGGCTGTCTCCTGTATGATGCCTGCATTCTCTGGCTGTCTCCTGTATGAGGCCTGCACTCTCTGGCTGTCTCCTGTATGATGCCTGCATTCTCTGGCTGTCTCCTGTATGATGCCTGCATTCTCTGGCTGTCTCCTGTATGAGGCCTGCACTCTCTGGCTGTCTCCTGTATGAGGCCTGCATTCTCTGGCTGTCTCCTGTATGATGCCTGCACTCTCTGGCTGTCTCCTGTATGAGGCCTGCATTCTCTGGCTGTCTCCTGTATGAGGCCTGCACTCTCTGGCTGTCTCCTGTATGATGCCTGCATTCTCTGGCTGTCTCCTGTATGATGCCTGCATTCTCTGGCTGTCTCCTGTATGAGGCCTGCACTCTCTGGCTGTCTCCTGTATGAGGCCTGCATTCTCTGGCTGTCTCCTGTATGATGCCTGCATTCTCTGGCTGTCTCCTGTATGATGCCTGCACTCTCTGGCTGTCTCCTGTATGATGCCTGCACTCTCTGGCTGTCTCCTGTATGATGCCTGCACTCTCTGGCTGTCTCCTGTATGATGCCTGCATTCTCTGGCTGTCTCCTGTATGATGCCTGCACTCTCTGGCTGTCTCCTGTATGATGCCTGCACTCTCTGGCTGTCTCCTGTATGATGCCTGCATTCTCTGGCTGTCTCCTGTATGAGGCCTGCACTCTCTGGCTGTCTCCTGTATGATGCCTGCACTCTCTGGCTGTCTCCTGTATGATGCCTGCATTCTCTGGCTGTCTCCTGTATGATGCCTGCACTCTCTGGCTGTCTCCTGTATGATGCCTGCACTCTCTGGCTGTCTCCTGTATGATGCCTGCATTCTCTGGCTGTCTCCTGTATGATGCCTGCACTCTCTGGCTGTCTCCTGTATGATGCCTGCACTCTCTGGCTGTCTCCTGTATGAGGCCTGCACTCTCTGGCTGTCTCCTGTATGATGCCTGCATTCTCTGGCTGTCTCCTGTATGAGGCCTGCACTCTCTGGCTGTCTCCTGTATGATGCCTGCACTCTCTGGCTGTCTCCTGTATGATGCCTGCATTCTCTGGCTGTCTCCTGTATGATGCCTGCACTCTCTGGCTGTCTCCTGTATGAGGCCTGCATTCTCTGGCTGTCTCCTGTATGATGCCTGCACTCTCTGGCTGTCTCCTGTATGATGCCTGCACTCTCTGGCTGTCTCCTGTATGAGGCCTGCATTCTCTGGCTGTCTCCTGTATGAGGCCTGCACTCTCTGGCTGTCTCCTGTATGAGGCCTGCACTCTCTGGCTGTCTCCTGTATGATGCCTGCACTCTCTGGCTGTCTCCTGTATGAGGCCTGCACTCTCTGGCTGTCTCCTGTATGAGGCCTGCATTCTCTGGCTGTCTCCTGTATGAGGCCTGCACTCTCTGGCTGTCTCCTGTATGATGCCTGCATTCTCTGGCTGTCTCCTGTATGATGCCTGCATTCTCTGGCTGTCTCCTGTATGAGGCCTGCACTCTCTGGCTGTCTCCTGTATGATGCCTGCACTCTCTGGCTGTCTCCTGTATGATGCCTGCACTCTCTGGCTGTCTCCTGTATGAGGCCTGCACTCTCTGGCTGTCTCCTGTATGATGCCTGCATTCTCTGGCTGTCTCCTGTATGATGCCTGCACTCTCTGGCTGTCTCCTGTATGATGCCTGCACTCTCTGGCTGTCTCCTGTATGATGCCTGCACTCTCTGGCTGTCTCCTGTATGAGGCCTGCACTCTCTGGCTGTCTCCTGTATGAGGCCTGCATTCTCTGGCTGTCTCCTGTATGATGCCTGCATTCTCTGGCTGTCTCCTGTATGATGCCTGCACTCTCTGGCTGTCTCCTGTATGATGCCTGCACTCTCTGGCTGTCTCCTGTATGAGGCCTGCACTCTCTGGCTGTCTCCTGTATGAGGCCTGCACTCTCTGGCTGTCTCCTGTATGATGCCTGCACTCTCTGGCTGTCTCCTGTATGATGCCTGCATTCTCTGGCTGTCTCCTGTATGATGCCTGCACTCTCTGGCTGTCTCCTGTATGATGCCTGCACTCTCTGGCTGTCTCCTGTATGATGCCTGCACTCTCTGGCTGTCTCCTGTATGAGGCCTGCACTCTCTGGCTGTCTCCTGTATGAGGCCTGCATTCTCTGGCTGTCTCCTGTATGATGCCTGCATTCTCTGGCTGTCTCCTGTATGATGCCTGCACTCTCTGGCTGTCTCCTGTATGATGCCTGCACTCTCTGGCTGTCTCCTGTATGAGGCCTGCACTCTCTGGCTGTCTCCTGTATGAGGCCTGCACTCTCTGGCTGTCTCCTGTATGATGCCTGCACTCTCTGGCTGTCTCCTGTATGATGCCTGCATTCTCTGGCTGTCTCCTGTATGAGGCCTGCATTCTCTGGCTGTCTCCTGTATGATGCCTGCACTCTCTGGCTGTCTCCTGTATGATGCCTGCATTCTCTGGCTGTCTCCTGTATGATGCCTGCACTCTCTGGCTGTCTCCTGTATGATGCCTGCACTCTCTGGCTGTCTCCTGTATGAGGCCTGCACTCTCTGGCTGTCTCCTGTATGAGGCCTGCACTCTCTGGCTGTCTCCTGTATGATGCCTGCACTCTCTGGCTGTCTCCTGTATGATGCCTGCATTCTCTGGCTGTCTCCTGTATGATGCCTGCACTCTCTGGCTGTCTCCTGTATGATGCCTGCATTCTCTGGCTGTCTCCTGTATGATGCCTGCACTCTCTGGCTGTCTCCTGTATGATGCCTGCACTCTCTGGCTGTCTCCTGTATGAGGCCTGCACTCTCTGGCTGTCTCCTGTATGAGGCCTGCACTCTCTGGCTGTCTCCTGTATGATGCCTGCACTCTCTGGCTGTCTCCTGTATGATGCCTGCATTCTCTGGCTGTCTCCTGTATGAGGCCTGCACTCTCTGGCTGTCTCCTGTATGATGCCTGCATTCTCTGGCTGTCTCCTGTATGAGGCCTGCACTCTCTGGCTGTCTCCTGTATGATGCCTGCACTCTCTGGCTGTCTCCTGTATGAGGCCTGCACTCTCTGGCTGTCTCCTGTATGAGGCCTGCATTCTCTGGCTGTCTCCTGTATGATGCCTGCATTCTCTGGCTGTCTCCTGTATGATGCCTGCACTCTCTGGCTGTCTCCTGTATGATGCCTGCATTCTCTGGCTGTCTCCTGTATGATGCCTGCATTCTCTGGCTGTCTCCTGTATGATGCCTGCATTCTCTGGCTGTCTCCTGTATGATGCCTGCACTCTCTGGCTGTCTCCTGTATGATGCCTGCATTCTCTGGCTGTCTCCTGTATGATGCCTGCACTCTCTGGCTGTCTCCTGTATGATGCCTGCATTCTCTGGCTGTCTCCTGTATGATGCCTGCATTCTCTGGCTGTCTCCTGTATGATGCCTGCACTCTCTGGCTGTCTCCTGTATGATGCCTGCATTCTCTGGCTGTCTCCTGTATGATGCCTGCATTCTCTGGCTGTCTCCTGTATGATGCCTGCACTCTCTGGCTGTCTCCTGTATGATGCCTGCATTCTCTGGCTGTCTCCTGTATGATGCCTGCATTCTCTGGCTGTCTCCTGTATGATGCCTGCACTCTCTGGCTGTCTCCTGTATGATGCCTGCATTCTCTGGCTGTCTCCTGTATGATGCCTGCATTCTCTGGCTGTCTCCTGTATGATGCCTGCACTCTCTGGCTGTCTCCTGTATGAGGCCTGCACTCTCTGGCTGTCTCCTGTATGATGCCTGCACTCTCTGGCTGTCTCCTGTATGATGCCTGCATTCTCTGGCTGTCTCCTGTATGATGCCTGCATTCTCTGGCTGTCTCCTGTATGATGCCTGCATTCTCTGGCTGTCTCCTGTATGATGCCTGCACTCTCTGGCTGTCTCCTGTATGATGCCTGCATTCTCTGGCTGTCTCCTGTATGATGCCTGCATTCTCTGGCTGTCTCCTGTATGATGCCTGCACTCTCTGGCTGTCTCCTGTATGATGCCTGCATTCTCTGGCTGTCTCCTGTATGATGCCTGCACTCTCTGGCTGTCTCCTGTATGATGCCTGCACTCTCTGGCTGTCTCCTGTATGAGGCCTGCAGTCTCTGACTGTCTCCTGTATGAGGCCTGCACTCTCTGGCTGTCTCCTGTATGAGGCCTGCACTCTCTGACTGTCTCCTGTATGAGGCCTGCAGTCTCTGGCTGTCTCCTGTATGAGGCCTGCACTCTCTGACTGTCTCCTGTATGAGGCCTGCAGTCTCTGGCTGTCTCCTGTATGAGGCCTGCAGTCTCTGACTGTCTCCTGTAGCATGTTTGCAGTCTCTGTTGCAGGAGAGAGCACGGGGGGTGACACCATAGTTTACCGCACCAGGTGACACCAACCCTAGTGATACCACTGCCCCCCGCTCTTCTGCTCTTACTAGCAGGGGTGTAATTGCCATTTTTGGGCCCCTCTCTGACCTCTGTGCTGTGCGAGTGGAGGGACTTTTTTTTAGATATTTCGGACGCATGTGTATTCCAGGCCCGATCCTTATGGTGGCTCAATTTCAAGTCCCGGCTGCCTGCCCCCTATTTTCTTCCCTTGCAGAATGATCTTCCTCCGCTCAGCTCTGAGTTAGGCCTGAGACAGAGAGCGAGTGGCTGTGCGGCGGGCAGAAGCAGCTGATTGTCCGTTGTGAGTTTTATACTGCATTGCACTGCACATATTTACTATGGATGCCAATATGGCATGGTGTGGTGATTGTACTGCGCTCTGCACATATTTACTATGAATGGCATGGCGTGGCATGATAAATTATCACTTGAAGACAAACCTGCACTTTGTTTCAAGGCGGGGTCTGGGAAGGGGCCAGGGGTAGGGCTGAAGGGGGCCCCGTCAGGTAGGCTGCACGGGGCCCCATGATTTCTATCAGCGGCCCTGCCCACGTTTACCATGACAGCTGGGTCTTCCCCAGCCCCACCCAGTAATCTGTCCACCCGATCCGCGATGTGCCGAACCCGAGCGCCCGGCAAACAACAGACTGTTCGGCGCACACGGTCTTTGTCACAGATTACACTGTCTGCCCTTCTAATAATTGAGTCCCCTACCACCAGCACCTGTCTTTCCTTTCCCTTTCTCCCGGCCTCACTGAAGGAGTTCTTCCCCTGGCAGCTAGGGGCGTCCCTCTGCTCCAGCAATGCTGGTCCCTGACTGGTTTCCCCAACATCACACAACGGGGCGTATCTATTGGGGTGCTCCAGCCCAGGATCAGCCTCCTTGCCTTTTTCCCTTCTTCCCCTCCTAACTGTCACCCCTCTACTCTGCTCTGATGCCTGCACCTCCGATACTCCGTCCACCTCTGTGCAGACCCCTGCCTACACCTGACTGGTACGATCCTGGCTCTCCTCCGGTATGGACATTCGTCTCAGTGTTACCAGCTGCTTCCCTAGATTCAGGACCTGAGCGTAGCGTATACCAGTGTACAGGTGCGTAGGCGTATACCAGCATGCAGGTGTGTAGGGGTATACCAGTGTGCAGGTGTGTAGGGGTATACCAGTGTACAGGTGTGTAGGTGTATACCAGTGTACAGGTGTGTAGGGGTATACCAGTGTACAGGTGTGTAGGGGTATACCAGTGTGCAGGTGCATAGGCGTATACCAGCATGCAGGTGTGTAGGTGTATACCAGTGTACAGGTGTGTAGGGGTATACCAGTGTACAGGTGTGTAGGGGTATACCAGTGTGCAGGTGCATAGGCGTATACCAGCATGCAGGTGTGTAGGGGTATACCAGTGTACAGGTGTGTAGGGGTATACCAGTGTGCAGGTGTGTAGGGGTATACCAGTGTACAGGTGTGTAGGGGTATACCATTGTGCAGGTGTGTAGGCGTATACCAGCATGCAGGTGTGTAGGGGTATACCAGTGTGCAGGTGTGTAGGGGTATACCAGTGTGCAGGTGTGTAGGGGTATACCAGTGTGCAGGTGCATATTGGTATACCAGTGTGCAGGTGCATAGGGGTATACCAGTGTGCAGGTGTGTAGGCGTATACCAGTGTGCAGGTGCGTAGGCGTATACCAGTGTGCAGGTGCGTAGGCGTATACCCATGTACAGGTGTGTAGGTGTATAAACATGTACAGTATACAATTCTTCTTCGTATACAGGGAAATATGGGTAAATGACGACACTCCGCTCTGAATTTTTCTATTTTTATTTCATAGCTCTAAACTGATCACCGTATTATTGATCTTGTAACGGAACAGGGCACCCCGACCGGGTACCTCCATTGACAGATGCTCCTAGTACTTCCCGAGGGCTCCAAGCACTCCACCAGACACCGTAAGCACTTCAGACTCCACGAACCGCCGCAGCTTGGTTAGGGTCTTGGCATCTCCTACCCACCCTGGACCTACGACAAGGCTCCAGTTTCCTGTGGGTGAACCTCTCTTTCCCCAGAGAGTGCAGCAGAACAAGCTCTTACACAAGCTCTTACAAGAGCTCAGTGATTCTCTAAGGGAGTATGGAGGACATAGCAATCCCTGCAGCAGATTCCCCCAACAAGAGACAGAACTCTAGATGAGGGTGAAGGAACTCTCAACAACTTTATTGAACAAGACTTATATATACAGAGCAATAAAAATGTTAATACTCGCGCCAAATGGTGCAAAATAGAATCTGTGGGAAGCTGCAATGTAATCAGGTGCACTAAAAAAGACTACACCACTTCCGAAGACGTCACATCTCTGACGAAACGCGTCAAGTTGGTATGCACGCTGCCTCGCTCTGAGCTATCGCTGGACCGCACGCCGCTACACCACTTTCGGGTACGGCGCAAACAGCGGAACCTTAACAGCGTCCTGTTACATCGTGCCGCGAGGCACTACGGAAGCTCAGCAGCGGTAAATCTACCTACCATTGACCCTCCAACGGGTACCTTAATTTTGCTGTGACCATTCACGGTTTTTTCCTTGCGATATTTGCACAAGTGTTTTTGGAGTTTTTTACCACAGTGTTTATGGATTTTTACTGGATGTTTTTTATATGAAGAGTGTGTTTTTAAAACATGTGTTCGAGTGAAAATAAAGGTCGTTACCTTTCTACACTATGAGGAGCATTTCTTTTTCTTGTTTATCCCGAGTGAATATGGGCAAAACACAGAACCGGATCATCTGAAATCAGGAGAAACACACAAGCGCATATAGATTCTTTTTGGCGTACGCCATAAGAATCCACCACATCTGGTAAGTGGGATACCTTACCTTCGAGCACTGGAGGGTGATACAGAGGGTCACAGGAGTCACCACCGTTTGAAAATTGCACAAAAGAGACTTTTTATCTAGCACTTTGCACTTTAGTCACGTTAAATGGACTGTCACCATTCAATATAATTAATCCATATATGTATATGTTTTTTTTGCACCTTTCTGATATCGTTATTGTATTTCATCTTGTATGGGTAATATTGCACTTTATATTTGAGTTTGGAGTGATCCACACCTATCTATTTATATATTTATTCATTCACACTGCTGATAAAACCCATATTAAGAGCTGTTCATTAGTTAGAACAAAGGGTAGCGCAGTAAGTTCTCTCTTTTTCACAATTTTATATATACAGAATTTGGAACATCCCGCCCCCAACAACCGCTTTCCTATTGGTCAATTGTAAAGTACCTGCAGTTCCCCTTCTGGTCCTCCTTAGCCATGCAAATGAGGAATTGAAAATGAGTCAGCAGTGATTGGTCAGATAGCTTGACCAGAAGGACTGCCATGTGCAAGGAGACAGAAGCCCCCAGGGGGCAATCAATGTACACAATAGCCAGACACAGAACAATGGGAGGTCATTAGCACTTACAATGAGACAGGGCAATCCACATTCCCAATACACAAACAAAAGGAAAACCTTGCTGACATTGAAAGATATGTAATATACACAGCATTTAGGAATTACAGATTTCATGGCAAATGGGAATAAATTTTTATATTCCTATATGAAGATATTGCTGGCAAATATGAAGCAATCCAAACCATTACTTATCTGTCTTTAAATTCCAGTGACGGTGAATACTGTCACAGATCTGTACACAGCTCTAGCCATTGATCGGTATCCCTCAATCCCCCGTTCTCATATCACTGACCACATCTGATCTGGAGCCAGTTTTTGGTGGGGGACGTCCTGCTCACATAATAACATAAAATCTCCATCAATCAATAGTTCATCTCTTCACACATTTATACAAATAGAAATTATCTCTCATCATTTACAGAGAAAACTCTGATTTGGTTTCAAAGCATGTCTTTGTCTTATAAATCCAGATTCGGCATTTTCCACATATTCTGTATTATGAACTGTAGAGTCATGCAATGATTAAAATAACCACAAGATGGCAGCAAAGTATCAGACATTGTACAATTATTCTCGTATTCTTTTACACAATTCCTGAGTGCAATACCGAAATTTGTCACAAGATGGCAGCAAAGTATCAGGAATTTGTACATTTTTTAACATTACTGTTTACAGAATGACTGAGTGCAGGAGCTAAAATCACCACAAGATGGCAGCATGACACCAGCAATCATCAGACAGGACATTAATCACTTCCCCCTCTACAGCAATACAGTATTATCCTTTCATTTCCACACATGTAAAAATCTGCATTTTTGGTAACCAAATTACCCCCCCCCCCCCCCCCAAGAACATTCTATACCCTAGAACATTATATATTTTCTGAAAGCAGAGACCCTGTAGAATAAAAAGTTAGTAGATTACATTTTTTTGTCACATGATATTTCCACAATTGTTTATTAAATTTATATTTTCAGGAAAAGAAAGAATACAATGAATTTTAGTGCCAAAGTACATTATTTACTGAACAAAAGGCCGATTTCTCCCCAATATTGATCACAAATCTGTGTAAATCTGTGTTAGTGATCACTTCTCCTTTGCCCAGATAATCCGTCCCCCTCACAGGTGTGGCATAGCAAGATGCTGATTGGACAGCATGATTATTGCACAGGTGTGCCTTAGGCTGCCCACAATAAAAGGCCACTCTAAGATGTGCAGTTTTACTGTATTGGGGGGTCTGAAAACCAGTCAGTATCTGGTGTGACCACCATTTGCCTCACGCAGTGCAACACATCTCCTTGGCATAGAGTTGATCAGGTTGGTGATTGGTTCCAGTGGAATGTTGGTCCGCTCCTCTTCAATGGCTGTGCCAAGTTGCTGGATATTGGCAGGACCTGGAACACGCTGTCCTATACGCCGATCCAGAGCGTCCCAAACATGCCCAATGGGTGACATGTCCGGTGAGTATGCTGGCCATGCAAGAACTGGGATGTTTTCAGCTTCCAGGAATTACAGATCCTTGCACCATGGGGCCACGCATTATCATGCTGTAACATGAGGTGATGGCTGTGGATGAATGGCACAACAATGGGCCTCAGGATCTCCTCACCGTATCTCTGTGCATTCAAAATGTCATCAATAAAATGCACCTGTGTTCCTTGTCCATAACGTACGCCTGCCCATACCATAACCCCACCTCCACCATGAGCCACTCTATCCACAACATACGCCTGCCCATACCATAACCCCACCACCACCATGGGCCACTCCATCCACAACGTACGCCTGCCCATACCATAACCCCACCGCCACCATGGGCCACAACATTCACCTGCCCATACCATAACCCCACCGCCACCATGGGCCACTCCATCCACAACATACTCCTGCCCATACCATAACCCCACCGCCACCATGGGCCACTCCATCCACAACGTACGCCTGCCCATACCATAACCCCACCGCCACCATGGGCCACAACATTCACCTGCCCATACCATAACCCCACCGCCACCATGGGCCACTCCATCCACAACGTACTCCTGCCCATACCATAACCCCACCGCCACCATGGGCCACTCCATACACAAAGTACTCCTGCCCATACCATAACCCCACCGCCACCATGGGCCACAACATTCACCTGCCCATACCATAACCCCACCGCCACCATGGGCCACTCCATCCACAACGTACTCCTGCCCATACCATAACCCCACCGCCACCATGGGCCACTCCATCCACAACGTACGCCTGCCCATACCATAACCCCACCACCACCATGGGCCACTCCATCCACAATGTACTCCTGCCCATACCATAACTCCACCGCCACCATGGGCCACTCCATCCACAACGTACGCCTGCCCATACCATAACCCCACCGACACCATGGGCCACTCCATACACAAAGTACTCCTGCCCATACCATAACCCCACCGCCACCATGGGCCACAACATTCACCTGCCCATACCATAACCCCACCGCCACCATGGGCCACTCCATCCACAACGTACTCCTGCCCATACCATAACCCCACCGCCACCATGGGCCACTCCATCCACAACGTACGCCTGCCCATACCATAACCCCACCACCACCATGGGCCACTCCATCCACAATGTACTCCTGCCCATACCATAACTCCACCGCCACCATGGGCCACTCCATCCACAACGTACGCCTGCTCATACCATAACCCCACCGCCACCATGGGCCACTCCATCCACAACGTACGCCTGCCCATACCATAACCCCACCGCCACCATGGGCTACTCCATCCATAACGTACGTCTGCTCATACCATAACCCCACCGCCACCATGGGCCACTACGTCCACAACGTACGCCTGCCCATACCATAACCCCACCGCCACCATGGGCCACTCCATTCACAACGTACGCCTGCCCATACCATAACCCCACCGCCACCATGGGCCACTCCATCCCAGGGCCGTCTTTTCCATTGGGCATACCCGGCGGTTGCCCGGGGGCCCCACATCGATCGATGGATCGGTGGCATGTTATGTCCCACTCCCTGGTGGTCTAGGGCCCCCCCTTTCCGTTGTCCGCCGGGCGTCTGGCCCTCCCCCCCCTGTTGCCTCCGGTCCGGAGTCCGGCGGCGGCCGTGGGTGGCTCGAGTCTGCCCTGCACACACTGGTTGCTAAGGCCAGCCCGCTTGGCATCTAGCAACCAGTGACGTGACAGCAGAGCAGACCCAGGATGCACAGCGCCGCCGCCGCACGCAGCGGAGGACTCGGAGGAGGATCCTCCTCCTCGTCGGCTCTCCTCCAGTCCTCACTCTCCTCTCCTCCGCCTCCGTCCCCGTCCATCGAGTCGACCCTACAAGAAGACTGGCTCCGCCTCCGCCTCCTCCCACCTCCTCCCATGCCATGTGCAGCCGTGTAAGGGTAAGTCTGCCAGTTTTTTTAACTCAGTCATTCTCAATGGCATGATGTGAAGTCACAATGATGATGGCATTGTATAGGAGCCTACCAAATGTGTACAAGTAGCCAAATTGAAGAATTAGATAGTTAGAATAGAAAAAAAAAAGTGCTTTACTTTTGTTGCTGGTCATCTAAAACTCTGCATAGAGACCAACGCTGGTGTTGCATTGGGTTCATTGTCCTGGTTATGTCACAGTAAATAAGGTCAATAACTGTTTTGTTGCTGATGTCAGTGCAGCTGGAGTGTAGGAGGTAGTAAATAGTAAGATGTTGGAAGAAACAGTCAAAATGAGAACAAGTTTGAAAACCTAAAGAGACAGTCTTCACATAGTTAGGGATGAATTATTCTCTTCATTAAAGGGCTATTGGTAAGGCTGTATGATGATGGGGATCTAATCGATGTGACAGTCAGTGAGTGACAGTGACACAAGAGACAGTCAGACAACTACTACTACCTGTCCTGGCTGGAGGAGGATATACTACCTACTATATATTGGTCCCTGGCCTATATGTATATAGTAAGGTATATATTATCCTCCAGGTAAGTAGTTGTACTCTCTTGTAGTATATAGTGTTCGCTGTAATGTCTATATAGTCTATATACATATTACAGGGAACACCATACTACAAGAGAGTACAACTACTTACCTGGAGGATAATATATACCTTACTATATACATATTACAGGGACCAATATATACTACAAGACAAGAGACAACTACCTGGAGTATATTATATACCTTACTAACTATATACATATTACATGGAACACTATATACTACAAGAGACTCTTGTAGTATATATTGGTCCCTGTAATATGTATATAGTAAGGTATATACTCCAGGTAGTTGTGCTCTCTTGCCATGATGAATGCATGTCCTCGCTCACCTCCTCCGGACTCCTCTCCACCCCGCCTTCTCCCTCCAGGCATGCCTCCCATTGGCCGCCGGGCTATCGCTGCTCCGCAGGGGGCCCCAGTGCACTGCATTGCCCAGGGGCCTATAAGGCTCTTAAGATGGCACTGCTCCATCCACAACGTACGCCTGCCCATACCATAACCCCACCGCCACCATGGGCCACTCCATCTACAACGTACGCCTGCCCATCCCATAACCCCACCACCACCATGGACCACTCCATCCACAAAGTACGCCTGCCAATACCATAACCCCACCACCACCATGGGCCACTCCATCCACAACGTATGCCTGCCCATACCATAACCCCACCGCCACCATTGGCCACTCCATCCGCAACGTACGCCTGCCAATACCATAACCCCACCGCCACCATGGGCTATTCCATCCATAACGTACGCCTGCCCATACCATAACCCCACCCCCACCATGGGCCACTCCATCCACAACATACGCCTGCCAATACCATAACCCCACCGCCACCATTGGCCACTCCATCCACAACGTACGCCTGCCAATACCATAACCCCACCGCCACCATGGGCTACTCCATCCATAACGTATGCCTGCCCATACCATAACCCCACCGCCACCATGGGCCACTCCATCTACAACGTACGCCTGCCCATACCATAACCCCACCGCCACCATGGGCCACTCCATCCACAACGTACGCCTGCCCATACCATAATCCCACCGCCACCATGGGCCACTCTATCCACAACATACGCCTGCCCATACCATAACCCCACCGCCACCATGGGCCACTCCATCCACAACGTACGCCTGCCCATACCATAACACCACCATGGACCACTCCATCCACAAAGTACGCCTGCCCATACCATAACCCCACCACCACCACCATGGGCCACTCCATCCACAACGTATGCCTGCCCATACCATAACCCCACCGCCAACCATGGACCACTCCATCCACAACATACGCCTGCCCATACCATAACCCCACCCCCACCATGGACCACTCCATCCACAACGTACACCTGTCCATACCGCGTCCTCCATCTCCCTTCATGTCTCAGAGGTGGAAAGCCGCGTCCTCCATCTCCCTTCATGTCCCAGAGGCGGGAAGCCGCGTCCTCCATCTCCCTTCATGTCTCAGAGGCGGGAAGCCGCGTCCTCCATCTCCCTTCATGTCTCAGAGGTGGGAAGCCGCATCCTCCATCTCCCTTCACGTCTCAGATGTAGAAAGCCGCGTCCTCCATCTCCCTTCATGTCTCAGAGGTGGGAAGCCGCATCCTCCATCTCCCTTCATGTCTCAGAGGTGGGAAGCCGCATCCTCCATCTCCCTTCATGTCTCAGAAGTGGGAAGCCGCATCCTCCATCTCCCTTCATGTCTCAGAGGTGGGAAGCCGCATCCTCCATCTCCCTTCATGTCTCAGAGGTGGGAAGCAGCGTCCTCCATCTCCCTTCATGTCTCAGAGGTGGAAAGTCACGTCCCCCATCTCCCTTCATGTCTCAGAGGTGGGAAGCCGCATCCTCCATCTCCCTTCATGTCTCAGAGGTGGGAAGCCGCGTCCTCCATCTCCCTTCATGTCTCAGAGGTGGAAAGCCGCATCCTCCATCTCCCTTTATGTCTCAGAGGTGGGAAGCCGCGTCCTCCATCTCCCTTCATGTCTCAGAGGTGGGAAGCCGCGTCCTCCATCTCCCTTCATGTCTCAGAGGTGGAAAGCCGCATCCTCCATCTCCCTTCATGTCTCAGAGGTGGGAAGCCGTGTCCTCCATCTCTCTTCATGTCTCAGAGGTGGAAAGCCGCATCCTCCATCTCCCTTTATGTCTCAGAGGTGGGAAGCCGCATCCTCCATCTCCCTTCATGTCTCAGAGGTGGGAAGCCGCGTCCTCCATCTCCCTTCATGTCTCAGAGGTGGGAAGCCGTGTCCTCCATCTCCCTTCATGTCTCAGAGGTGGAAAGCCGCATCCTCCATCTCCCTTTATGTCTCAGAAGTGGGAAGCCGCGTCCTCCATCTCCCTTCATGTCTCAGAGGTGGGAAGCCGTGTCCTCCATCTCTCTTCATGTCTCAGAGGTGGAACATCAGAGGTCTGTTTAGACTCCGATATTTCAGCAAATCCCCCAACGGGGCTCCTAAAAAATTATAAAAAAATACTGTAAAAAAAATGAATAAAATAAATGGTAGAAAAATTACATAAAAATAAAAAAACTACCGACACCCAGTGCAGAACTTTCTGCCACCAGGCTGTGAGGGAAAGGTCCTGTCCGGGGGTCAGGGGGGCCCTTCATGGTTTCTTGCATCCGGGGCCCTGAAATGTTACACCTCTGGGTCACATCCCTAAAACTGAAGACCAATCTGAGGGGAGATCATAGATTGATGCTTTTCTCCAAATAGCGGTGAGTATTGAATTCAGTGGGGGCAGGATTCAGAGAGAGCGGGATTTGGAGGGTGCAGGATTCAGGGGGTGCGGGATTCAGGGGGTGCGGGATTCGGAGGGAGCGGGATTCAGAGGAAGCAGAATTTCGAGGGAGGGGGATTCAGAGGGAGCGGGATTCAAAGGGAGCGGGACTCGGAGGGAGCAGGATTCAGCAGGAGCAGAATTCGAAGGGAGCAGGATTCAGAGGGAGCGGGATTCAGAGGGAGCTGGATTCGGAGGGAGCGGGATTCAGAGGGAGCGGGATTCAGAGGGAGCAGAATTACGAGGGAGGGGGGAGGATTCAGAGGGAGCGGGATTCAGAGGGAGCGGGATTCAAAGGGAGCGGGATTTAGAGGGAGCGGGATTTAGAGGGAGCGGGATTCAGAGGGAGCGGGACTCGGAGGGAGCAAAATTCAGAGGGAGCGGGATTCAGATGGAGCGGGATTCAGAAGGTGCGGGATTCAGAAGTATCGGGATTCAGAGGGTGCGGGATTCAGAGGGTCCGGGATTCAGAGGGTGCGGGATTCAGAGGGTGCGGGATTCAGAGGGTGCGGGATTCAGAGGGTGCGGGATTCAGAGGGTGCGGGATTCAGAGGGAGCGGGATTCAGAGGGAGCGGGATTCAGAGGGAGCGGGATTCAGAGGGAGCTAAATTCAGAGGGAGCTAAATTCAGAGGGAGCTAAATTCAGAGGGAGCAGGAGATACATAGGTCATCATTAAGTATATCTCAAGGACGGATCATTCCATTTTCAGAGGACAAAAGGTTTTGTGGTTTCTACTCAAACCTCTTTATAGCTTTGAAACCAAATGGTAACGTCTGGCCTACTCTAGATCTCAAGACACTGAAAAAGTGAATCTCATACGGTGCACACTCTGGAAGGGTTCCGATTGGTTCTGAATGTGAAGAAGTCGGTCTAAATCCCATCCCAGAGGTTGGAATAGTTAGGCCTGATCCTGGATACCAACCAGGGAAGAATGATCCTCCCTCACAACAAATGTCCTAGGCTGGGTTCACACTAGTGAATATTGGATGCAGGTTTCCCCTGCAGCCAATTTGCATGAGAGGACATTGTGACCGGCAGGGGAGGACTGGGCCAGGGGGCAGAGGGACAATTGCCCCCCCCCGGTCTGCTCTGACGCCCCATAAAAAGGCTGCACCGCTTCTGCCACAAACATCCCTAAAGGATTCCTGGCGAAGAGAAGTAAAAAGTCCCCACTGCTGACCTACTGAGTGCAGGCCTCCCCCCCCCCCCCCCAGGATGGATGGTGTAAACTGTGTCTGAGCAGAGGCTGGTCCCATGCCCCACTGTAGACTCTCCTCCCTGGCCAGCCCCAACAAGCTGTCCCAACTCCCCCCAACCACCCCCTGCTGGCCAGGATGGGAACTCGGGTTCGGTCAGTAAGTAGAGAAGTGGAGCTTCAGCTTGAAATGCGGGTCAGGAAGAGGCCGGGGCGAGGGAGAGTTGGAGGGGGGGGGGGGGGAGTTGCTGCACCAAGGGCCTCTGGTTTGTACTTACCTCCTGGGCTAAAAGGTTCCAATCAGCCCCTGGTGACCGGCTCTCTGGAGGCGATGTGGAGCGATTTGCACAGAGGTCTTGTTTATCTTTGGCTCGGTTTTAGGTCTGAATCCACCAAAAATGTAGGCCTGATTTGTCCCTGAAACGGAGAACATGGACGCACTGGACCCCATGCTGTCAGCCGAATCCATCTGCAGTGTGAACCCAGCCTTACTCTAAGAGCTCAGATGGACTTGCTCAAGATGCTAATTATTACCACAATTTTTCCTTTGCATGAGGGTTCTAGGAAAGATGGTGCCCTCCTTTAAGGCCCTTTGCCCCGTTTCACTCAAGACCCCTCCAATGGAATGTCTTAGCAGCTTGGGAGCGGATGAACCAGACATGAAGATGGAAGCCCAGGCAGTGATGAAGAGACATGAAGATGGAATCCCGGGCAGTGATGAAGAGACATGAAGATGGAAGCCCGGGCAGTGATGAAGAGACATGAAGATGGAAGCCCGGGCAGTGATGAAGAGACATGAAGATGGAAGCCCCGGCATTGATGAAGAGACATGAAGATGGAAGCCCAGGCAGTGATGAAGAGACATGAAGATGGAAGCCCGGGCAGTGATGAAGAGACATGAAGATGGAAGCCCGGGCAGTGATGAAGAGACATGAAGATGGAAGCCCGGGCATTGATGAAGAGACATGAAGATGGAAGCCCGGGCAGTGATGAAGAGACATGAAGATGGAAGCCCGGGCAGTGATGAAGAGACATGAAGATGGAAGCCCGGGCAGTGATGAAGAGACATGAAGATGGAAGCCCGGGCAGTGATGAAGAGACATGAAGATGGAAGCCCAGGCAGTGATGAAGAGACATGAAGATGGAAGCCCGGGCAGTGATGAAGAGACATGAAGATGGAAGCCCGGGCAGTGATGAAGAGACATGAAGATGGAAGCCCAGGCAGTGATGAAGAGACATGAAGATGGAAGGGCCGGGCATTGATGAAGAGACATGAAGATGGAAGCCCGGGCAGTGATGAAGAGACATGAAGATGGAAGCCCGGGCAGTGATGAAGAGACATGAAGATGGAAGCCCGGGCAGTGATGAAGAGACATGAAGATGGAAGCCCAGGCAGTGATGAAGAGACATGAAGATGGAAGCCCCGGCAGTGATGAAGAGACATGAAGATGGAAGCCCGGGCAGTGATGAAGAGACATGAAGATGGAATCCCGGGCAGTCATGAAGAGACATGAAGATGGAAGCCCCGGCAGTGATGAAGAGACATGAAGATGGAAGCCCGGGCAGTGATGAAGAGACATGAAGATGGAAGCCCGGGCAGTGATGAAGAGACATGAAGATGGAAGCCCCGGCATTGATGAAGAGACATGAAGATGGAAGCCCAGGCAGTGATGAAGAGACATGAAGATGGAAGCCCAGGCAGTGATGAAGAGACATGAAGATGGAAGCCCAGGCAGTGATGAAGAGACATGAAGATGGAAGCCCAGGCAGTGATGAAGAGACATGAAGATGGAAGGGTCGGGCATTGATGAAGAGACATGAAGATGGAAGCCCGGGCAGTGATGAAGAGACATGAAGATGGAAGCCCGGGCAGTGATGAAGAGACATGAAGATGGAAGGGTCGGGCATTGATGAAGAGACATGAAGATGGAAGCCCCGGCATTGATGAAGAGACATGAAGATGGAAGCCCAGGCAGTGATGAAGAGACATGAAGATGGAAGCCCGGGCAGTGATGAAGAGACATGAAGATGGAAGCCCCGGCATTGATGAAGAGACATGAAGATGGAAGCCCAGGCAGTGATGAAGAGACATGAAGATGGAAGCCCAGGCAGTGATGAAGAGACATGAAGATGGAAGCCCAGGCAGTGATGAAGAGACATGAAGATGGAAGCCCAGGCAGTGATGAAGAGACATGAAGATGGAAGGGTCGGGCATTGATGAAGAGACATGAAGATGGAAGCCCGGGCAGTGATGAAGAGACATGAAGATGGAAGCCCGGGCAGTGATGAAGAGACATGAAGATGGAAGCCCAGGCAGTGATGAAGAGACATGAAGATGGAAGGGTCGGGCATTGATGAAGAGACATGAAGATGGAAGCCCGGGCAGTGATGAAGAGACATGAAGATGGAAGCCCGGGCAGTGATGAAGAGACATGAAGATGGAAGCCCCGGCATTGATGAAGAGACATGAAGATGGAAGCCCAGGCAGTGATGAAGAGACATGAAGATGGAAGCCCAGGCAGTGATGAAGAGACATGAAGATGGAAGCCCAGGCAGTGATGAAGAGACATGAAGATGGAAGCCCAGGCAGTGATGAAGAGACATGAAGATGGAAGGGTCGGGCATTGATGAAGAGACATGAAGATGGAAGCCCGGGCAGTGATGAAGAGACATGAAGATGGAAGCCCGGGCAGTGATGAAGAGACATGAAGATGGAAGGGTCGGGCATTGATGAAGAGACATGAAGATGGAAGCCCCGGCATTGATGAAGAGACATGAAGATGGAAGCCCAGGCAGTGATGA
This sequence comes from Pelophylax lessonae, assembly GCF_965119305.1. Lineage (NCBI taxonomy): Eukaryota > Metazoa > Chordata > Amphibia > Anura > Ranidae > Pelophylax > Pelophylax lessonae. The sequence continues at coordinate 190,037 of NC_138769.1, read as the reverse complement.
AGAGACATGAAGATGGAAGCCCGGGCAGTGATGAAGAGACATGAAGATGGAAGCCCCGGCATTGATGAAGAGACATGAAGATGGAAGCCCAGGCAGTGATGAAGAGACATGAAGATGGAAGCCCAGGCAGTGATGAAGAGACATGAAGATGGAAGCCCAGGCAGTGATGAAGAGACATGAAGATGGAAGCCCAGGCAGTGATGAAGAGACATGAAGATGGAAGGGTCGGGCATTGATGAAGAGACATGAAGATGGAAGCCCGGGCAGTGATGAAGAGACATGAAGATGGAAGCCCGGGCAGTGATGAAGAGACATGAAGATGGAAGCCCGGGCAGTGATGAAGAGACATGAAGATGGAAGCCCCGGCATTGATGAAGAGACATGAAGATGGAAGCCCAGGCAGTGATGAAGAGACATGAAGATGGAAGCCCAGGCAGTGATGAAGAGACATGAAGATGGAAGCCCAGGCAGTGATGAAGAGACATGAAGATGGAAGCCCAGGCAGTGATGAAGAGACATGAAGATGGAAGGGTCGGGCATTGATGAAGAGACATGAAGATGGAAGCCCGGGCAGTGATGAAGAGACATGAAGATGGAAGCCCGGGCAGTGATGAAGAGACATGAAGATGGAAGCCCGGGCAGTGATGAAGAGACATGAAGATGGAAGCCCGGGCAGTGATGAAGAGACATGAAGATGGAAGCCCAGGCAGTGATGAAGAGACATGAAGATGGAAGCCCGGGCAGTGATGAAGAGACATGAAGATGGAAGCCCGGGCAGTGATGAAGAGACATGAAGATGGAAGCCCGGGCAGTGATGAAGAGACATGAAGATGGAAGGGCCGGGCATTGATGAAGAGACATGAAGATGGAAGCCCGGGCAGTGATGAAGAGACATGAAGATGGAAGCCCGGGCAGTGATGAAGAGACATGAAGATGGAAGCCCGGGCAGTGATGAAGAGACATGAAGATGGAAGCCCAGGCAGTGATGAAGAGACATGAAGATGGAAGCCCGGGCAGTGATGAAGAGACATGAAGATGGAAGCCCGGGCAGTGATGAAGAGACATGAAGATGGAAGCCCAGGCAGTGATGAAGAGACATGAAGATGGAAGGGCCGGGCATTGATGAAGAGACATGAAGATGGAAGCCCGGGCAGTGATGAAGAGACATGAAGATGGAAGCCCGGGCAGTGATGAAGAGACATGAAGATGAAAGCCCGGGCAGTGATGAAGAGACATGAAGATGGAAGCCCGGGCAGTGATGAAGAGACATGAAGATGGAAGCCCAGGGCAGTGATGAAGAGACATGAAGATGGAAGCCCCGGGCAGTGATGAAGAGACATGAAGATGGAAGGGCCGGGCATTGATGAAGAGACATGAAGATGGAAGCCCAGGCAGTGATGAAGAGACATGAAGATGGAAGGGCTGGGCAGTGATGAAGAGACATGAAGATGGAAGCCCCGGGCAGTGATGAAGAGACATGAAGATGGAAGGGCCGGGCATTGATGAAGAGACATGAAGATGGAAGCCCAGGCAGTGATGAAGAGACATGAAGATGGAAGGGCTGGGCAGTGATGAAGAGACATGAAGATGGAAGCCCAGGCAGCGATGAAGAGACATGAAGATGGAAGCCCAGGCAGTGATGAAGAGACATGAAGATGGAAGGGTCGGGCATTGATGAAGAGACATGAAGATGGAAGCCCGGGCAGTGATGAAGAGACATGAAGATGGAAGCCCAGGCAGTGATGAAGAGACATGAAGATGGAGGGGCTGGGCAGTGATGAAGAGACATGAAGATGGAAGCCCAGGCAGCGATGAAGAGACATGAAGATGGAAGCCCAGGCAGTGATGAAGAGACATGAAGATGGAAGCCCAGGCAGTGATGAAGAGACATGAAGATGGAAGCCCGGGCATTGATGAAGAGACATGAAGATGGAAGCCCGGCATTGATGAAGAGACATGAAGATGGAAGCCCGGGCAGTGATGAAGAGACATGAAGATGGAAGCCCAGGCAGTGATGAAGAGACATGAAGATGGAAGCCCGGCATTGATGAAGAGACATGAAGATGGAAGCCCGGCAGTGATGAAGAGACATGAAGATGGAAGCCCGGGCAGTGATGAAGAGACATGAAGATGGAAGCCCGGGCAGTGATGAAGAGACATGAAGATGGAAGCCCGGGCATTGATGAAGAGACATGAAGATGGAAGCCCGGCATTGATGAAGAGACATGAAGATGGAAGCCCGGGCAGTGATGAAGAGACATGAAGATGGAAGGGCCGGGCATTGATGAAGAGACATGAAGATGGAAGGGCCGGGCAGTGATGAAGAGACATGAAGATGGAAGCCCGGGCAGTTATGAAGAGACATGAAGATGGAATCCCGGGCAGTGATGAAGAGACATGAAGATGGAAGCCCGGGCAGTGATGAAGAGACATGAAGATGGAAGCCCGGGCAGTGATGAAGAGACATGAAGATGGAAGCCCGGGCAGCGATGAAGAGACATGAAGATGGAAGCCCGGGCATTGATGAAGAGACATGAAGATGGAGGGGCTGGGCAGTGATGAAGAGACATGAAGATGGAAGGATTGATGAAGATCTACATCCCCCCCTCCCCCATTCTTCTCTCTGTTACTTCTACAGATTGCAGTTCCCAATCATTTCTATTGGTTGAAATCAAAGGAAAGATTTCAGGTCTGGTGATGGAGCAAATTTCCATCATAATTTTTATTCCTCTCAGGGATCATTTTATGTTTGTTTTTCTGTTAGGTTTCCATTCCTAGGAGGGAAGATAAATCACCTGGGAATCCCAGGAAACCCCTCCCCCCCAACCCAACCTCCCGATAAATCTCCGATTACCAATTCCGTAGAATTTTGTATCTTCAGATGGGGCCCCCGTAGAATTTTGTATCTTCAGATGGGGCCTTCATAGAATTTTGTATCTTCAGATGGGGCCCCCGTAGAATTTTGTATCTTCAGATGGGGCCCCCGTAGAATTTTGTATCTTCAGATGGGGCCCCCGTAGAATGTTATATCTTCAGATGGGGCCTTCATAGAATTTTGTATCTTCAGATGGGGCCGCTGTAAAATTTTGTATCTTCAGATGGGGCCCCCGTAGAATTTTGTATCTTCAGATGGGGCCCCCGTAGAATTTTGTATCTTCAGATGGGGCCTCCGTAGAATTTTGTATCTTCAGATGGGGCCTCCGTAGAATTTTGTATCTTCAGATGGGGCCTCCGTAGAATTTTGTATGTTCAGATGGGGCCTCCGTAGAATTTTGTATCTTCAGATGGGGCCTCCTTAGAAATTTGTATCTTCAGAGGGGGCCTCCGTAGAATTTTGTATCTTCAGATGGGGCCTCCGTAGAATTTTGTATCTTCAGATGGGGCCTCCGTAGAATTTTGTATCTTCAGATGGGGCCTCCGTAGAATTTTGTATAATCAGATGGGGCCTCCGTAGAATTTTGTATCTTCAGATGGGGCCTCCGTAGAATTTTGTATCTTCAGATGGGGCCTCCGTAGAATTTTGTATAATCAGATGGGGCCTCCGTAGAATTTTGTATCTTCAGATGGGGCCTCCGTAGAATTTTGTATCTTCAGATGGGGCCCCCCGTAGGATTTTGTATGTTTACAAGAGACACCATTTAAGACAGAAATGGAAACACTGGACTGTGATGTTATGGAGAAATCTGACTGATGTAAGGGGGAATGCTGTGGACTCTGATGTAAGGAGGACCATGGTCATCAGAGCCCCACACCCACCAGAGTCCACAGAGTTCCCTTTTACATCAGTCTGCAAGGTTCTCCCTTACATCTGAGTTCCCTCTGATGTAATGGGAAATGCTGTGGACAATGATATGAAGGGGAAATCGGATGTAATGTGGTATCTGGTCACCAGAACCCTGCAGTCTTCTCCCTTCCATCAGAGTCTGGCAGTGCAGTACACAGAGGTGCTCGCTGTAGATGTGTCCCCATGTCCCATCCCTCCCCCCGCTGTACACAGCTCCCTCTTACCTGTGGAGCCTCCTCATCCCCTTGGGGGGGGGGGGTCACAGTCTGGCCCGTTGTCTCTGGTATTCTCAGGCTCTTCAGGCAGCACTCCCCTCCCTGTCCAGTGAAGCAGCACCAAAGTGGTCATGTTCCTGGGCCCCAGACTCTCAGTCTCATACCTGGGCACTGTTTTTTTTTGGGGGGGGGGGGGTTGGTAAGCAGGTCTGTAAGAGCCAGGCTCATGGGGAAGGAAGGGGAAGTGGGGTGGACACATGGCTCTATACACTCTACTGCTGTTGCTGCTCCCACAGTTGGACAGTCCACTCCTCCCACATCCCACACGCCCACTCTTCGCTCCGCCTCCTACAATTTGTAAGAGGCGTCATGACGTCATTGCACCCCCAGAGTTCCGAAGCTGGCCCGCGGCCATATTTGTTTTTATTTTTGGGCTGCCGCGGTCTGTAATGGACATTTACAGATCAGCCCAAGTTTTACAAACTGTGAATTTACACACATTGCTTGATATACAACGCTGAAAGTAGAGATCAGGCTTTTAATTTACCAAATCCAACAATCAATGCAAACGGAAGAAACCGACAAGGAACTTTCTATGGTACACAAAGGATTTTACTGGCACAGCGTGAGACGTCTTTGTATATAAAATATCATTTCATACTTTATTACACATTTTTTTAATCATGTGTAATAAAGTATGAAATGATATTTTATATACAAAGACGTCTCACGCTGTGCCAGTAAAATCCTTTGTGTACCATAGAAAGATCCTTGTCAGCTTCTTCTCTGTACAGAAACAACGATCGTTTCCCAGTAAGACAGGAAATGGTACAGGAAGCCAGGTGTGGTTCTTTCTACATGTAGAAGATCAAGCAGAAATTCTCCTCGCCTGGCTCTGGTTTTCATCTAAGAAACCCTCACATCGAGATGCCGGAAGTCAGAGAGCGGGGAGGAAACACGAGACGACCTTCACGTATCGAACGTGTAACTATGTGACAGCGCTGCGACTAAATAATAATACCCACAAATACCAGTATAATAATAATAATACACACAAATACCAGTATAACAATACAAATACCAGTATAATAATAATACACACAAATACCAGTATAACAATACAAATACCAGTATAATAATAATACACACAAATACCAGTATAACAATACAAATACCAGTATAATAACAATACACACAAATACCAGTATAACAATACAAATACCAGTATAATAATAATACACACAAATACCAGTATAACAATACACACAAATACCAGTATAACAATAATACACACAAATACCAGTATAACAATACAAATACCAGTATAATAATAATACACACAAATACCAGTATAACAATACACACAAATACCAGTATAATACACACAAATACCAGTATAATACACACAAATACCAGTATAATACACACAAATACCAGTATAATACACACAAATACCAGTATAACAATATGGGGTAAAATAAGGCGCTAACAATATAAAGAGTTCAGTGAAAAGACGTCTCTAATCGCTTGATGTGAAATCCGAAACAAACCGCTCTGTGAGGGCAAAAAGGATCCAACGTCTCCAATCAAAGTGCAATCGGTGTATATCCTCTCCTTCACTCTTCTGCTCCAATCAGCAGGTGCAGCGTCTGCTCACCTCCATTGTGGACGCACACAGGATCAACAACACAGCTGACCTGAGAATAATGTCTGGCATGCAATTTCTCTGTGACTCCACACTGCTTACCTGTGCTCCAGAGCAGGGGTGTAACTACAGGGGTTGCAGGGGTTGCAATTGCAACCGGCCCCATGCTCCAGGCCTGTGTGGCTCCCCTGTACACCTGGATAGGAGGGACGGCGGGGGCAACATGAAGAGAAATCACTGTCCTCCTTTTTCCTCCTGTAGCTGCAGGAGGAAAATGGAGGAGATTGGTTCCTCTGTATGCTGCCCCCCCCCCCCACTCCTCCTATCCAGTTCACTTGTGTTCTGCTGTCCCCCCCGTGCTCCCTCTCCTCTCCTGCCGGCTGCTGCAGGGGGTGTGTCACAATAGAGAACCAGGAACGGGGTTGGTAAATATGTTATGCCCCATACACACGTGCAGATTATCTGCAGACTTTTGTCTGCAGACTTACATTTTCTATGTAGTGCAAAGGCCTGCCGGATTGCATACAAATTGAAAGTGTTTAGGTTTGACCTCATATTATATGGTTTTGGTAAGTCTGCAGATAATCTGCACGTGTGTATGGGGCATAATTTACCAGCTCCTTCCTTTTCTGAATGGACAGAGTCATAGTCAGTCACATTGTAAAAAGAAAAACTGTATTTTTGACTTAACGTAAAATCCTTTTCTCTTAAGCTCATTGACAGATGCAGGACTGATATCTTGATATCCGTAGGGTTATACTGCCCCCTACAGGAGAAGGACACTAGGCAGGAAAAAAGTTCTGGCCACACCCATGGGCAGTCCCAGGGGGTATATCCTCTCTCTCCCTGCCACAGGATGTCAGTTATGTAACAAAGCAGTGTCAGAGACTCAATAATAGAGGGGCGGGTACTGCGTCTGTCAATGAGCTTAAGAGAAAAGGATTTTACGGTAAATCAAAAATCCAGTTTTCTCTGTCACTCATTGACAGACGCAGGACTGATATCTTGATATCCGTAGGGACGTCCCAAAGCAGTGCCATAAATGAGGGGTGGGATAACAGAAATAAAATCCAATCCAGAAGGCCAAAACAGAGCCAACCAGAAGACCAGAGGACTCATCGAAACAAGCAGATGAGACCCACCTGAAAAAAACAGAACCCCCGAGGTAGACCAAAGGTCCCCTCAAACAGCGGCCTGCAAAACCTTGCGGCCGAAAGAGGCATCCACCGATGCCAGCACATCAACCTTATAAAATTTTGGTAAAGGTATGAACCGACGACCAGGTAGCCGCCTTGCAAACCTGAAGCACCGACGCCTGAGAGACCATTCCCCTTGATCCAAGGTCTGACGGCTGAGAAAGTCCGCCTGCCAATTTTCCATGCCCGGAATGTGAACTGCAGAAACCGTTCCGCCCAATGAAGAATGCCGGCCACTTCTACGGCCGCCAGAACACTCTTGGTGCCCCCCTGGTGATGGACATAAGCCACGGCCGTGGCATTGTCCGACTGAATCCGAACCGGGTAGCCCAGAAGATGCTCGATCCAGTGAACCAGGCAAAACCTGATCGCTCTCAGTTCCAACCAGGGGCGTAACTACAGGGGTTGCAGGGGTTGCAATTGCAACCGGGCCCCATGCTCCAGGGCCTGTGCGGCTCCCCTGTACACCTGGATAGGAGGGGCGGCGGGGGCAGCATGAAGAGAAATCACTGTCCTCCTTTTTCCTCCTGTAGTTGCAGGAGGAAATTGGTTCCTCTGTATGCTGCCCCCACCACTCCTCCTATCCAGATCACTTGTGTTCTGCTGTCTCTGGGCCCCTGTGTGCTCCCCTGGTCCCCCCCCCCTCCGACTGTGCTGACCCCCCCCCCCCCCCCGCACTGTGCTCCCTCCCCTCTCCTGCCGGCTGCTGCAGGAGATGTGTCACAATAAAGAACCGGGAAGGGGTCAGTAAATATGCAATTTACCAGCTCCTTCCTTTTCTGAATGGACAGAGTCATAGTCAGTCACATTGTAAAAAAATAAAATAAAATGATAAAAAATAATACAAATACCAAAATATAAAAACTACTGACACCAGTGGGGGAACTTCCAGGATCACAAAGGACCCTGGCATTCTACCATCGTGGGGAGGCCCCAAGATGGCAGGAAGGGGCCCCCTGCAGAACTTGTGAAAGGGTCCCGCTGCAGGACCGTAATAAAGGGCCCCGCAACAAGAGTAAAGGGCCCTAGTGGGAAGAGCCCCAGGCTTGAAGGGAATGGCCCCGGCCAGGGGTCCGGGGGGCCCTTCATGGTTTCTTGCATCGGGGCCCTGAAGGTTCTAGTTACGCCTCTGGTTCCAACACATTTATCGGCCACCTGGATTCTTCCAGGGACCAGAGCCCCTGAGCAGCCAGAGACTCCCTGGTCCGCTCGCTCAGCCGGATCCGATTGTCCAGGGAATCGGGATTCCGGTTCCATTTGAGAAGAATCTCCTTTTGGAGAGTCCGTGTATGAAACTGAGCCTGCGGAGACTCCGCACAGAAGAGGAAGTCGTCCAGCAATGGGGCAGCGTCCAGTGCGGCGTCACAAACAAACTGTAGCCCCTTCACCATTTGCTCCATCAAATCCGTCGTGGCAGGGGGGAGACTTCTCCTCTCCAGATCATGGCGTAACAGCTTGGCCCATTCCAACAATGTCTGTGAAACCAGAGCAATGGTAGGAAACCGGTGGATCCACCAAAGGTGGCACTGTCCATTTTATAAGGAGGGACTTTTCAAACGGGTAGCGCCTAGCAATCCGTTTGGGCATCCCTGGGGGTCGTTTTGGAGGAACCCACTCCTTCTTAATGATATCGTCAAAGCATTTGGGAAAGGGAAACACCTGCGCCACCCTGGAGGGCTTGCGAGTGCCAAAGGAAATTTCTGTATGAGCTGCATCCACAGGTGCAACCTCCAGTTTTAGGGTCTCCCGGACTGACACAATCAGTGCGTCCACCAGTGCCTTGTCTTGCGCTATGGCGGAGGCAGAGAGGTCATCCTCACTATCAGAGGAGACGGGGCGCGAGACAGCAGCCCCAGAGGAGGAACCCGCAGCAGCGACCGGCTCAGGATCAGAATCTGAATGTCTATTAGATCTTTCCAGGAAGGGGAAGGACAACAACAACACACATCCCATACACTGACTCAGTGTTGGGGGGCTTAGTATGTCCGGCTGTTGTCCTTCCCCTTCCTGGAAAGTTCTAATAGACATTCCGTGACGTTTGGCAATACTCTGGAGCAGAGGTAAGTAGTGTGGAGTCGCAGAGAAATTGGACGCCAGAGATTCTCAGGTCAGCTGTGTTGTTGACCCCGTGTGCGTCCACAATGGAGGTGAGCAGGCGCTGCTCATGCTGATTGGAGCAGAAGAGTGAAGGAGAGGATATACACCGATCGCACTTTGATTGGAGACGTTGGATCCTTTTTGCCCTCACAGAGCGGTTTGTTTCGGATTTCACATCAAGCGATTAGAGACGTCTTTTCACTGAACTCTTTATATTGTTAGCGCCTTATTTTACCCCATATTGTTATACTGGTATTTGTGTGTATTATACTGGTATTTGTGTGTATTGTTATACTGGTATTTGTGTGTATTATACTGGTATTTGTGTGTATTATACTGGTATTTGTGTGTATTATTGTTATACTGGTATTTGTGTGTATTATACTGGTATTTGTGTATATTATACTGGTATTTGTGTGTATTATACTGATATTTGTGTGTATTATACTGGTATTTGTGTGTATTGTTATACTGGTATTTGTGTGTATTATTGTTATACTGGTATTTGTGTGTATTGTTATACTGGTATTTGTGTGTATTATTGTTATACTGGTATTTGTGTGTATTATACTGGTATTTGTGTGTATTATACTGGTATTTGTGTGTATTATACTGGTATTTGTGTGTATTGTTATACTGGTATTTGTGTGTATTATTGTTATACTGGTATTTGTGTGTATTATACTGGTATTTGTGTGTATTATACTGGTATTTGTGTGTATTATACTGGTATTTGTGTGTATTGTTATACTGGTATTTGTGTGTATTATTGTTATACTGGTATTTGTGTGTATTATACTGGTATTTGTGTGTATTATTGTTATACTGGTATTTGTGTGTATTATTGTTATACTGGTATTTGTGTGTATTATACTGGTATTTGTGTGTATTGCTATACTGGTATTTGTGTGTATTGTTATACTGGTATTTGTGTGTATTATTGTTATACTGGTATTTGTGTGTATTATACTGGTATTTGTGTGTATTGTTGTTATACTGGTATTTGTGTGTATTATTGTTATACTGGTATTTGTGTGTATTATACTGGTATTTGTGTATATTATACTGGTATTTGTGTGTATTATACTGATATTTGTGTGTATTATACTGGTATTTGTGTGTATTGTTATACTGGTATTTGTGTGTATTATTGTTATACTGGTATTTGTGTGTATTATACTGGTATTTGTGTGTATTATTATTATACTGGTAGTTGTGTGTATTATACTGGTATTTGTGTGTATTATTATTATACTGGTATTTGTGTGTATTATACTGGTATTTGTGTGTATTATTATTATACTGGTATTTGTGTGTATTATACTGGTATTTGTGTTTATTATTATACTGGTATTTGTGTGTGTATTGTTATACTGGTATTTGTGTGTATTATTGTTATACTGGTATTTGTGTGTATTATACTGGTATTTGTGTGTATTATTATTATACTGGTATTTGTGTGTATTATACTGGTATTTGTGTGTATTATTATTATACTGGTATTTGTGTGTATTATACTGGTATTTGTGTGTATTGTTATACTGGTATTTGTGTGTATTATTGTTATACTGGTATTTGTGTGTATTGTTATACTGGTATTTGTGTGTATTATTATTATACTGGTATTTGTGTGTATTATTATTATTTTTTTTTTTTTTTTTTTTAAGTAATTTTTATTGGAATTTTAAGTTAACAATTTCAACAATAACATTTACAATTATTTGTTACTTCGGACTCATTGCTGGGTACATGGAGCAACAGTTAAGCAAATGAAGAAAATTATGAGAATTACAGGAGTACCAGGTAACAGTTAAATGAGAAAAAACTATTAAAGGATATATATATATAAAAAAGAAAAAAATGATTGAATAAAAACACAGCATCCCCAATCCGCCTACCCCCAATGGGAACTATCTGTAAGCGGATTGGTTGCCGTGTACTGAGGTTTATTAGGGAATGGACATTGGAACCAATTGATCTGAACTATAATGGAGATTTAGATATCACATTTCTTTAGGTAAGTAGAGGCTCTTGGGGTTGTTTAACCAAATTTGCCGTTTCTTTTTAAATGTATTAGTAGATGAATTTTTGTATGATAAAAGCAGTTGGTACGGTGCTTGTATATTCAGTCTGGTGGAAACATATACTCGAAAGTAACATTACCTACAAGAATAATAGACTACTATAAAATAAGACGATCGGCCGAAGAGTGGATAAATTAAGGTTACCATTATTATAATAACCTTCCGTTGCATCTCAGGTGTGTGTATTATTATTTATCAGTCACATAGTTACACATTTGATGCCTTTGATGTGGGAAGACATTTAGGTGATAGCAGCAGCTTTACACATTTTGTCACATTGGAAGCGTACAATTATTTTTGTTTTCAACCTTCAAGTATCATCTGGTTGAACCACCAGGAAGAGGAGGAGGCACAGGAAGAGGAGGAGGAGGCACAGGAAGAGGAGGAGGAAGCACAGGAAGAGGAGGAGGAAGCACAGGAAGAGGAGGAGGAAGCACAGGAAGAGGAGGAGGAAGCACAGGAGGAGAAGGAAGCACAGGAGAAGGAGGAAGCACAGGAAGAGGAGGAAGCACAGGAGGAGGAGGAAGCACAGGAGGAGGCACAGGAGGAGGAGGAGGCACAGGAGGAGAAGGAGGCACAGGAAGAGGAGGAGGCACAGGAAGAGGAGGAAGCACAGGAGGAGAAGAAAGCACAGGAAGAGGAGGAGGCACAGGAGGAGAAGAAAGCACAGGAAGAGGAGGAGGCACAGGAAGAGGAGGAGGCACAGGAAGAGGAGGAAGCACAGGAAGAGGAGGAGGCACAGGAAGAGGAGGAGGCACAGGAGGAGAAGAAAGCACAGGAAGAGGAGGAGGCACAGGAGGAGAAGAAAGCACAGGAAGAGGAGGAGGCACAGGAAGAGGAGGAAGCACAGGAAGAGGAGGAGGCACAGGAAGAGGAGGAGGCACAGGAAGAGGAGGAAGCACAGGAGGAGAAGAAAGCACAGGAAGAGGAGGAGGCACAGGAAGAGGAGGAGGCACAGGAAGAGGAGGAAGCACAGGAGGAGAAGAAAGCACAGGAGGAGGAGGAGGCACAGGAAGAGGAGGAGGCACAGGAAGAGGAGGAGGCACAGGAAGAGGAGGAGGCACAGGAAGAGGAGGAGGCACAGGAAGAGGAGGAGGCACAGGAAGAGGAGGAAGCACAGGAAGAGGAGGAAGCACAGGAGGAGAAGAAAGCACAGGAAGAGGAGGAAGCACAGGAGGAGAAGAAAGCACAGGAGGAGGAGGAGGCACAGGAAGAGGAGGAGGCACAGGAAGAGGAGGAGGCACAGGAAGAGGAGGAGGCACAGGAAGAGGAGGAGGCACAGGAAGAGGAGGAGGCACAGGAAGAGGAGGAGGCACAGGAAGAGGAGGAGGCACAGGAAGAGGAGGAAGCACAGGAAGAGGAGGAAGCACAGGAAGAGGAGGAAGCACAGGAAGAGGAGGAGGAAGCACAGGAAGAGGAGGAGGAAGCACAGGAAGAGGAGGAGGAAGCACAGGAAGAGGAGGAGGAAGCACAGGAGGAGAAGGAGGAAGCACAGGAGGAGAAGGAAGCACAGGAGGAGAAGGAAGCACAGGAGGAGAAGGAAGCACAGGAAGAGGAGGAAGCACAGGAAGAGGAGGAGGAAGCACAGGAAGAGGAGGAAGCACAGGAGGAGGAGGAAGCACATGAAGAGGAGGAGGAACCACATGAAGAGGAGGAGGAACCACATGAAGAGGAGGAGGAAGCACATGAAGAGGAGGAGGCACAGGAGGAGGAGGAGGAAGCACAGGAGGAGGAGGAAGCACAGGAGGAGGAGGAAGCACAGGAGGAGGAGGAAGCACAGTGTCTGGATGGTTAATAGATTAGCAATGAAACGTGTGATTAGAATCTTCGCTATCTTTCATCGGAGTGGTGAGGAAGAAGTTACCTGATAACACGGTTCGACAAACCTTCATCTGCGATGATATTCCTGCCGGATTCTCATTGGGAGGTCACAGCACCATTTGTGGAATTATTGGTTCATCTTCATTGATGGGACAATATTCTCAGATGTTCTATGGACACCCAACAACTGACCCAGAGCCTTTAATCCAATAGATGGGGCCAGGAGCCCCCTTTATTAAGATCATAAATACATGAGATGGGACCAGCCACCGGTCATTAGTACAACGATTGTCAGGATTCACAGTGTATGGGCATCAATTTCCTTCATCACAATCATGGTACAGTGCAAGAAGAATATCCGATTCCAACTATCTGTGCAAAAATATCACCCAGACCCACTGAGGCCGGGCCTGAGACTATTATTACTATTTGTAGAGGAAGAGAGAAAGACATCACACAGCGAGACTGAACAGAGACACCCCACAGGAGAGATGGAGCAGAGGAAGACACCAAGTAGAGAGATTGACCTGAGAATAGAGAGATGGTACAGAAACTGACCTGAGAGAGACACCACACAGTGACTGACCAGAGGGTCAGCAGAGATAAAGGCACCACGCACAAAGACAGAGTGAGCAGAGAAAGAGACATTGTACAGAGACTGACCTGAGAGCAGAGAGAGACCGCGCAGATACGGTACAGAGACTGACCTGAGAACAGAGAGAGACAGTGCAGAGACGGTACAGAGACTGACCTGAGAGCAGAGAGAGACAGTGCAGAGACGGTATAGAGACTGACCTGAGAGCAGAGAGAGACAGTGCAGAGACGGTATAGAGACTGACCTGAGAATAGAGAGACGGTACAGAGACTGACCTGAGAATAGAGAGAGAGAGAGACGGTACAGAGACTGACCTGAGGATAGAGAGAGATGGTACAGAGACTGACCTGAGAATAGAGAGAGAGAGACGGTACAGAGACTGACCTGAGGATAGAGAGAGAGACGGTACAGAGTCTGACCTGAGAACAGAGAGAGAAACGGTACAGAGACTGACCTGAGAATAGAGAGAGAGACGGTACAGAGACTGACCTGAGAACAGAGAGAGACGGTACAGAGACTGACCTGAGAGTGAGCAGAGACGGTACAGAGACTGACCTGAGAATAGAGAGAGACGGTACAGAGACTGACCTGAGGATAAAGAGAGATGGTACAGAGACTGACCTGAGAACAGAGAGACGGTACAGAGACTGACCTGAGAACAGAGAGACGGTACAGAGACTGACCTGAGGGGGAGCAGAGAGTGACCCCAGAAAGGGCATGGAAGTCATCTAGACACAAAAAAAAAGCTGCCAGGAAGACACTATTGGCTAATTAGAGACTTTGTACAGAGACCGTTTGTAATAAAATATTGTGATCTCTGTGTAACCTTCATACATACGCAGTATACCGTACATCCATCTATTCCCTCTATAGGAGGTATGTCCTTCACACACATACCCGCCTATAGAGGATTTACCTCCTTCACACATACCCGCCTATAGAGGATGAACGTCCTTCATGTTACCATCTATAGAGGATATACGTCCTTCACACATACCCGTCTATAAAGGATGTACGTCATTCATATGGTACCGTCTATAGAGGATGTACGTCCTTCATATGGTACCGTCTATAGAGGATGTACGTCCTTCATATGGTACCGTCTATAGAGGATGAACGTCCTTCATATGGTACCGTCTATAGAGGATGAACGTCCTTTATATGGTACCGTCTATAGAGGATGAACGTCCTTCATATGGTACCGTCTATAGAGGATGAACGTCCTTCATATGGTACCGTCTATAGAGGATGAACGTCCTTCATATGGTACCGTCTATAGAGGATGTACGTCCTTCATATGGTACCGTCTATAGAGGATGTACGTCCTTCATATGGTACCGTCTATAGAGGATGTACGTCCTTCATATGGTACCGTCTATAGAGGATGTACGTCCTTCATATGGTACCGTCTATAGAGGATGTACATCCTTCACACATACCCGTCTATAGAGGATGTACGTCCTTCATATGGTACCGTCTATAGAGGATGTACGTCCTTCATATGGTACCGTCTATAGAGGATGTACGTCCTTCATATGGTACCGTCTATAGAGGATGTGTGTCCTTCATATGGTACCGTCTATAGAGGATGTACGTCCTTTATATGGTACTGTCTATAGAGGATGAACGTCCTTCATATGGTACCATCTATAGAGGATGAACGTCCTTCATATGGTACCGTCTATAGAGGATGTACCTCCTTCACACATACCCGTCTATAGAGGATGTACGTCCTTCATATGGTACTGTCTATAGAGGATGAACGTCCTTCATATGGTACCATCTATAGAGGATGAACGTCCTTCATATGGTACCGTCTATAGAGGATGTACCTCCTTCACACATACCCGTCTATAGAGGATGTACGTCCTTCATATGGTACTGTCTATAGAGGATGTACGTCCTTCATATGGTACCGTCTATAGAGGATGAACGTCCTTCATATGGTACTGTCTATAGAGGATGTACGTCCTTCATATGGTACTGTCTATAGAGGATGAACGTCCTTCATATGGTACCGTCTATAGAGGATGTACCTCCTTCACACATACCCGTCTATAGAGGATGTACGTCCTTCATATGGTACCGTCTATAGAGGATGTACGTCCTTCATATGGTACCGTCTATAGAGGATGTACGTCCTTCATATGGTACTGTCTATAGAGGATGAACGTCCTTCATATGGTACCATCTATAGAGGATGAACGTCCTTCATATGGTACCGTCTATAGAGGATGTGTGTCCTTCATATGGTACCGTCTATAGAGGATGTACGTCCTTCATATGGTACTGTCTATAGAGGATGAACGTCCTTCATATGGTACCATCTATAGAGGATGAACGTCCTTCATATGGTACCGTCTATAGAGGATGTACGTCCTTCATATGGTACTGTCTATAGAGGATGTACGTCCTTCATATGGTACCGTCTATAGAGGATGTACGTCCTTCATATGGTACTGTCTATAGAGGATGTACGTCCTTCATATGGTACCGTCTATAGAGGATGAACGTCCTTCATATGGTACCGTCTATAGAGGATGTACGTCCTTCATATGGTACCGTCTATAGAGGATATACATCCTTCACACATACCCGTCTATAGAGGATGAACGTCCTTCATATGGTACCGTCTATAGAGGATATACCTCCTTCACACATACCCGTCTATAGAGGATGAACGTCCTTCATATGGTACCGTCTATAGAGGATATACCTCCTTCACACATACCCGTCTATAGAGGATGTACGTCCTTCATATGGTACTGTCTATAGAGGATGTACGTTCTTCATATGGTACCGTCTATAGAGGATGAACATCCTTCATATGGTACCGTCTATAGTGGATATACCTCCTTCACACATATCCGTCTATAGAGGATGTACATCCTATATATGGTACCGTCTTGTCTGTAGATCTATTACCTCGATATTGCACTCCTATATACAGAACACATTGTGTGCCGCCTACACTGTATATACACAATAATACAATATATACATTATTCTACACAGAATACCATATACATCATCTATACAGCTCTCTGTGTATATAGGAACAGAGAGGGGGGAGGGGGAAACAACATTGGATAAACCCATACAGCTGGACTTGAGTGGGAGGAGTCTAGAGAGATAAGCCCCACCCTCTGAACATTGCAGGGTATAGCAGACCGAATATGGAATATTCCCACACCTCCAGTTACACTTTCCAGGAGCTGTACCACAATACAGGACAATAGTGGTATGGGGTACACTCCATTCCCAGCATGCACCGGCCCAAGACACTCCATCCATGGAACATTCCGGTCCCAGCATGCATCGGCCCAAGAAACTCCCAGCCTATTGGAATCCAGCTGTGAGCATTGCCGAGCGTTGGCCAAAGAATTAAAGACTCCGATGAGGGTTATGGTAGGCTAAAGACACTCTCCCCTACCCCCACCCAGTAATGGCACAAGGCCCTCATTGGATGGAGCCCCGCAGGCCCCCCGATTCCTCCGGATATAAATTATATTAATGTAATGCTGATCTGTGATTGGCTGATTTTTGGGGCAGTACAGCCAGAACACACATAGTCCAAAGAGTTTCAGAACAAAGAGAACAGCTGATCATTCCGAGGTTCACTGAACCCACCAATGTCTGAGCCCCCCAAATATCCATCGTATGGAAGATTCCCAACGTCTGAGCCCCCCAAATATCCATCGTATGGAAGATTCCCCACAGAAGTCTGTCTGATCGGGATAAAGACGGGATTGTCCACAAGATATTCACACATCTACAGATAGAAACGGGATCTCCCATTAGGACAGCGATGATCCTCCTAATGTTCCTTCCACCTGAAAAGACAACAGAAGGCCATAAGAGAGAGACCTACAAAGTACTATGAGAGGGTGAGGTCATTGTGAGGTCATTGTGATGTCATTGTGAGGTCATTGTCCACAGCAACAGATCCTAAACCACCAAGAATTCCTCAAAATACCCATGCGACTTCTCCTCGCCAATGTTTCTGCCCCCTGTGCCCTCTCCCATATCTCCGCAGCCCGTCCCCCTCCCCTCACCAATGTCTCTGCGGCCTGTCCCCCTCCAATGTCTCTGCTGCCTGTCCCCCTCCAATGTCTCTGCGGCCCGTCCCCCTCCAATGTCTCTGCGGCCCGTCCCCCTCCAATGTCTCTGCGGCCCGTCCCCCTCCAATGTCTCTGCGGCCCGTCCCCCTCCAATGTCTCTGCGGCCCGTCCCCCTCCAATGTCTCTGCGGCCCGTCCCCCTCCAATGTCTCTGCAGCCTGTCCCCCTCCAATGTCTCTGCGGCCTGTCCCCCTCCAATGTCTCTGCGGCCCGTCCCCCTCCAATGTCTCTGCAGCCCGTCCCCCTCCAATGTCTCTGCTGCCTGTCCCCCTCCAATGTCTCTGCGGCCCGTCCCCCTCCAATGTCTCTGCGGCCCGTCCCCCTCCAATGTCTCTGCGGCCCGTCCCCCTCCAATGTCTCTGCGGCCCGTCCCCCTCCAATGTCTCTGCGGCCCGTCCCCCTCCAATGTCTCTGCGGCCTGTCCCCCTCCAATGTCTCTGCGGCCCGTCCCCCTCCAATGTCTCTGCGGCCCGTCCCCCTCCAATGTCTCTGCGGCCTGTCCCCCTCCAATGTCTCTGCGGCCCGTCCCCCTCCAATGTCTCTGCGGCCCGTCCCCCTCCAATGTCTCTGCGGCACGTCCCCCTCCAATGTCTCTGCGGCACGTCCCCCTCCAATGTCTCTGCAGCCCGTCCCCCTCCAATGTCTCTGCGGCCTGTCCCCCTCCAATGTCTCTGCGGCACGTCCCCCTCCCTTCTCCAATGTCTCTGCGGCCCGACCCCCTCCAATGTCTCTGCAGCCCGTCCCCCTCCAATGTCTCTGCGGCCTGTCCCCCTCCAATGTCTCTGCGGCCCGTCCCCCTCCAATGTCTCTGCGGCCCGTCCCCCTCCAATGTCTCTGCGGCACGTCCCCCTCCAATGTCTCTGCAGCCCGTCCCCCTCCAATGTCTCTGCGGCCTGTCCCCCTCCAATGTCTCTGCGGCACGTCCCCCTCCCTTCTCCAATGTCTCTGCGGCCCGACCCCCTCCAATGTCTCTGCGGCACGTCCCCCTCCAATGTCTCTGCAGCCCGTCCCCCTCCAATGTCTCTGCGGCCTGTCCCCCTCCAATGTCTCTGCGGCACGTCCCCCTCCAATGTCTCTGCAGCCTGTCCCCCTCCAATGTCTCTGCAGCCCGTCCCCCTCCCTTCTCCAATGTCTCTGCAGCCCATCCCCCTCCCTTCTCCAATCTCTCTGCAGCCCATCCCCCTCCCCTCTGCAGTGTCTCTGCAGCCCTTCCCCCTCCCCTCTGCAGTGTCTCTGCAGCCCGTCCCCCCTCCCCAATGTCTCTTTAGCCCATCCCCCTCCCCCCAATGTCTCTGCAGCCCATCCCCCCTCCCCAATGTCTCTGCGTCCCCCTCCCCTCTGCAGTGTCTCTGCGCCCGTCCCCCTCCCCTCTGCAGTGTCTCTGCAGCCCATCCCCCTCCCTTCTCCAATGTCTCTGCAGCCCATCCCCCTCCCTTCTCCAATGTCTCTGCAGCCCATCCCCCTCCCCTCTGCAGTGTCTCTGCAGCCCGTCCCTCTCCCCTCTGCAGTGTCTCTGCAGCCCATCCCCCTCCCCTCTGCAGTGTCTCTGCAGCCCGTCCCTCTCCCCTCTGCAGTGTCTCTGCAGCCCATCCCCCTCCCTTCTCCAATGTCTCTGCAGCCCGTCCCCCTCCCCTCTGCAGTGTCTCTGCAGCCCGTCCCTCTCCCCTCTGCAGTGTCTCTGCAGCCCATCCCCCTCCCCTCTGCAGTGTCTCTGCAGCCCGTCCCTCTCCCCTCTGCAGTGTCTCTGCAGCCCATCCCCCTCCCTTCTCCAATGTCTCTGCAGCCCGTCCCCCTCCCCTCTGCAGTGTCTCTGCAGCCCATCCCCCCTCCTCTCCCGCATTTCTGCAACCCGTCCCCCTCCCCTCTCCCGCTTGATCCCCAAGCAGCCTGGAACCAATCAGACGTCACTTACTCTGTCTGTTCTCCTCCCGCCGGCCTCCTGCAATTCAGCTCTTTCCTGATCAGACGCAACAAGAACTGAGAAAAAAGACAAAATGACATCATAGAGAAAGTTCTGACATCAGACAAATGATGTCATACACAGCGGTATGGAAACACAGAAGAAGCATGGCGGGAAAGAACGCGTGGTCCATCGAGTCCGCACTTTTTTTTTTCTTTTTAGGTGACATCACACAGAAAGGTGACATCACAGTCTGGAAAATTCTACCATAATGGTGACAATAAAGAGAAGGTGACATCACAGGCAGAAATGACATCATACATAAGGGGACACCGCAGCCAGTGCTATGAGAAGCTAAATATAGAGACAGGGCAGCAGTACGATGTATACATGTGATGTCATATATAAGTGATGTCATATATATATGTGATGTCATACATACATGTGATGTCATATATAAGTGATGTCATACATATATGTGATGTCATATAGAAGTGATGTCATATAGAAGTGATGTCATATATATATGTGATGTCATACATACATGTGATGTCATATATAAGTGATGTCATACATATATGTGATGTCATACATAAGTGATGTCATACATATATGTGATGTCATATATAAGTGATGTCATACATACATGTGATGTCATACATATATGTGATGTCATATAGAAGTGATGTCATACATATATGTGATGTCAGAGAAGATCGGAGGTTAGGACTCATCACAGGAGGTCAGATCTGGCTCACACCGGTTTCCATCATTCAGACAAATACTCACCAACAAGGCGAAGGCATCGCTCATCATCAGCATGAAGAAGACGTTGTGCCAGCCGTACGGAGACAGAAGTCCCGCCAACAGCGGGCCGAGAGCAGCACCTGGAGGGAGAGGAGGAGAATCACTATGGAGGAGAGGAAGGGAACACCGGGATGGTGGAAGGAATGGTGGATACAGTGATGGATGAATGCCAGAAAGGGAACATGGCGAGGAGGAATGCACTGAGGAGGGGGTGGGGGGGGGGGTACTGGGGGTAGGAATGTGAAGAAGGGAACACTGGAGGGAGGGGTGCCTGGAAGGAAAAACTGGAAGGAACATTGGGGAATAGATTCCCGGTAGGGAACTTTCAAAGGAATTTTATGGAACAGATCCCAGGAAGGAACATTGGGGGGGGGGGGCGGGAGATCCCAGGAAGGGAACACTGGAAGGAGTGATACCAGGAAGGAACACTGGGGGGGGGGGGAGATCCCAGGAAGGGAACACTGGGGGGGGGGGTGAGATCCCAGGAAGGGAACACTGGGGGGGGGGGGTGAGATCCCAGGAAGGGAACACTGGGGGGGGGGGGGGGAGATCCCAGGAAGGGAACACTGGGGGGGGGGGTGAGATCCCAGGAAGGGAACACTGGGGGGGGGGGGGGTGAGATCCCAGGAAGGGAACACTGGGGGGGGGGGGGGGAGATCCCAGGAAGGGAACACTGGGGGGGGGGGGGGAGATCCCAGGAAGGGAACACTGGGGGGGGGGGGGAGATCCCAGGAAGGGAACACTGGGGGGGGGGGGGGAGATCCCAGGAAGGGAACACTGGGGGGGGGGGAGATCCCAGGAAGGGAACACTGGGGGGGGGGGTGAGATCCCAGGAAGGGAACACTGGGGGGGGGGGAGATCCCAGGAAGGGAACACTGGGGGGGGGGGGGAGATCCCAGGAAGGGAATACTGGGGGGGGGGGTGAGATCCCAGGAAGGGAACACTGGGGGGGGGGGGGAGATCCCAGGAAGGGAACACTGGGGGGGGGGGTGAGATCCCAGGAAGGGAACACTGGGGGGGGGGGGGGTGAGATCCCAGGAAGGGAACACTGGGGGGGGGGGGGGAGATCCCAGGAAGGGAACACTGGGGGGGGGGGGGAGATCCCAGGAAGGGAATACTGGAAGGAATGATACCAGGAAGGAACATTGGGGGGGGGGGGGAGAGATCCTGGGAAGGGAATGCTGGGAAATGGAAGAGGTGGGAATATTCTGGGTGATCAGTTGGAGGAAATGGTAAAGTTGGGGTCTCACCTATAGATCCAGTACCGTCTATAATGGCCGTCACTGTAGACAGAGCGTGTGCGTTTCCCTTTAGTGACTTGTGTGTCCCCTGTGAAGAGATGGAGGAGATTTTATTTTGGGAAGGAGAAGATCTCAGACACTCGCAGGGATCGGATGAAATCGGTTATAACCGCCATAACTCTCCACCCACATTAGACAAAGAGTCATCTAAAGTGATGGGTTGTCCGGCTGTAGGAGGGGCATACACTATGACATCACAATGATAGAAATGAAGACTCACCAGGTCGGCGGACACGGCGGTTGTGATGAGGGAATACGGCCCGTTCACCAGCGCTCCGCACACCAACAACATCACTGGAAGGTACAGGGACAGTTAGTGACAATGACATTCACTATGAATATACAGAGGGACAGACATTGGACTATGGAGGCAAGGAGAGCCTCTGCTCTGCCCATAACCACCAATCAGATCGCAGCTATCATTCCAATGTTGTACAATGAGAGCTCTGATTGGTCAGTGTGACGCTTGTCCTTCCTCCACAGAAAACTTTAATACTCACACACGGTGAACACGGGACCGGTCTTACTGACAGCAGAGAAGAAATAGAGCTGGAAATGGAGAGACAAGAATCAGGCGCTGATCTACAGAACACCACCCATAGAGACCAACCGTCATTGTATACATTACATCACACTGCAGGCAATACCAACTTATACAGCATGAGGTCACTGCTCTGCTAGGGATGACCCCTCCCCTCTATACAAGATCCCTCCCATCTGACCTCATCTGTGTTATAGATCAGTGTGATGTCATCTGTGAGGTCACTGCTCTGCCAGGGGTGACCCCACCCCTCTATACAAGATCCCTCCCATCTGACCTCGTCTGTGTCTTATAGAGCAGTGTGAGGTCATCAGTGATGTCACTGCTCTGCCAGGGATGACCCCTCCTGTCTAAATCCGATCCGGTTGGGTGTTTGGATAGCTTGGTGTAAAAAATGCCCGGTATTTTCCTATCTCGGGGTCGGTACTCACAGTGGGGGCGGCACACAGAAGCATGACTCCGCAGGTTGTGGCGCGTTTGTGAGATTTATCGGAGATCACACCGGCTAGAATTCCACCTATAAATGGAAGAAAACCATATTCATTGTATCATTGTGTACTGGTCATCCTCACCAGTCCCTGAACCCGTTACTACCCACCAGACCCTGAACCCGTTACTACCCACCAGACCCTGAACCCGTTACTACCCACCAGTCCCTGAACCCGTTACTACCCACCAGTCCATGAACCAACATCATTTACTACCCACCAGTCCTAGAACCAACACCCAACACCATTTACTACCCACCAGTCCATGAATTAACACCCTTTACTACCTATTAGTCCCTGCACCATCCACATTCCTTTACAGCCCATCAATCCTTCCCTCCAATTCTCTACCTGCCATGTTCTTTACTACCCTCCAAGCCATGCACCAATCACAATCTTTACTACCCCCATTCTGCCTTCCAACCCCTCCACACTTTTTGCTACCATTTAAAGCTTACATCAACCACACATTACTGGACTCCTATTCCTCCACCATCCCCACTATTTACTGCTCACCAACCCCCCCACCATCCCCAACCCCCCCACCATCCCCAACCCCTCCACCATCCCCAATCCCTCCACCATCCCCACTATTTACTGCTCACCAACCCCCCCACCATCCCCAACCCCTCCACCATCCCCAATCCCTCCACCATCCCCACTATTTACTGCTCACCAACCCCCCCACCATCCCCAACCCCTCCACCATCCCCAATCCCTCCACCATCCCCACTATTTACTGCTCACCAACCCCCCCACCATCCCCAACCCCTCCACCATCCCCAATCCCTCCGCCATCCCCACCATTTACTGCTCACCAATCCCCCCACCATCCCCAACCCCTCCACCATCCCCACTATTTACTGCTCACCAATCCCTCAACCATCCCCACCCTTTACTACCCTCTATCAATTACACCCCTTATTAACCCCACCCCCTCACTCACACCCTTAAAATACCCACCAGTCCCTCTACCAATGACACCTTGTAATAGCCTTCAATCCTACCAAACCTGTATTTGCAGTCTTCAACGCAATCTACCACACTTTACTACCGAGCAATCCCTACACCAACCACAGATGGTTTACCCTCCAATACCTTTGCAACTCTCCAAACCCCTCACAAGCCACACCCTTCCCTATTCTCCAAACCCCTCACAAGCCACACCCTTCCCTATTCTCCAAACCCCTCACAAGCCACACCCTTCCCTATTCTCCAAACCCCTCACAAGCCACACCCTTTACTATTCTCCAAGCCCCTCACAAGCCACACCCTTCCCTATTCTCCAAACCCCTCACAAGCCACACCCTTCCCTATTCTCCAAACCCCTCACAAGCCACACCCTGTACTATTCTCCAAACCCCTCACAAGCCACACCCTTTACTATTCTCCAAGCCCCTCACAAGCCACACCCTTCCCTATTCTCCAAACCCCTCACAAGCCACACCCTGTACTATTCTCCAAACCCCTCACAAGCCACACCCTTTACTATTCTCCAAGCCCCTCACAAGCCACACCCTTCCCTATTCTCCAAACCCCTCACAAGCCACACCCTTTACTATTCTCCAAGCCCCTCACAAGCCACACCCTTTACTATTCTCCAAGCCCCTCACAAGCCACACCCCTTACTATTCTCCAAGCCCCTCACAAGCCACACCCCTTACTATTCTCCAAGCCCCTCACAAGCCACACCCTTTACTATTCTCCAAGCCCCTCACAAGCCACACCCTTCCCTATTCTCCAAACCCCTCACAAGCCACACCCTTCCCTATTCTCCAAACCCCTCACAAGCCACACCCTTTACTATTCTCCAAGCCCCTCACAAGCCACACCCTTTACTATTCTCCAAGCCCCTCACAAGCCACACCCCTTACTATTCTCCAAGCCCCTCACAAGCCACACCCTTCCCTATTCTCCAAACCCCTCACAAGCCACACCCTTCCCTATTCTCCAAACCCCTCACAAGCCACACCCTTCCCTATTCTCCAAACCCCTCACAAGCCACACCCTTTACTATTCTCCAAGCCCCTCACAAGCCACACCCTTTACTATTCTCCAAGCCCCTCACAAGCCACACCCCTTACTATTCTCCAAGCCCCTCACAAGCCACACCCTTCCCTATTCTCCAAACCCCTCACAAGCCACACCCTTCCCTATTCTCCAAACCCCTCACAAGCCACACCCTTCCCTATTCTCCAAACCCCTCACAAGCCACACCCTTTACTATTCTCCAAGCCCCTCACAAGCCACACCCTTTACTATTCTCCAAGCCCCTCACAAGCCACACCCTTTACTATTCTCCAAGCCCCTCACAAGCCACACCCTTCCCTATTCTCCAAACCCCTCACAAGCCACACCCTTCCCTATTCTCCAAACCCCTCACAAGCCACACCCTTTACTATTCTCCAAACCCCTCACAAGCCACACCCTTTACTATTCTCCAAGCCCCTCACAAGCCACACCCCTTACTATTCTCCAAGCCCCTCACAAGCCACACCCTTTACTATTCTCCAAGCCCCTCACAAGCCACACCCTTCCCTATTCTCCAAGCCCCTCACAAGCCACACCCTTTACTATTCTCCAAACCCCTCACAAGCCACACCCTTTACTATTCTCCAAGCCCCTCACAAGCCACACCCTTTACTATTCTCCAAGCCCCTCACAAGCCACACCCTTTACTATTCTCCAAGCCCCTCACAAGCCACACCCCTTACTATTCTCCAAACCCCTCACAAGCCACACCCTTTACTATTCTCCAAGCCCCTCACAAGCCACACCCCTTACTATTCTCCAAACCCCTCACAAGCCACACCCTTTACTATTCTCCAAGCCCCTCACAAGCCACACCCTGTACTATTCTCCAAGCCCCTCACAAGCCACACCCTTTACTATTCTCCAAACCCCTCACAAGCCACACCCTTTACTATTCTCCAAGCCCCTCACAAGCCACACCCCTTACTATTCTCCAAGCCCCTCACAAGCCACACCCCTTACTATTCTCCAAACCCCTCACAAGCCACACCCTTTACTATTCTCCAAGCCCCTCACAAGCCACACCCTTTACTATTCTCCAAGCCCCTCACAAGCCACACCCTTTACTATTCTCCAAGCCCCTCACAAGCCACACCCTTTACTATTCTCCAAGCCCCTCACAAGCCACACCCCTTACTATTCTCCAAACCCCTCACAAGCCACACCCTTTACTATTCTCCAAGCCCCTCACAAGCCACACCCCTTACTATTCTCCAAGCCCCTCACAAGCCACACCCTTTACTATTCTCCAAGCCCCTCACAAGCCACACCCTTCCCTATTCTCCAAGCCCCTCACAAGCCACACCCCTTACTATTCTCCAAGCCCCTCACAAGCCACACCCCTTACTATTCTCCAAGCCCCTCACAAGCCACACCCCTTACTATTCTCTTAGCCCTCCAAGTTTCTTTACTAACCTCAGATTCCTTCACCAATCATACTCTTACAGATTCCCAATCTCTTACCAACCCCACCCTTTATTACCCTCCATCTACCCATCAATCTCTCCACCAATAGCGCCCTCCTCCGAATCCTGCCATCTGGTCTTCCAAAATACTCCGAACTTCAAACTCACCAAAAATTCCACCCACATCGAAGAGAGTGGACATGTCCCCAGCATGACGAGCGTCCATCCCACCTATCAGGGGAAGAAGATGGCGGAAGACTGATTATACCGACCAATGGGGAGACGGATCATAGGATGGATGCAGGGCAAGGAGGAGTTTTATGTTACCAGTGGGAGGAGCTCCGTGGAAGGAGGAGTATTGTAGGATATCGCAGTGTGAAAAAGGAGCAGCAGGAGAAGATATGTGAAGCAGCAATTGGGGTTCCAAGAAATAATAGGAGGTGGTGTCAGAGAGGAGGAGCCTCTAGGCAGAGGTGGGAGGAGTTATATTGGGCAGAAGAAGTAGTCCTGTCCAGTAATAGGAGTATTAGAGGCAGTTATATGGTAAAGGGGAGGAGTTCTATGGAGGATCTCTCTGGATACGGGGCAGATTTCATGGGTTTGGAAGATGCAGTGGGAGGGTTTCTGGGGATGGTACTCACCGGCATTTGCCATGTACAGGGGCAGATTTTATGGGTTTGGAAGATGCAGTGGGAGGGTTTCTGGGGATGGTACTCACCGGCATTTGCCATGTACAGGGGCAGATTTTATGGGTTTGGAACATGCAGTTGGAGGGTATCTGGGGATGGTACTCACCGGCATTTGCCATGTACAGGGGCAGATTTTATGGGATTGGAAGATGCGGTTGGAGGGTTTCTGGGGATTTGGTACTCACCAGCATTTGCCATGTACAGGGGGAGATTTTATGGGTTTGGAAGATGCGGTTGGAGGGTTTCTGGGGATAGTACTCACCGGCATTTGCCATGTACAGGGGCAGATTTTATGGGATTGGAAGATGCGGTTGGAGGGTTTCTGGGGATTTGGTACTCACCGGCATTTGCCATGTACAGGGGCAGATTTCATGGGTTTGGAAGATGCGGTTGGAGGGTTTCTGGGGATGGTACTCACCAGCATTTGCCATGTACAGGGGCAGATTTCATGGGTTTGGAAGATGCAGTTGGAGGGTATCTGGGAATAGTACTCACCGGCATTTGCCATGTACAGGGGCAGATTTCATGGGTTTGGAAGATGCAGTTGGAGGGTATCTGGGAATAGTACTCACCGGCATTTGCCATGTACAGGGGCAGATTTCATGGGTTTGGAAGATGCGGTTGGAGGGTTTCTGGGGATGGTACTCACCGGCATTTGCCATGTACGGGGGCAGATTTTATGGGTTTGGAAGATGTGGTTGGAGGGTTTCTGGGGATGGTACTCACCGGCATTTGCCATGTACGGGGGCAGATTTTATGGGTTTGGAAGATGTGGTTGGAGGGTTTCTGGGGATGGTACTCACCGGCATTTGCCATGTAATGGGCAGATTTTATGGGTTTGGAAGATGCAGTTGGAGGGTTTCTGGGGATAGTACTCACCG
This sequence comes from Pelophylax lessonae, assembly GCF_965119305.1. Taxonomy (NCBI): domain Eukaryota; kingdom Metazoa; phylum Chordata; class Amphibia; order Anura; family Ranidae; genus Pelophylax; species Pelophylax lessonae. The sequence goes on along the minus strand of NC_138769.1, from coordinate 162,436 downwards.
GCATTTGCCATGTACAGGGGCAGATTTTATGGGTTTGGAAGATGCAGTTGGAGGGTTTCTGGGGATAGTACTCACCAGCATTTGCCATGTACAGGGGCAGATTTCATGGGTTTGGAAGATGCAGTTGGAGGGTATCTGGGAATAGTACTCACCGGCATTTGCCATGTACAGGGGCAGATTTCATGGGTTTGGAAGATGCAGTTGGAGGGTATCTGGGAATAGTACTCACCGGCATTTGCCATGTACAGGGGCAGATTTCATGGGTTTGGAAGATGCGGTTGGAGGGTTTCTGGGGATGGTACTCACCGGCATTTGCTATGTACAGGGGCAGATTTTATGGGATTGGAAGATGCGGTTGGAGGGTTTCTGGGGATAGTACTCACCAGCATTTGCCATGTACAGGGGCAGATTTTATGGGTTTGGAAGATGCGGTTGGAGGGTTTCTGGGGATGGTACTCACCAGCATTTGCCATGTACAGGGGGAGATTTCATGGGTTTGGAAGATGCGGTTGGAGGGTTTCTGGGGATGGTACTCACCGGCATTTGCCATGTACAGGGGCAGATTTTATGGGTTTGGAAGATGCGGTTGGAGGGTTTCTGGGGATGGTACTCACCGGCATTTGCCATGTACAGGGGGAGATTTCATGGGTTTGGAAGATGTGGTTGGAGGGTTTCTGGGGATGGTACTCACCAGCATTTGCCATGTACAGGGGCAGATTTCATGGGTTTGGAAGATGCGGTTGGAGGGTTTCTGGGGATGGTACTCACCAGCATTTGCCATGTACAGGGGCAGATTTCATGGGTTTGGAAGATGCAGTTGGAGGGTATCTGGGAATAGTACTCACCGGCATTTGCCATGTACAGGGGCAGATTTCATGGGTTTGGAAGATGCAGTTGGAGGGTATCTGGGAATAGTACTCACCGGCATTTGCCATGTACAGGGGCAGATTTCATGGGTTTGGAAGATGCGGTTGGAGGGTTTCTGGGGATGGTACTCACCGGCATTTGCCATGTACGGGGGCAGATTTTATGGGTTTGGAAGATGTGGTTGGAGGGTTTCTGGGGATGGTACTCACCGGCATTTGCCATGTAATGGGCAGATTTTATGGGTTTGGAAGATGCAGTTGGAGGGTTTCTGGGGATAGTACTCACCGGCATTTGCCATGTACAGGGGCAGATTTTATGGGTTTGGAAGATGCAGTTGGAGGGTTTCTGGGGATAGTACTCACCAGCATTTGCCATGTACAGGGGCAGATTTCATGGGTTTGGAAGATGCAGTTGGAGGGTATCTGGGAATAGTACTCACCGGCATTTGCCATGTACAGGGGCAGATTTCATGGGTTTGGAAGATGCAGTTGGAGGGTATCTGGGAATAGTACTCACCGGCATTTGCCATGTACAGGGGCAGATTTCATGGGTTTGGAAGATGCGGTTGGAGGGTTTCTGGGGATGGTACTCACCGGCATTTGCCATGTACGGGGGCAGATTTTATGGGTTTGGAAGATGTGGTTGGAGGGTTTCTGGGGATGGTACTCACCGGCATTTGCCATGTAATGGGCAGATTTTATGGGTTTGGAAGATGCAGTTGGAGGGTTTCTGGGGATAGTACTCACCGGCATTTGCCATGTACAGGGGCAGATTTTATGGGTTTGGAAGATGCAGTTGGAGGGTTTCTGGGGATAGTACTCACCGGCATTTGCCATGTACAGGGGCAGATTTTATGGGTTTGGAACATGCAGTTGGAGGGTATCTGGGGATAGTACTCACCGGCATTTGCCATGTACAGGGGGAGATTTCATGGGTTTGGAAGATGCGGTTGGAGGGTTTCTGGGGATGGTACTCACCGGCATTTGCCATGTAATGGGCAGATTTTATGGGTTTGGAAGATGCAGTTGGAGGGTTTCTGGGGATAGTACTCACCGGCATTTGCCATGTACGGGGGCAGATTTTATGGGTTTGGAAGATGTGGTTGGAGGGTTTCTGGGGATGGTACTCACCGGCATTTGCCATGTAATGGGCAGATTTCATGGGTTTGGAAGATGCGGTTGGAGGGTTTCTGGGGATGGTACTCACCGGCATTTGCCATGTACAGGGGCAGATTTTATGGGTTTGGAACATGCAGTTGGAGAGTATCTGGGGATGGTACTCACCGGCATTTGCCATGTACAGGGGCAGATTTTATGGGTTAGGAAGATGCGGTTGGAGGGTTTCTGGGGATGGTACTCACCGGCATTTGCCATGTACAGGGGCAGATTTTATGGGTTTGGAAGATGCGGTTGGAGGGTTTCTGGGGATGGTACTCACCGGCATTTGCCATGTACAGGGGCAGATTTTATGGGTTTGGAAGATGCAGTTGGAGGGTTTCTGGGGATGGTACTCACCGGCATTTGCCATGTACAGGGCAGATTTTATGGGTTTGGAAGATGCAGTTGGAGGGTTTCTGGGGATGGTACTCACCGGCATTTGCCATGTACAGGGGCAGATTTTATGGGTTTGGAAGATGCGGTTGGAGGGTTTCTGGGGATGGTACTCACCGGCATTTGCCATGTACAGGGGCAAATTTTTTGGGTTTGGAAGATGCGGTTGGAGGGTTTCTGGGGATGGTACTCACCAGCATATGCCATGTACAGGGGCAGATTTTATGGGTTTGGAAGATGCGGTTGGAGGGTTTCTGGGGATGGTACTCACCGGCATTTGCCATGTACAGGGGCAGATTTCATGGGTTTGGAAGATGCGGTTGGAGGGTTTCTGGGGATGGTACTCACCAGCATTTGCCATGTACAGGGGCAGATTTTATGGGTTAGGAAGATGCGGTTGGAGGGTTTCTGGGGATGGTACTCACCAGCATTTGCCATGTACAGGGGGAGATTTTATGGGTTTGGAAGATGCGGTTGGAGGGTTTCTGGGGATGGTACTCACCAGCATTTGCCATGTACAGGGGGAGATTTTATGGGTTTGGAAGATGCGGTTGGAGGGTTTCTGGGGATAGTACTCACCGGCATTTGCCATGTACAGGGGGAGATTTCATGGGTTTGGAAGATGCGGTTGGAGGGTTTCTGGGGATGGTACTCACCGGCATTTGCCATGTACAGGGGCAGATTTTATGGGTTTGGAAGATGCGGTTGGAGGGTTTCTGGGGATAGTACTCACCGGCATTTACCATGTACAGGGGGAGATTTTATGGGTTTGGAAGATGCGGTTGGAGGGTTTCTGGGGATGGTACTCACCAGCATTTGCCATGTACAGGGGCAGATTTTATGGGTTTGGAAGATGCGGTTGGAGGGTTTCTGGGGATGGTACTCACCGGCATTTGCCATGTACAGGGGCAGATTTCATGGGTTTGGAAGATGCAGTTGGAGGGTTTCTGGGGATAGTACTCACCGGCATTTGCCATGTACAGGGGCAGATTTTATGGGTTAGGAAGATGCGGTTGGAGGGTTTCTGGGGATGGTACTCACCAGCATTTGCCATGTACAGGGGCAGATTTCATGGGTTTGGAAGATGCAGTTGGAGGGTTTCTGGGGATGGTACTCACCGGCATTTGCCATGTACAGGGGGAGATTTTATGGGTTTGGAAGATGCGGTTGGAGGGTTTCTGGGGATGGTACTCACCGGCATTTACCATGTACAGGGGGAGATTTTATGGGTTTGGAAGATGCAGTTGGAGGGTTTCTGGGAATAGTACTCACCGGCATTTACCATGTACAGGGGGAGATTTTATGGGTTTGGAAGATGCGGTTGGAGGGTTTCTGGGGATGGTACTCACCAGCATTTGCCATGTACAGGGGCAGATTTCATGGGTTTGGAAGATGCGGTTGGAGGGTTTCTGGGGATAGTACTCACCGGCATTTGCCATGTACAGGGGCAGATTTTATGGGTTTGGAAGATGCGGTTGGAGGGTTTCTGGGGATGGTACTCACCAGCATTTGCCATGTACAGGGGCAGATTTCATGGGTTTGGAAGATGCGGTTGGAGGGTTTCTGGGGATGGTACTCACCAGCATTTGCCATGTACAGGGGCAGATTTCATGGGTTTGGAAGATGCAGTTGGAGGGTATCTGGGAATAGTACTCACCGGCATTTGCCATGTACAGGGGCAGATTTCATGGGTTTGGAAGATGCGGTTGGAGGGTTTCTGGGGATGGTACTCACCGGCATTTGCCATGTACGGGGGCAGATTTTATGGGTTTGGAAGATGCGGTTGGAGGGTTTCTGGGGATGGTACTCACCGGCATTTGCCATGTAATGGGCAGATTTTATGGGTTTGGAAGATGCAGTTGGAGGGTTTCTGGGGATAGTACTCACCGGCATTTGCCATGTACAGGGGCAGATTTTATGGGTTTGGAACATGCAGTTGGAGGGTATCTGGGGATGGTACTCACCGGCATTTGCCATGTACAGGGGCAGATTTTATGGGTTAGGAAGATGCGGTTGGAGGGTTTCTGGGGATAGTACTCACCGGCATTTGCCATGTACAGGGGCAGATTTTATGGGTTTGGAACATGCAGTTGGAGGGTATCTGGGGATGGTACTCACCGGCATTTGCCATGTACAGGGGCAGATTTTATGGGTTTGGAAGATGCGGTTGGAGGGTTTCTGGGGATGGTACTCACCGGCATTTACCATGTACAGGGGGAGATTTTATGGGTTTGGAAGATGCGGTTGGAGGGTTTCTGGGGATGGTACTTACCGGCATTTGCCATGTACGGGGGCAGATTTTATGGGTTTGGAAGATGCAGTTGGAGGGTTTCTGGGGATAGTACTCACCGGCATTTGCCATGTACAGGGGCAGATTTTATGGGTTTGGAACATGCAGTTGGAGGGTATCTGGGGATAGTACTCACCGGCATTTGCCATGTACAGGGGGAGATTTTATGGGTTTGGAAGATGCGGTTGGAGGGTTTCTGGGGATGGTACTCACCGGCATTTGCCATGTACAGGGGCAGATTTTATGGGTTTGGAAGATGCGGTTGGAGGGTTTCTGGGGATGGTACTCACCGGCATTTGCCATGTACAGGGGCAGATTTTATGGGTTAGGAAGATGCGGTTGGAGGGTTTCTGGGGATAGTACTCACCAGCATATGCCATGTACAGGGGCAGATTTTATGGGTTTGGAAGATGCGGTTGGAGGGTTTCTGGGGATGGTACTCACCGGCATTTACCATGTACAGGGGCAGATTTTATGGGTTTGGAAGATGCGGTTGGAGGGTTTCTGGGGATAGTACTCACCGGCATTTGCCATGTACAGGGGCAGATTTTATGGGTTTGGAAGATGCGGTTGGAGGGTTTCTGGGGATAGTACTCACCAGCATATGCCATGTACAGGGGCAGATTTTATGGGTTTGGAAGATGCGGTTGGAGGGTTTCTGGGGATGGTACTCACCGGCATTTACCATGTACAGGGGGAGATTTTATGGGTTTGGAAGATGCGGTTGGAGGGTTTCTGGGGATGGTACTCACCGGCATTTGCCATGTACAGGGGCAGATTTTATGGGTTTGGAAGATGCAGTTGGAGGGTTTCTGGGGATGGTACTCACCGGCATTTGCCATGTACAGGGCAGATTTTATGGGTTTGGAAGATGCAGTTGGAGGGTTTCTGGGGATGGTACTCACCGGCATTTGCCATGTACAGGGGCAGATTTTATGGGTTTGGAAGATGCGGTTGGAGGGTTTCTGGGGATAGTACTCACCGGCATTTGCCATGTACAGGGGCAGATTTTATGGGTTTGGAACATGCAGTTGGAGGGTATCTGGGGATGGTACTCACCGGCATTTGCCATGTACAGGGGCAGATTTTATGGGTTTGGAAGATGCGGTTGGAGGGTTTCTGGGGATGGTACTCACCGGCATTTACCATGTACAGGGGGAGATTTTATGGGTTTGGAAGATGCGGTTGGAGGGTTTCTGGGGATGGTACTCACCGGCATTTGCCATGTACAGGGGCAGATTTTATGGGTTTGGAAGATGCGGTTGGAGGGTTTCTGGGGATGGTACTCACCGGCATTTGCCATGTACAGGGGCAGATTTTATGGGTTAGGAAGATGCGGTTGGAGGGTTTCTGGGGATGGTACTCACCGGCATTTGCCATGTACAGGGGCAGATTTCATGGGTTTGGAAGATGCAGTTGGAGGGTTTCTGGGGATGGTACTCACCGGCATTTGCCATGTACAGGGGCAGATTTTATGGGTTTGGAACATGCAGTTGGAGGGTATCTGGGGATAGTACTCACCGGCATTTGCCATGTACAGGGGGAGATTTTATGGGTTAGGAAGATGCGGTTGGAGGGTTTCTGGGGATGGTACTCACCGGCATTTGCCATGTACAGGGGGAGATTTTATGGGTTAGGAAGATGCGGTTGGAGGGTTTCTGGGGATGGTACTCACCAGCATTTGCCATGTACAGGGGCAGATTTCATGGGTTTGGAAGATGCGGTTGGAGGGTTTCTGGGGATGGTACTCACCAGCATTTGCCATGTACAGGGGCAGATTTCATGGGTTTGGAAGATGCAGTTGGAGGGTATCTGGGAATAGTACTCACCGGCATTTGCCATGTACAGGGGCAGATTTCATGGGTTTGGAAGATGCGGTTGGAGGGTTTCTGGGGATGGTACTCACCGGCATTTGCCATGTACGGGGGCAGATTTTATGGGTTTGGAAGATGCAGTTGGAGGGTTTCTGGGGATGGTACTCACCGGCATTTGCCATGTACAGGGGCAGATTTTATGGGTTTGGAAGATGCAGTTGGAGGGTTTCTGGGGATAGTACTCACCGGCATTTGCCATGTACAGGGGCAGATTTTATGGGTTTGGAACATGCAGTTGGAGGGTATCTGGGGATGGTACTCACCGGCATTTGCCATGTACAGGGGGAGATTTCATGGGTTTGGAAGATGCGGTTGGAGGGTTTCTGGGGATGGTACTCACCAGCATTTGCCATGTACAGGGGCAGATTTCATGGGTTTGGAAGATGCGGTTGGAGGGTTTCTGGGGATGGTACTCACCAGCATTTGCCATGTACAGGGGCAGATTTCATGGGTTTGGAAGATGCAGTTGGAGGGTATCTGGGGATGGTACTCACCGGCATTTGCCATGTACAGGGGCAGATTTCATGGGTTTGGAAGATGCGGTTGGAGGGTTTCTGGGGATGGTACTCACCGGCATTTGCCATGTACGGGGGCAGATTTTATGGGTTTGGAAGATGTGGTTGGAGGGTTTCTGGGGATGGTACTCACCGGCATTTGCCATGTAATGGGCAGATTTTATGGGTTTGGAAGATGCAGTTGGAGGGTTTCTGGGGATAGTACTCACCGGCATTTGCCATGTACAGGGGCAGATTTTATGGGTTTGGAACATGCAGTTGGAGGGTATCTGGGGATGGTACTCACCGGCATTTGCCATGTACAGGGGCAGATTTTATGGGTTTGGAAGATGCGGTTGGAGGGTTTCTGGGGATGGTACTCACCGGCATTTACCATGTACAGGGGGAGATTTTATGGGTTTGGAAGATGCGGTTGGAGGGTTTCTGGGGATGGTACTCACCGGCATTTGCCATGTACAGGGGCAAATTTTTTGGGTTTGGAAGATGCGGTTGGAGGGTTTCTGGGGATAGTACTCACCAGCATATGCCATGTACAGGGGCAGATTTTATGGGTTTGGAAGATGCGGTTGGAGGGTTTCTGGGGATGGTACTCACCGGCATTTGCCATGTACAGGGGCAGATTTCATGGGTTTGGAAGATGCGGTTGGAGGGTTTCTGGGGATGGTACTCACCAGCATATGCCATGTACAGGGGCAGATTTTATGGGTTTGGAAGATGCGGTTGGAGGGTTTCTGGGGATGGTACTCACCGGCATTTGCCATGTACAGGGGCAGATTTTATGGGATTGGAAGATGCGGTTGGAGGGTTTCTGGGGATGGTACTCACCAGCATTTGCCATGTACAGGGGGAGATTTCATGGGTTTGGAAGATGCGGTTGGAGGGTTTCTGGGGATGGTACTCACCAGCATTTGCCATGTACAGGGGCAGATTTTATGGGTTTGGAAGATGCGGTTGGAGGGTTTCTGGGGATGGTACTCACCAGCATTTGCCATGTACAGGGGCAGATTTCATGGGTTTGGAAGATGCGGTTGGAGGGTTTCTGGGGATGGTACTCACCAGCATTTGCCATGTACAGGGGCAGATTTCATGGGTTTGGAAGATGCAGTTGGAGGGTATCTGGGAATAGTACTCACCGGCATTTGCCATGTACAGGGGCAGATTTCATGGGTTTGGAAGATGCAGTTGGAGGGTATCTGGGAATAGTACTCACCGGCATTTGCCATGTACAGGGGCAGATTTCATGGGTTTGGAAGATGCGGTTGGAGGGTTTCTTGGGATGGTACTCACCGGCATTTGCCATGTACGGGGGCAGATTTTATGGGTTTGGAAGATGTGGTTGGAGGGTTTCTGGGGATGGTGCTCACCGGCATTTGCCATGTACAGGGGCAGATTTCATGGGTTTGGAAGATGCGGTTGGAGGGTTTCTGGGGATGGTACTCACCGGCATTTGCCATGTAATGGGCAGATTTTATGGGTTTGGAAGATGCAGTTGGAGGGTTTCTGGGGATAGTACTCACCGGCATTTGCCATGTACAGGGGCAGATTTTATGGGTTTGGAAGATGCAGTTGGAGGGTTTCTGGGGATAGTACTCACCAGCATTTGCCATGTACAGGGGCAGATTTCATGGGTTTGGAAGATGCAGTTGGAGGGTATCTGGGAATAGTACTCACCGGCATTTGCCATGTACAGGGGCAGATTTCATGGGTTTGGAAGATGCAGTTGGAGGGTATCTGGGAATAGTACTCACCGGCATTTGCCATGTACAGGGGCAGATTTCATGGGTTTGGAAGATGCGGTTGGAGGGTTTCTGGGGATGGTACTCACCGGCATTTGCCATGTACAGGGGCAGATTTTATGGGATTGGAAGATGCGGTTGGAGGGTTTCTGGGGATTTGGTACTCACCAGCATTTGCCATGTACAGGGGGAGATTTTATGGGTTTGGAAGATGCGGTTGGAGGGTTTCTGGGGATAGTACTCACCAGCATTTGCCATGTACAGGGGCAGATTTTATGGGTTTGGAAGATGCGGTTGGAGGGTTTCTGGGGATGGTACTCACCAGCATTTGCCATGTACAGGGGGAGATTTCATGGGTTTGGAAGATGCGGTTGGAGGGTTTCTGGGGATGGTACTCACCGGCATTTGCCATGTACAGGGGCAGATTTTATGGGTTTGGAAGATGCGGTTGGAGGGTTTCTGGGGATGGTACTCACCGGCATTTGCCATGTACAGGGGGAGATTTCATGGGTTTGGAAGATGTGGTTGGAGGGTTTCTGGGGATGGTACTCACCAGCATTTGCCATGTACAGGGGCAGATTTCATGGGTTTGGAAGATGCGGTTGGAGGGTTTCTGGGGATGGTACTCACCAGCATTTGCCATGTACAGGGGCAGATTTCATGGGTTTGGAAGATGCGGTTGGAGGGTTTCTGGGGATGGTACTCACTGGCATTTGCCATGTACAGGGGGAGATTTCATGGGTTTGGAAGATGTGGTTGGAGGGTTTCTGGGGATGGTACTCACTGGCATTTGCCATGTACAGGGGCAGATTTTATGGGTTTGGAAGATGCAGTTGGAGGGTTTCTGGGGATAGTACTCACCGGCATTTGCCATGTACAGGGGCAGATTTTATGGGTTTGGAACATGCAGTTGGAGGGTATCTGGGGATGGTACTCACCGGCATTTGCCATGTACAGGGGGAGATTTCATGGGTTTGGAAGATGCGGTTGGAGGGTTTCTGGGGATAGTACTCACCGGCATTTGCCATGTACAGGGGCAGATTTTATGGGTTTGGAAGATGCGGTTGGAGGGTTTCTGGGGATGGTACTCACCGGCATTTGCCATGTACAGGGGGAGATTTCATGGGTTTGGAAGATGCGGTTGGAGGGTTTCTGGGGATGGTACTCACCAGCATTTGCCATGTACAGGGGCAGATTTCATGGGTTTGGAAGATGCAGTTGGAGGGTATCTGGGGATGGTACTCACCGGCATTTGCCATGTACAGGGGCAGATTTCATGGGTTTGGAAGATGCGGTTGGAGGGTTTCTGGGGATGGTACTCACCGGCATTTGCCATGTACGGGGGCAGATTTTATGGGTTTGGAAGATGTGGTTGGAGGGTTTCTGGGGATGGTACTCACCGGCATTTGCCATGTAATGGGCAGATTTCATGGGTTTGGAAGATGCGGTTGGAGGGTTTCTGGGGATGGTACTCACCGGCATTTGCCATGTACAGGGGCAGATTTTATGGGTTTGGAACATGCAGTTGGAGAGTATCTGGGGATGGTACTCACCGGCATTTGCCATGTACAGGGGCAGATTTCATGGGTTTGGAAGATGCAGTTGGAGGGTTTCTGGGGATAGTACTCACCGGCATTTGCCATGTACAGGGGCAGATTTCATGGGTTTGGAAGATGCGGTTGGAGGGTTTCTGGGGATAGTACTCACCGGCATTTGCCATGTACAGGGGCAGATTTTATGGGTTTGGAAGATGCGGTTGGAGGGTTTCTGGGGATGGTACTCACCAGCATTTGCCATGTACAGGGGCAGATTTCATGGGTTTGGAAGATGCGGTTGGAGGGTTTCTGGGGATAGTACTCACCGGCATTTGCCATGTACAGGGGCAGATTTTATGGGTTTGGAAGATGCGGTTGGAGGGTTTCTGGGGATGGTACTCACCAGCATTTGCCATGTACAGGGGCAGATTTCATGGGTTTGGAAGATGCAGTTGGAGGGTATCTGGGGATGGTACTCACCGGCATTTGCCATGTACGGGGGCAGATTTTATGGGTTTGGAAGATGCGGTTGGAGGGTTTCTGGGGATGGTACTCACCGGCATTTGCCATGTAATGGGCAGATTTTATGGGTTTGGAAGATGCAGTTGGAGGGTTTCTGGGGATAGTACTCACCGGCATTTGCCATGTACAGGGGCAGATTTTATGGGTTTGGAACATGCAGTTGGAGGGTATCTGGGGATGGTACTCACCGGCATTTGCCATGTACAGGGGCAGATTTTATGGGTTAGGAAGATGCGGTTGGAGGGTTTCTGGGGATAGTACTCACCGGCATTTGCCATGTACAGGGGCAGATTTTATGGGTTTGGAACATGCAGTTGGAGGGTATCTGGGGATGGTACTCACCGGCATTTGCCATGTACAGGGGGAGATTTTATGGGTTTGGAAGATGCGGTTGGAGGGTTTCTGGGGATGGTACTTACCGGCATTTGCCATGTACGGGGGCAGATTTTATGGGTTTGGAAGATGCAGTTGGAGGGTTTCTGGGGATAGTACTCACCGGCATTTGCCATGTACAGGGGCAGATTTTATGGGTTTGGAACATGCAGTTGGAGGGTATCTGGGGATAGTACTTACCGGCATTTGCCATGTACGGGGGCAGATTTTATGGGTTTGGAAGATGCGGTTGGAGGGTTTCTGGGGATAGTACTCACCAGCATATGCCATGTACAGGGGCAGATTTTATGGGTTAGGAAGATGCGGTTGGAGGGTTTCTGGGGATAGTACTCACCGGCATTTGCCATGTACAGGGGCAGATTTTATGGGTTAGGAAGATGCGGTTGGAGGGTTTCTGGGGATAGTACTCACCAGCATATGCCATGTACAGGGGCAGATTTTATGGGTTTGGAAGATGCGGTTGGAGGGTTTCTGGGGATGGTACTCACCGGCATTTACCATGTACAGGGGGAGATTTTATGGGTTTGGAAGATGCGGTTGGAGGGTTTCTGGGGATGGTACTCACCGGCATTTGCCATGTACAGGGGCAGATTTTATGGGTTTGGAAGATGCGGTTGGAGGGTTTCTGGGGATGGTACTCACCGGCATTTACCATGTACAGGGGCAGATTTTATGGGTTTGGAAGATGCGGTTGGAGGGTTTCTGGGGATGGTACTCACCGGCATTTGCCATGTACAGGGGCAGATTTTATGGGTTAGGAAGATGCGGTTGGAGGGTTTCTGGGGATAGTACTCACCAGCATATGCCATGTACAGGGGCAGATTTTATGGGTTAGGAAGATGCGGTTGGAGGGTTTCTGGGGATAGTACTCACCAGCATATGCCATGTACAGGGGCAGATTTTATGGGTTTGGAAGATGCGGTTGGAGGGTTTCTGGGGATGGTACTCACCGGCATTTACCATGTACAGGGGCAGATTTTATGGGTTTGGAAGATGCGGTTGGAGGGTTTCTGGGGATAGTACTCACCGGCATTTGCCATGTACAGGGGGAGATTTCATGGGTTTGGAAGATGCGGTTGGAGGGTTTCTGGGGATGGTACTCACCGGCATTTGCCATGTACAGGGCAGATTTTATGGGTTTGGAAGATGCAGTTGGAGGGTTTCTGGGGATGGTACTCACCGGCATTTGCCATGTACAGGGGCAGATTTTATGGGTTTGGAAGATGCGGTTGGAGGGTTTCTGGGGATAGTACTCACCGGCATTTGCCATGTACAGGGGCAGATTTTATGGGTTTGGAACATGCAGTTGGAGGGTATCTGGGGATGGTACTCACCGGCATTTGCCATGTACAGGGGCAGATTTTATGGGTTTGGAAGATGCGGTTGGAGGGTTTCTGGGGATGGTACTCACCGGCATTTACCATGTACAGGGGGAGATTTTATGGGTTTGGAAGATGCGGTTGGAGGGTTTCTGGGGATGGTACTCACCGGCATTTGCCATGTACAGGGGCAGATTTTATGGGTTTGGAAGATGCGGTTGGAGGGTTTCTGGGGATGGTACTCACCAGCATTTGCCATGTACAGGGGGAGATTTTATGGGTTTGGAAGATGCGGTTGGAGGGTTTCTGGGGATGGTACTCACCGGCATTTGCCATGTACAGGGGCAGATTTTATGGGTTTGGAAGATGCGGTTGGAGGGTTTCTGGGGATGGTACTCACCGGCATTTGCCATGTACAGGGGCAGATTTTATGGGATTGGAACATGCAGTTGGAGGGTATCTGGGGATGGTACTCACCGGCATTTGCCATGTACAGGGGCAGATTTTATGGGATTGGAAGATGCGGTTGGAGGGTTTCTGGGGATTTGGTACTCACCAGCATTTGCCATGTACAGGGGGAGATTTTATGGGTTTGGAAGATGCGGTTGGAGGGTTTCTGGGGATAGTACTCACCAGCATTTGCCATGTACAGGGGCAGATTTTATGGGTTTGGAAGATGCGGTTGGAGGGTTTCTGGGGATGGTACTCACCAGCATTTGCCATGTACAGGGGCAGATTTCATGGGTTTGGAAGATGCGGTTGGAGGGTTTCTGGGGATGGTACTCACCAGCATTTGCCATGTACAGGGGCAGATTTCATGGGTTTGGAAGATGCAGTTGGAGGGTATCTGGGAATAGTACTCACCGGCATTTGCCATGTACAGGGGCAGATTTCATGGGTTTGGAAGATGCAGTTGGAGGGTATCTGGGAATAGTACTCACCGGCATTTGCCATGTACAGGGGCAGATTTCATGGGTTTGGAAGATGCGGTTGGAGGGTTTCTGGGGATGGTACTCACCGGCATTTGCCATGTACGGGGGCAGATTTTATGGGTTTGGAAGATGTGGTTGGAGGGTTTCTGGGGATGGTACTCACCGGCATTTGCCATGTACGGGGGCAGATTTTATGGGTTTGGAAGATGTGGTTGGAGGGTTTCTGGGGATGGTACTCACCGGCATTTGCCATGTAATGGGCAGATTTTATGGGTTTGGAAGATGCAGTTGGAGGGTTTCTGGGGATAGTACTCACCGGCATTTGCCATGTACAGGGGCAGATTTTATGGGTTTGGAAGATGCAGTTGGAGGGTTTCTGGGGATAGTACTCACCAGCATTTGCCATGTACAGGGGCAGATTTCATGGGTTTGGAAGATGCAGTTGGAGGGTATCTGGGAATAGTACTCACCGGCATTTGCCATGTACAGGGGCAGATTTCATGGGTTTGGAAGATGCAGTTGGAGGGTATCTGGGAATAGTACTCACCGGCATTTGCCATGTACAGGGGCAGATTTCATGGGTTTGGAAGATGCGGTTGGAGGGTTTCTGGGGATGGTACTCACCGGCATTTGCCATGTACAGGGGCAGATTTTATGGGATTGGAAGATGCGGTTGGAGGGTTTCTGGGGATTTGGTACTCACCAGCATTTGCCATGTACAGGGGGAGATTTTATGGGTTTGGAAGATGCAGTTGGAGGGTTTCTGGGGATAGTACTCACCAGCATTTGCCATGTACAGGGGCAGATTTTATGGGTTTGGAAGATGCGGTTGGAGGGTTTCTGGGGATGGTACTCACCAGCATTTGCCATGTACAGGGGGAGATTTCATGGGTTTGGAAGATGCGGTTGGAGGGTTTCTGGGGATGGTACTCACCGGCATTTGCCATGTACAGGGGCAGATTTTATGGGTTTGGAAGATGCGGTTGGAGGGTTTCTGGGGATGGTACTCACCGGCATTTGCCATGTACAGGGGGAGATTTCATGGGTTTGGAAGATGTGGTTGGAGGGTTTCTGGGGATGGTACTCACCAGCATTTGCCATGTACAGGGGCAGATTTCATGGGTTTGGAAGATGCGGTTGGAGGGTTTCTGGGGATGGTACTCACCAGCATTTGCCATGTACAGGGGCAGATTTCATGGGTTTGGAAGATGCAGTTGGAGGGTATCTGGGAATAGTACTCACCGGCATTTGCCATGTACAGGGGCAGATTTCATGGGTTTGGAAGATGCAGTTGGAGGGTATCTGGGAATAGTACTCACCGGCATTTGCCATGTACAGGGGCAGATTTCATGGGTTTGGAAGATGCGGTTGGAGGGTTTCTGGGGATGGTACTCACCGGCATTTGCCATGTACGGGGGCAGATTTTATGGGTTTGGAAGATGTGGTTGGAGGGTTTCTGGGGATGGTACTCACCGACATTTGCCATGTAATGGGCAGATTTTATGGGTTTGGAAGATGCAGTTGGAGGGTTTCTGGGGATAGTACTCACCGGCATTTGCCATGTACAGGGGCAGATTTTATGGGTTTGGAAGATGCAGTTGGAGGGTTTCTGGGGATAGTACTCACCGGCATTTGCCATGTACAGGGGCAGATTTTATGGGTTTGGAACATGCAGTTGGAGGGTATCTGGGGATGGTACTCACCGGCATTTGCCATGTACAGGGGGAGATTTCATGGGTTTGGAAGATGCGGTTGGAGGGTTTCTGGGGATAGTACTCACCGGCATTTGCCATGTACAGGGGCAGATTTTATGGGTTTGGAAGATGCAGTTGGAGGGTATCTGGGGATGGTACTCACCAGCATTTGCCATGTACAGGGGCAGATTTCATGGGTTTGGAAGATGCAGTTGGAGGGTATCTGGGGATGGTACTCACCGGCATTTGCCATGTACAGGGGCAGATTTCATGGGTTTGGAAGATGCGGTTGGAGGGTTTCTGGGGATGGTACTCACCAGCATTTGCCATGTACAGGGGCAGATTTCATGGGTTTGGAAGATGCAGTTGGAGGGTATCTGGGGATGGTACTCACCGGCATTTGCCATGTACAGGGGCAGATTTCATGGGTTTGGAAGATGCGGTTGGAGGGTTTCTGGGGATGGTACTCACCGGCATTTGCCATGTAATGGGCAGATTTTATGGGTTTGGAAGATGCAGTTGGAGGGTTTCTGGGGATAGTACTCACCGGCATTTGCCATGTACGGGGGCAGATTTTATGGGTTTGGAAGATGTGGTTGGAGGGTTTCTGGGGATGGTACTCACCGGCATTTGCCATGTAATGGGCAGATTTCATGGGTTTGGAAGATGCGGTTGGAGGGTTTCTGGGGATGGTACTCACCGGCATTTGCCATGTACAGGGGCAGATTTTATGGGTTTGGAACATGCAGTTGGAGAGTATCTGGGGATGGTACTCACCGGCATTTGCCATGTACAGGGGCAGATTTTATGGGTTAGGAAGATGCGGTTGGAGGGTTTCTGGGGATGGTACTCACCGGCATTTGCCATGTACAGGGGGAGATTTCATGGGTTTGGAAGATGCGGTTGGAGGGTTTCTGGGGATGGTACTCACCGGCATTTGCCATGTACAGGGGCAGATTTTATGGGTTTGGAAGATGCGGTTGGAGGGTTTCTGGGGATAGTACTCACCGGCATTTACCATGTACAGGGGGAGATTTTATGGGTTTGGAAGATGCGGTTGGAGGGTTTCTGGGGATGGTACTCACCAGCATTTGCCATGTACAGGGGCAGATTTTATGGGTTTGGAAGATGCGGTTGGAGGGTTTCTGGGGATGGTACTCACCGGCATTTGCCATGTACAGGGGCAGATTTCATGGGTTTGGAAGATGCAGTTGGAGGGTATCTGGGAATAGTACTCACCGGCATTTGCCATGTACAGGGGCAGATTTCATGGGTTTGGAAGATGCGGTTGGAGGGTTTCTGGGGATGGTACTCACCGGCATTTGCCATGTACGGGGGCAGATTTTATGGGTTTGGAAGATGCGGTTGGAGGGTTTCTGGGGATGGTACTCACCAGCATTTGCCATGTACAGGGGCAGATTTCATGGGTTTGGAAGATGCAGTTGGAGGGTATCTGGGAATAGTACTCACCGGCATTTGCCATGTACAGGGGCAGATTTCATGGGTTTGGAAGATGCGGTTGGAGGGTTTCTGGGGATGGTACTCACCGGCATTTGCCATGTACGGGGGCAGATTTTATGGGTTTGGAAGATGCGGTTGGAGGGTTTCTGGGGATGGTACTCACCGGCATTTGCCATGTAATGGGCAGATTTTATGGGTTTGGAAGATGCAGTTGGAGGGTTTCTGGGGATAGTACTCACCGGCATTTGCCATGTACAGGGGCAGATTTTATGGGTTTGGAACATGCAGTTGGAGGGTATCTGGGGATGGTACTCACCGGCATTTGCCATGTACAGGGGCAGATTTTATGGGTTAGGAAGATGCGGTTGGAGGGTTTCTGGGGATAGTACTCACCGGCATTTGCCATGTACAGGGGCAGATTTTATGGGTTTGGAACATGCAGTTGGAGGGTATCTGGGGATGGTACTCACCGGCATTTGCCATGTACAGGGGCAGATTTTATGGGTTTGGAAGATGCGGTTGGAGGGTTTCTGGGGATGGTACTCACCGGCATTTACCATGTACAGGGGGAGATTTTATGGGTTTGGAAGATGCGGTTGGAGGGTTTCTGGGGATGGTACTTACCGGCATTTGCCATGTACGGGGGCAGATTTTATGGGTTTGGAAGATGCAGTTGGAGGGTTTCTGGGGATAGTACTCACCGGCATTTGCCATGCACAGGGGCAGATTTTATGGGTTTGGAACATGCAGTTGGAGGGTATCTGGGGATGGTACTCACCGGCATTTGCCATGTACAGGGGGAGATTTTATGGGTTTGGAAGATGCGGTTGGAGGGTTTCTGGGGATGGTACTCACCGGCATTTGCCATGTACAGGGGCAGATTTTATGGGTTTGGAAGATGCGGTTGGAGGGTTTCTGGGGATGGTACTCACCGGCATTTGCCATGTACAGGGGCAGATTTTATGGGTTAGGAAGATGCGGTTGGAGGGTTTCTGGGGATAGTACTCACCAGCATATGCCATGTACAGGGGCAGATTTTATGGGTTTGGAAGATGCGGTTGGAGGGTTTCTGGGGATGGTACTCACCGGCATTTACCATGTACAGGGGGAGATTTTATGGGTTTGGAAGATGCGGTTGGAGGGTTTCTGGGGATGGTACTCACCGGCATTTACCATGTACAGGGGCAGATTTTATGGGTTTGGAAGATGCGGTTGGAGGGTTTCTGGGGATAGTACTCACCGGCATTTGCCATGTACAGGGGCAGATTTTATGGGTTTGGAAGATGCGGTTGGAGGGTTTCTGGGGATAGTACTCACCAGCATATGCCATGTACAGGGGCAGATTTTATGGGTTTGGAAGATGCGGTTGGAGGGTTTCTGGGGATGGTACTCACCGGCATTTACCATGTACAGGGGGAGATTTTATGGGTTTGGAAGATGCGGTTGGAGGGTTTCTGGGGATGGTACTCACCGGCATTTGCCATGTACAGGGGCAGATTTTATGGGTTTGGAAGATGCAGTTGGAGGGTTTCTGGGGATGGTACTCACCGGCATTTGCCATGTACAGGGGCAGATTTTATGGGTTTGGAAGATGCGGTTGGAGGGTTTCTGGGGATAGTACTCACCGGCATTTGCCATGTACAGGGGCAGATTTTATGGGTTTGGAACATGCAGTTGGAGGGTATCTGGGGATGGTACTCACCGGCATTTGCCATGTACAGGGGCAGATTTTATGGGTTTGGAAGATGCGGTTGGAGGGTTTCTGGGGATGGTACTCACCGGCATTTACCATGTACAGGGGGAGATTTTATGGGTTTGGAAGATGCGGTTGGAGGGTTTCTGGGGATGGTACTCACCGGCATTTGCCATGTACAGGGGCAGATTTTATGGGTTTGGAAGATGCGGTTGGAGGGTTTCTGGGGATGGTACTCACCGGCATTTGCCATGTACAGGGGCAGATTTTATGGGTTAGGAAGATGCGGTTGGAGGGTTTCTGGGGATGGTACTCACCGGCATTTGCCATGTACAGGGGCAGATTTCATGGGTTTGGAAGATGCAGTTGGAGGGTTTCTGGGGATGGTACTCACCGGCATTTGCCATGTACAGGGGCAGATTTTATGGGTTTGGAACATGCAGTTGGAGGGTATCTGGGGATAGTACTCACCGGCATTTGCCATGTACAGGGGGAGATTTTATGGGTTTGGAAGATGCGGTTGGAGGGTTTCTGGGGATAGTACTCACCGGCATTTGCCATGTACAGGGGGAGATTTTATGGGTTTGGAAGATGCGGTTGGAGGGTTTCTGGGGATAGTACTCACCGGCATTTGCCATGTACAGGGGCAGATTTTATGGGTTTGGAAGATGCGGTTGGAGGGTTTCTGGGGATGGTACTCACCGGCATTTGCCATGTACGGGGGCAGATTTTATGGGTTTGGAAGATGTGGTTGGAGGGTTTCTGGGGATGGTACTCACCGGCATTTGCCATGTACGGGGGCAGATTTTATGGGTTTGGAAGATGCAGTTGGAGGGTTTCTGGGGATGGTACTCACCGGCATTTGCCATGTACAGGGGCAGATTTTATGGGTTTGGAAGATGCAGTTGGAGGGTTTCTGGGGATAGTACTCACCGGCATTTGCCATGTACAGGGGCAGATTTTATGGGTTTGGAACATGCAGTTGGAGGGTATCTGGGGATGGTACTCACCGGCATTTGCCATGTACAGGGGGAGATTTCATGGGTTTGGAAGATGCGGTTGGAGGGTTTCTGGGGATGGTACTCACCAGCATTTGCCATGTACAGGGGCAGATTTCATGGGTTTGGAAGATGCGGTTGGAGGGTTTCTGGGGATGGTACTCACCAGCATTTGCCATGTACAGGGGCAGATTTCATGGGTTTGGAAGATGCAGTTGGAGGGTATCTGGGGATGGTACTCACCGGCATTTGCCATGTACAGGGGCAGATTTCATGGGTTTGGAAGATGCGGTTGGAGGGTTTCTGGGGATGGTACTCACCGGCATTTGCCATGTACGGGGGCAGATTTTATGGGTTTGGAAGATGTGGTTGGAGGGTTTCTGGGGATGGTACTCACCGGCATTTGCCATGTAATGGGCAGATTTTATGGGTTTGGAAGATGCAGTTGGAGGGTTTCTGGGGATAGTACTCACCGGCATTTGCCATGTACGGGGGCAGATTTCATGGGTTTGGAAGATGCGGTTGGAGGGTTTCTGGGGATGGTACTCACCAGCATTTGCCATGTACAGGGGCAGATTTCATGGGTTTGGAAGATGCAGTTGGAGGGTATCTGGGGATGGTACTCACCGGCATTTGCCATGTACAGGGGCAGATTTCATGGGTTTGGAAGATGCGGTTGGAGGGTTTCTGGGGATGGTACTCACCGGCATTTGCCATGTACGGGGGCAGATTTTATGGGTTTGGAAGATGCGGTTGGAGGGTTTCTGGGGATGGTACTCACCGGCATTTGCCATGTACAGGGGCAGATTTTATGGGTTTGGAACATGCAGTTGGAGGGTATCTGGGGATGGTACTCACCGGCATTTGCCATGTACAGGGGCAGATTTTATGGGTTTGGAAGATGCGGTTGGAGGGTTTCTGGGGATGGTACTCACCGGCATTTACCATGTACAGGGGGAGATTTTATGGGTTTGGAAGATGCGGTTGGAGGGTTTCTGGGGATGGTACTCACCGGCATTTGCCATGTACAGGGGCAAATTTTTTGGGTTTGGAAGATGCGGTTGGAGGGTTTCTGGGGATGGTACTCACCGGCATTTGCCATGTACAGGGGCAGATTTCATGGGTTTGGAAGATGCGGTTGGAGGGTTTCTGGGGATGGTACTCACCAGCATATGCCATGTACAGGGGCAGATTTTATGGGTTTGGAAGATGCGGTTGGAGGGTTTCTGGGGATGGTACTCACCGGCATTTGCCATGTACAGGGGCAGATTTTATGGGATTGGAAGATGCGGTTGGAGGGTTTCTGGGGATGGTACTCACCAGCATTTGCCATGTACAGGGGGAGATTTCATGGGTTTGGAAGATGCGGTTGGAGGGTTTCTGGGGATGGTACTCACCAGCATTTGCCATGTACAGGGGCAGATTTTATGGGTTTGGAAGATGCGGTTGGAGGGTTTCTGGGGATGGTACTCACCAGCATTTGCCATGTACAGGGGCAGATTTCATGGGTTTGGAAGATGCGGTTGGAGGGTTTCTGGGGATGGTACTCACCAGCATTTGCCATGTACAGGGGCAGATTTCATGGGTTTGGAAGATGCAGTTGGAGGGTATCTGGGAATAGTACTCACCGGCATTTGCCATGTACAGGGGCAGATTTCATGGGTTTGGAAGATGCGGTTGGAGGGTTTCTGGGGATGGTACTCACCGGCATTTGCCATGTACGGGGGCAGATTTTATGGGTTTGGAAGATGTGGTTGGAGGGTTTCTGGGGATGGTACTCACCGGCATTTGCCATGTAATGGGCAGATTTTATGGGTTTGGAAGATGCAGTTGGAGGGTTTCTGGGGATAGTACTCACCGGCATTTGCCATGTACAGGGGCAGATTTTATGGGTTTGGAAGATGCAGTTGGAGGGTTTCTGGGGATAGTACTCACCAGCATTTGCCATGTACAGGGGCAGATTTCATGGGTTTGGAAGATGCAGTTGGAGGGTATCTGGGAATAGTACTCACCGGCATTTGCCATGTACAGGGGCAGATTTCATGGGTTTGGAAGATGCAGTTGGAGGGTATCTGGGAATAGTACTCACCGGCATTTGCCATGTACAGGGGCAGATTTCATGGGTTTGGAAGATGCGGTTGGAGGGTTTCTGGGGATGGTACTCACCGGCATTTGCCATGTACAGGGGCAGATTTTATGGGATTGGAAGATGCGGTTGGAGGGTTTCTGGGGATTTGGTACT
This sequence comes from Pelophylax lessonae, assembly GCF_965119305.1. Classification (NCBI taxonomy): domain Eukaryota; kingdom Metazoa; phylum Chordata; class Amphibia; order Anura; family Ranidae; genus Pelophylax; species Pelophylax lessonae. The sequence continues at coordinate 140,815 of NC_138769.1, read as the reverse complement.
CACCAGCATTTGCCATGTACAGGGGGAGATTTTATGGGTTTGGAAGATGCGGTTGGAGGGTTTCTGGGGATAGTACTCACCAGCATTTGCCATGTACAGGGGCAGATTTTATGGGTTTGGAAGATGCGGTTGGAGGGTTTCTGGGGATGGTACTCACCGGCATTTGCCATGTACAGGGGGAGATTTCATGGGTTTGGAAGATGCGGTTGGAGGGTTTCTGGGGATGGTACTCACCGGCATTTGCCATGTACAGGGGCAGATTTTATGGGTTTGGAAGATGCGGTTGGAGGGTTTCTGGGGATGGTACTCACCAGCATTTGCCATGTACAGGGGCAGATTTTATGGGTTTGGAAGATGCGGTTGGAGGGTTTCTGGGGATAGTACTCACCGGCATTTGCCATGTACAGGGGGAGATTTCATGGGTTTGGAAGATGTGGTTGGAGGGTTTCTGGGGATGGTACTCACTGGCATTTGCCATGTACAGGGGCAGATTTTATGGGTTTGGAAGATGCAGTTGGAGGGTTTCTGGGGATAGTACTCACCGGCATTTGCCATGTACAGGGGCAGATTTTATGGGTTTGGAACATGCAGTTGGAGGGTATCTGGGGATGGTACTCACCGGCATTTGCCATGTACAGGGGGAGATTTCATGGGTTTGGAAGATGCGGTTGGAGGGTTTCTGGGGATAGTACTCACCGGCATTTGCCATGTACAGGGGCAGATTTTATGGGTTTGGAAGATGCGGTTGGAGGGTTTCTGGGGATGGTACTCACCGGCATTTGCCATGTACAGGGGGAGATTTCATGGGTTTGGAAGATGCGGTTGGAGGGTTTCTGGGGATGGTACTCACCAGCATTTGCCATGTACAGGGGCAGATTTCATGGGTTTGGAAGATGCAGTTGGAGGGTATCTGGGGATGGTACTCACCGGCATTTGCCATGTACAGGGGCAGATTTCATGGGTTTGGAAGATGCGGTTGGAGGGTTTCTGGGGATGGTACTCACCGGCATTTGCCATGTACGGGGGCAGATTTTATGGGTTTGGAAGATGTGGTTGGAGGGTTTCTGGGGATGGTACTCACCGGCATTTGCCATGTAATGGGCAGATTTTATGGGTTTGGAAGATGCAGTTGGAGGGTTTCTGGGGATGGTACTCACCGGCATTTGCCATGTAATGGGCAGATTTCATGGGTTTGGAAGATGCGGTTGGAGGGTTTCTGGGGATGGTACTCACCGGCATTTGCCATGTACAGGGGCAGATTTTATGGGTTTGGAACATGCAGTTGGAGAGTATCTGGGGATGGTACTCACCGGCATTTGCCATGTACAGGGGCAGATTTCATGGGTTTGGAAGATGCAGTTGGAGGGTTTCTGGGGATAGTACTCACCGGCATTTGCCATGTACAGGGGCAGATTTTATGGGTTTGGAAGATGCGGTTGGAGGGTTTCTGGGGATGGTACTCACCAGCATTTGCCATGTACAGGGGGAGATTTCATGGGTTTGGAAGATGCGGTTGGAGGGTTTCTGGGGATGGTACTCACCAGCATTTGCCATGTACGGGGGCAGATTTTATGGGTTTGGAACATGCAGTTGGAGAGTATCTGGGGATGGTACTCACCGGCATTTGCCATGTACAGGGGGAGATTTCATGGGTTTGGAAGATGCGGTTGGAGGGTTTCTGGGGATAGTACTCACCGGCATTTGCCATGTACAGGGGGAGATTTCATGGGTTTGGAAGATGCGGTTGGAGGGTTTCTGGGGATGGTACTCACCGGCATTTGCCATGTACAGGGGCAGATTTTATGGGTTTGGAAGATGCGGTTGGAGGGTTTCTGGGGATAGTACTCACCGGCATTTACCATGTACAGGGGGAGATTTTATGGGTTTGGAAGATGCGGTTGGAGGGTTTCTGGGGATGGTACTCACCAGCATTTGCCATGTACAGGGGCAGATTTTATGGGTTTGGAAGATGCGGTTGGAGGGTTTCTGGGGATGGTACTCACCAGCATTTGCCATGTACAGGGGCAGATTTCATGGGTTTGGAAGATGCGGTTGGAGGGTTTCTGGGGATAGTACTCACCGGCATTTGCCATGTACAGGGGCAGATTTTATGGGTTTGGAAGATGCGGTTGGAGGGTTTCTGGGGATGGTACTCACCAGCATTTGCCATGTACAGGGGCAGATTTCATGGGTTTGGAAGATGCGGTTGGAGGGTTTCTGGGGATGGTACTCACCAGCATTTGCCATGTACAGGGGCAGATTTCATGGGTTTGGAAGATGCAGTTGGAGGGTATCTGGGGATGGTACTCACCGGCATTTGCCATGTACAGGGGCAGATTTCATGGGTTTGGAAGATGCGGTTGGAGGGTTTCTGGGGATGGTACTCACCGGCATTTGCCATGTACGGGGGCAGATTTTATGGGTTTGGAAGATGCGGTTGGAGGGTTTCTGGGGATGGTACTCACCGGCATTTGCCATGTAATGGGCAGATTTTATGGGTTTGGAAGATGCAGTTGGAGGGTTTCTGGGGATAGTACTCACCGGCATTTGCCATGTACAGGGGCAGATTTTATGGGTTTGGAACATGCAGTTGGAGGGTATCTGGGGATGGTACTCACCGGCATTTGCCATGTACAGGGGCAGATTTTATGGGTTTGGAAGATGCGGTTGGAGGGTTTCTGGGGATGGTACTCACCGGCATTTACCATGTACAGGGGGAGATTTTATGGGTTTGGAAGATGCGGTTGGAGGGTTTCTGGGGATGGTACTTACCGGCATTTGCCATGTACGGGGGCAGATTTTATGGGTTTGGAAGATGCGGTTGGAGGGTTTCTGGGGATAGTACTCACCGGCATTTGCCATGTAATGGGCAGATTTTATGGGTTTGGAAGATGCGGTTGGAGGGTTTCTGGGGATGGTACTCACCGGCATTTGCCATGTACAGGGGCAGATTTTATGGGTTAGGAAGATGCGGTTGGAGGGTTTCTGGGGATAGTACTCACCAGCATATGCCATGTACAGGGGCAGATTTTATGGGTTTGGAAGATGCGGTTGGAGGGTTTCTGGGGATGGTACTCACCGGCATTTACCATGTACAGGGGGAGATTTTATGGGTTTGGAAGATGCGGTTGGAGGGTTTCTGGGGATGGTACTCACCGGCATTTACCATGTACAGGGGCAGATTTTATGGGTTTGGAAGATGCGGTTGGAGGGTTTCTGGGGATAGTACTCACCGGCATTTGCCATGTACAGGGGCAGATTTTATGGGTTTGGAAGATGCGGTTGGAGGGTTTCTGGGGATAGTACTCACCAGCATATGCCATGTACAGGGGCAGATTTTATGGGTTTGGAAGATGCGGTTGGAGGGTTTCTGGGGATGGTACTCACCGGCATTTGCCATGTACAGGGCAGATTTTATGGGTTTGGAAGATGCAGTTGGAGGGTTTCTGGGGATAGTACTCACCGGCATTTGCCATGTACAGGGCAGATTTTATGGGTTTGGAAGATGCAGTTGGAGGGTTTCTGGGGATGGTACTCACCGGCATTTGCCATGTACAGGGGCAGATTTTATGGGTTTGGAAGATGCGGTTGGAGGGTTTCTGGGGATAGTACTCACCGGCATTTGCCATGTACAGGGGCAGATTTTATGGGTTTGGAACATGCAGTTGGAGGGTATCTGGGGATGGTACTCACCGGCATTTGCCATGTACAGGGGCAGATTTTATGGGTTTGGAAGATGCGGTTGGAGGGTTTCTGGGGATGGTACTCACCGGCATTTACCATGTACAGGGGCAGATTTTATGGGTTTGGAAGATGCGGTTGGAGGGTTTCTGGGGATGGTACTCACCGGCATTTGCCATGTACAGGGGCAGATTTTATGGGTTTGGAAGATGCGGTTGGAGGGTTTCTGGGGATGGTACTCACCGGCATTTGCCATGTACAGGGGCAGATTTTATGGGTTAGGAAGATGCGGTTGGAGGGTTTCTGGGGATGGTACTCACCGGCATTTGCCATGTACAGGGGCAGATTTCATGGGTTTGGAAGATGCAGTTGGAGGGTTTCTGGGGATGGTACTCACCGGCATTTGCCATGTACAGGGGCAGATTTTATGGGTTTGGAACATGCAGTTGGAGGGTATCTGGGGATAGTACTCACCGGCATTTGCCATGTACAGGGGCAGATTTCATGGGTTTGGAAGATGCAGTTGGAGGGTTTCTGGGGATGGTACTCACCAGCATTTGCCATGTACAGGGGCAGATTTTATGGGATTGGAAGATGCGGTTGGAGGGTTTCTGGGGATAGTACTCACCGGCATTTGCCATGTACAGGGGGAGATTTTATGGGTTTGGAAGATGCGGTTGGAGGGTTTCTGGGGATGGTACTCACCAGCATTTGCCATGTACAGGGGCAGATTTTATGGGATTGGAAGATGCAGTTGGAGGGTTTCTGGGGATGGTACTCACCAGCATTTGCCATGTACAGGGGGAGATTTTATGGGTTAGGAAGATGCGGTTGGAGGGTTTCTGGGGATGGTACTCACCGGCATTTACCATGTACAGGGGGAGATTTTATGGGTTTGGAAGATGCGGTTGGAGGGTTTCTGGGGATGGTACTCACCAGCATTTGCCATGTACAGGGGCAGATTTCATGGGTTTGGAAGATGCGGTTGGAGGGTTTCTGGGGATGGTACTCACCAGCATTTGCCATGTACAGGGGCAGATTTCATGGGTTTGGAAGATGCAGTTGGAGGGTATCTGGGAATAGTACTCACCGGCATTTGCCATGTACTGGGGCAGATTTCATGGGTTTGGAAGATGCGGTTGGAGGGTTTCTGGGGATGGTACTCACCGGCATTTGCCATGTACGGGGGCAGATTTTATGGGTTTGGAAGATGTGGTTGGAGGGTTTCTGGGGATGGTACTCACCGGCATTTGCCATGTAATGGGCAGATTTTATGGGTTTGGAAGATGCAGTTGGAGGGTTTCTGGGGATAGTACTCACCGGCATTTGCCATGTACAGGGGCAGATTTTATGGGTTTGGAAGATGCGGTTGGAGGGTTTCTGGGGATGGTACTCACCGGCATTTGCCATGTACAGGGGCAGATTTTATGGGTTTGGAAGATGCAGTTGGAGGGTTTCTGGGGATAGTACTCACCGGCATTTGCCATGTACAGGGGCAGATTTTATGGGTTTGGAACATGCAGTTGGAGGGTATCTGGGGATGGTACTCACCGGCATTTGCCATGTACAGGGGGAGATTTCATGGGTTTGGAAGATGCGGTTGGAGGGTTTCTGGGGATAGTACTCACCGGCATTTGCCATGTACAGGGGGAGATTTCATGGGTTTGGAAGATGCGGTTGGAGGGTTTCTGGGGATAGTACTCACCGGCATTTGCCATGTACAGGGGCAGATTTTATGGGTTTGGAAGATGCGGTTGGAGGGTTTCTGGGGATGGTACTCACCGGCATTTGCCATGTACAGGGGGAGATTTCATGGGTTTGGAAGATGCGGTTGGAGGGTTTCTGGGGATGGTACTCACCAGCATTTGCCATGTACAGGGGCAGATTTCATGGGTTTGGAAGATGCGGTTGGAGGGTTTCTGGGGATGGTACTCACCAGCATTTGCCATGTACAGGGGCAGATTTCATGGGTTTGGAAGATGCAGTTGGAGGGTATCTGGGGATGGTACTCACCGGCATTTGCCATGTACAGGGGCAGATTTTTTGGGTTTGGATGATGCGGTTGGAGGGTTTCTGGGGATGGTACTCACCGGCATTTGCCATGTACAGGGGCAGATTTTATGGGTTTGGAAGATGCGGTTGGAGGGTATCTGGGGATGGTACTCACCAGCATTTGCCATGTACAGGGGGAGATTTCATGGGTTTGGAAGATGCGGTTGGAGGGTTTCTGGGGATAGTACTCACCGGCATTTGCCATGTACAGGGGCAGATTTTATGGGTTTGGAAGATGCGGTTGGAGGGTTTCTGGGGATGGTGCTCACCGGCATTTGCCATGTACAGGGGGAGATTTCATGGGTTTGGAAGATGCGGTTGGAGGGTTTCTGGGGATGGTACTCACCAGCATTTGCCATGTACAGGGGCAGATTTCATGGGTTTGGAAGATGCGGTTGGAGGGTTTCTGGGGATGGTACTCACCAGCATTTGCCATGTACAGGGGCAGATTTCATGGGTTTGGAAGATGCAGTTGGAGGGTATCTGGGAATAGTACTCACCGGCATTTGCCATGTACAGGGGCAGATTTCATGGGTTTGGAAGATGCGGTTGGAGGGTTTCTGGGGATAGTACTCACCGGCATTTGCCATGTAATGGGCAGATTTTATGGGTTTGGAAGATGCAGTTGGAGGGTTTCTGGGGATAGTACTCACCGGCATTTGCCATGTACGGGGGCAGATTTTATGGGTTTGGAAGATGCAGTTGGAGGGTTTCTGGGGATAGTACTCACCGGCATTTGCCATGTACAGGGGCAGATTTTATGGGTTTGGAACATGCAGTTGGAGGGTATCTGGGGATGGTACTCACCGGCATTTGCCATGTACAGGGGCAGATTTTATGGGTTTGGAAGATGCGGTTGGAGGGTTTCTGGGGATGGTACTCACCGGCATTTGCCATGTACAGGGGGAGATTTTATGGGTTTGGAAGATGCGGTTGGAGGGTTTCTGGGGATGGTACTCACCGGCATTTGCCATGTACAGGGGCAAATTTTTTGGGTTTGGAAGATGCGGTTGGAGGGTTTCTGGGGATGGTACTCACCGGCATTTGCCATGTACAGGGGCAGATTTCATGGGTTTGGAAGATGCGGTTGGAGGGTTTCTGGGGATGGTACTCACCAGCATATGCCATGTACAGGGGCAGATTTTATGGGTTAGGAAGATGCGGTTGGAGGGTTTCTGGGGATGGTACTCACCGGCATTTGCCATGTACAGGGGCAGATTTTATGGGATTGGAAGATGCGGTTGGAGGGTTTCTGGGGATGGTACTCACCAGCATTTGCCATGTACAGGGGCAGATTTTATGGGTTTGGAAGATGCGGTTGGAGGGTTTCTGGGGATGGTACTCACCAGCATTTGCCATGTACAGGGGCAGATTTCATGGGTTTGGAAGATGCAGTTGGAGGGTATCTGGGAATAGTACTCACCGGCATTTGCCATGTACAGGGGCAGATTTCATGGGTTTGGAAGATGCGGTTGGAGGGTTTCTGGGGATAGTACTCACCAGCATATGCCATGTACAGGGGCAGATTTTATGGGTTTGGAAGATGCGGTTGGAGGGTTTCTGGGGATGGTACTCACCGGCATTTGCCATGTACGGGGGCAGATTTTATGGGTTTGGAAGATGTGGTTGGAGGGTTTCTGGGGATGGTACTCACCGGCATTTGCCATGTACGGGGGCAAATTTTTTGGGTTTGGAAGATGCGGTTGGAGGGTTTCTGGGGATGGTACTCACCGGCATTTGCCATGTACAGGGGCAGATTTCATGGGTTTGGAAGATGCGGTTGGAGGGTTTCTGGGGATGGTACTCACCAGCATATGCCATGTACAGGGGCAGATTTTATGGGTTAGGAAGATGCGGTTGGAGGGTTTCTGGGGATGGTACTCACCGGCATTTGCCATGTACAGGGGCAGATTTTATGGGATTGGAAGATGCGGTTGGAGGGTTTCTGGGGATGGTACTCACCAGCATTTGCCATGTACAGGGGCAGATTTTATGGGTTTGGAAGATGCGGTTGGAGGGTTTCTGGGGATGGTACTCACCAGCATTTGCCATGTACAGGGGCAGATTTCATGGGTTTGGAAGATGCAGTTGGAGGGTATCTGGGAATAGTACTCACCGGCATTTGCCATGTACAGGGGCAGATTTCATGGGTTTGGAAGATGCAGTTGGAGGGTTTCTGGGGATGGTACTCACCGGCATTTGCCATGTAATGGGCAGATTTTATGGGTTTGGAAGATGCAGTTGGAGGGTTTCTGGGGATAGTACTCACCGGCATTTGCCATGTACAGGGGCAGATTTTATGGGTTTGGAAGATGCGGTTGGAGGGTTTCTGGGGATGGTACTCACCGGCATTTGCCATGTACAGGGGCAGATTTTATGGGTTAGGAAGATGCGGTTGGAGGGTTTCTGGGGATGGTACTCACCAGCATATGCCATGTACAGGGGCAGATTTTATGGGTTTGGAAGATGCGGTTGGAGGGTTTCTGGGGATGGTACTCACCGGCATTTACCATGTACAGGGGGAGATTTTATGGGTTTGGAAGATGCGGTTGGAGGGTTTCTGGGGATGGTACTCACCGGCATTTGCCATGTACAGGGGCAGATTTTATGGGTTTGGAAGATGCGGTTGGAGGGTTTCTGGGGATAGTACTCACCAGCATATGCCATGTACAGGGGCAGATTTTATGGGTTTGGAAGATGCGGTTGGAGGGTTTCTGGGGAAGGTACTCACCGGCATTTACCATGTACAGGGGCAGATTTCAAGGGTTTGGAAGATGCGGTTGGAGGGTTTCTGGGGATGGTACTCACCGGCATTTACCATGTACAGGGGCAGATTTTATGGGTTTGAAAGATGCAGTTGGAGGGTTTCTGGGGATGGTACGCACCGGCATTTGCCATGTACAGGGGCAGATTTTATGGGTTTGGAAGATGCGGTTGGAGGGTTTCTGGGGATAGTACTCACCGGCATTTGCCATGTACAGGGGCAGATTTTATGGGTTTGGAACATGCAGTTGGAGGGTTTCTGGGGATGGTACTCACCGGCATTTGCCATGTACAGGGGCAGATTTTATGGGTTTGGAAGATGCGGTTGGAGGGTTTCTGGGGATGGTACTCACCGGCATTTGCCATGTACAGGGGCAGATTTCATGGGTTTGGAAGATGCGGTTGGAGGGTTTCTGGGGATGGTACTCACCAGCATATGCCATGTACAGGGGCAGATTTTATGGGTTAGGAAGATGCGGTTGGAGGGTTTCTGGGGATGGGACTCACCGGCATTTGCCATGTACAGGGGCAGATTTCATGGGTTTGGAAGATGCAGTTGGAGGGTTTCTGGGATGGTACTCACCGGCATTTACCATGTACAGGGGCAGATTTTATGGGTTTGGAAGATGCAGTTGGAGGGTTTCTGGGGATGGTACTCACCGGCATTTACCGTGTACAGGGGCAGATTTTATGGGTTTGGAAGATGCGGTTGGAGGGTTTCTGGGGATGGTACTCACCGGCATTTGCCATGTACAGGGGCAGATTTTATGGGTTTGGAAGATGCGGTTGGAGGGTTTCTGGGGATGGTACTCACCGGCATTTGCCATGTACAGGGGCAGATTTTATGGGTTTGGAAGATGCGGTTGGAGGGTTTCTGGGGATGGTACTCACCGGCATTTGCCATGTACAGGGGCAGATTTTATGGGTTTGGAAGATGCGGTTGGAGGGTTTCTGGGGATGGTACTCACCGGCATTTGCCATGTACAGGGGAAAATTTTATGGGTTTGGAAGATGCGGTTGGAGGGTTTCTGGGGATAGTACTCACCAGCATATGCCATGTACAGGGGCAGATTTTATGGGTTTGGAAGATGCGGTTGGAGGGTTTCTGGGGATGGTACTCACCGGCATTTGCCATGTACAGGGGAAAATTTTATGGGTTTGGAAGATGCGGTTGGAGGGTTTCTGGGGATGGTACTCACCGGCATTTGCCATGTACAGGGGAAAATTTTATGGGTTTGGAAGATGCGGTTGGAGGGTTTCTGGGGATAGTACTCACCAGCATATGCCATGTACAGGGGCAGATTTTATGGGTTTGGAAGATGCAGTTGGAGGGTTTCTGGGGATGGTACTCACCGGCATTTGCCATGTACAGGGGAAAATTTTATGGGTTTGGAAGATGCGGTTGGAGGGTTTCTGGGGATAGTACTCACCAGCATATGCCATGTACAGGGGCAGATTTTATGGGTTTGGAAGATGCGGTTGGAGGGTTTCTGGGGATGGTACTCACCGGCATTTGCCATGTACAGGGGCAGATTTCATGGGTTTGGAAGATGCGGTTGGAGGGTTTCTGGGGATGGTACTCACCGGCATTTGCCATGTACAGGGGCAGATTTCATGGGTTTGGAAGATGCGGTTGGAGGGTTTCTGGGGATGGTACTCACCGGCATTTACCATGTACAGGGGGAGATTTTATGGGTTTGGAACATGCAGTTGGAGGGTATCTGGGGATAGTACTCACCGGCATTTGCCATGTACAGGGGCAGATTTCATGGGTTTGGAAGATGCAGTTGGAGGGTTTCTGGGATGGTACTCACCGGCATTTACCATGTACAGGGGCAGATTTTATGGGTTTGGAAGATGCGGTTGGAGGGTTTCTGGGGATAGTACTCACCGGCATTTACCATGTACAGGGGGAGATTTTATGGGTTTGGAAGATGCGGTTGGAGGGTTTCTGGGGATGGTACTCACCGGCATTTGCCATGTACAGGGGCAGATTTTATGGGTTTGGAAGATGCGGTTGGAGGGTTTCTGGGGATGGTACTCACCGGCATTTGCCATGTACAGGGGCAAATTTTATGGGTTTGGAAGATGCGGTTGGAGGGTTTCTGGGGATGGTACTCACCGGCATTTGCCATGTACAGGGGCAGATTTCATGGGTTTGGAAGATGCGGTTGGAGGGTTTCTGGGGATGGTACTCACCAACATATGCCATGTACAGGGGCAGATTTCATGGGTTTGGAAGATGCGGTTGGAGGGTTTCTGGGGATGGTACTCACCAGCATTTGCCATGTACAGGGGCAGATTTTATGGGTTAGGAAGATGCGGTTGGAGGGTTTCTGGGGATGGTACTCACCGGCATTTACCATGTACAGGGGGAGATTTTATGGGTTTGGAAGATGCAGTTGGAGGGTTTCTGGGGATGGTACTCACCGGCATTTGCCATGTACGGGGGCAGATTTTATGGGTTTGGAAGATGCGGTTGGAGGGTTTCTGGGGATAGTACTCACCGGCATTTGCCATGTACAGGGGCAGATTTCATGGGTTTGGAAGATGCGGTTGGAGGGTTTCTGGGGATGGTACTCACCAGCATATGCCATGTACAGGGGCAGATTTTATGGGTTAGGAAGATGCGGTTGGAGGGTTTCTGGGGATGGTACTCACCGGCATTTGCCATGTACAGGGGCAGATTTCATGGGTTTGGAAGATGCAGTTGGAGGGTTTCTGGGATGGTACTCACCGGCATTTACCATGTACAGGGGGAGATTTTATGGGTTTGGAAGATGCAGTTGGAGGGTTTCTGGGGATGGTACTCACCGGCATTTACCATGTACAGGGGCAGATTTTATGGGTTTGGAAGATGCGGTTGGAGGGTTTCTGGGGATGGTACTCACCGGCATTTGCCATGTACAGGGGCAGATTTTATGGGTTTGGAAGATGCGGTTGGAGGGTTTCTGGGGATGGTACTCACCGGCATTTGCCATGTACAGGGGCAGATTTTATGGGTTTGGAAGATGCGGTTGGAGGGTTTCTGGGGATGGTACTCACCGGCATTTGCCATGTACAGGGGCAGATTTTATGGGTTTGGAAGATGCGGTTGGAGGGTTTCTGGGGATGGTACTCACCGGCATTTGCCATGTACAGGGGCAAATTTTATGGGTTTGGAAGATGCGGTTGGAGGGTTTCTGGGGATGGTACTCACCGGCATTTACCATGTACAGGGGGAGATTTTATGGGTTTGGAAGATGCTGTTGGAGGGTTTCTGGGGATGGTACTCACCGGCATTTGCCATGTACAGGGGCAGATATTATGGGTGTGGAAGATGCAGTTGGAGGGTTTCTGGGGATGGTACTCACCGGCATTTGCCATGTACAGGGGCAGATTTCATGGGTTTGGAAGATGCAGTTGGAGGGTTTCTGGGGATGGTACTCACCGGCATTTGCCATGTACAGGGGCAGATTTTATGGGTTTGGAGGGTATCTGGGGATAGTACTCACCGGCATTTGCCATGTACAGGGGCAGATATTATGGGTTTGGAAGATGCGGTTGGAGGGTTTCTGGGGATGGTACTCACCGGCATTTGCCATGTACAGGGGCAGATTTTATGGGTTTGGAAGATGCGGTTGGAGGGATCTGGGGATGGTACTCACCGGCATTTGCCATGTACAGGGGCAGATTTCATGGGTTTGGAAGATGCGGTTGGAGGGTTTCTGGGGATGGTACTCACCGGCATTTGCCATGTACAGGGGGAGATTTTATGGGTTTGGAAGATGCAGTTGGAGGGTTTCTGGGGATGGTACTCACCGGCATTTGCCATGTACGGGGGCAGATTTTATGGGTTTGGAAGATGCGGTTGGAGGGTTTCTGGGGATAGTACTCACCGGCATTTGCCATGTACAGGGGCAGATTTCATGGGTTTGGAAGATGCGGTTGGAGGGTTTCTGGGGATGGTACTCACCAGCATATGCCATGTACAGGGGCAGATTTTATGGGTTAGGAAGATGCGGTTGGAGGGTTTCTGGGGATGGTACTCACCGGCATTTGCCATGTACAGGGGGAGATTTTATGGGTTTGGAAGATGCAGTTGGAGGGTATCTGGGAATAGTACTCACCGGCATTTGCCATGTACAGGGGGAGATTTCATGGGTTTGGAAGATGCAGTTGGAGGGTATCTGGGAATAGTACTCACCGGCATTTACCATGTACAGGGGGAGATTTTATGGGTTTGGAAGATGCAGTTGGAGGGTTTCTGGGGATGGTACTCACCGGCATTTACCATGTACAGGGGCAGATTTTATGGGTTTGGAAGATGCGGTTGGAGGGTTTCTGGGGATGGTACTCACCGGCATTTGCCATGTACAGGGGCAGATTTTATGGGTTTGGAAGATGCGGTTGGAGGGTTTCTGGGGATGGTACTCACCGGCATTTGCCATGTACAGGGGCAGATTTTATGGGTTTGGAAGATGCGGTTGGAGGGTTTCTGGGGATGGTACTCACCGGCATTTGCCATGTACAGGGGCAGATTTTATGGGTTTGGAAGATGCGGTTGGAGGGTTTCTGGGGATGGTACTCACCGGCATTTGCCATGTACAGGGGCAAATTTTATGGGTTTGGAAGATGCGGTTGGAGGGTTTCTGGGGATGGTACTCACCGGCATTTACCATGTACAGGGGGAGATTTTATGGGTTTGGAAGATGCGGTTGGAGGGTTTCTGGGGATGGTACTCACCGGCATTTGCCATGTACAGGGGCAGATATTATGGGTTTGGAAGATGCAGTTGGAGGGTTTCTGGGGATGGTACTCACCGGCATTTGCCATGTACAGGGGCAGATTTCATGGGTTTGGAAGATGCAGTTGGAGGGTTTCTGGGGATGGTACTCACCGGCATTTGCCATGTACAGGGGCAGATTTTATGGGTTTGGAGGGTATCTGGGGATAGTACTCACCGGCATTTGCCATGTACAGGGGCAGATATTATGGGTTTGGAAGATGCGGTTGGAGGGTTTCTGGGGATAGTACTCACCGGCATTTGCCATGTACAGGGGCAGATTTTATGGGTTTGGAAGATGCAGTTGGAGGGTTTCTGGGGATGGTACTCACCGGCATTTGCCATGTACAGGGGCAGATTTTATGGGTTTGGAGGGTATCTGGGGATAGTACTCACCGGCATTTGCCATGTACAGGGGCAGATATTATGGGTTTGGAAGATGCGGTTGGAGGGTTTCTGGGGATAGTACTCACCGGCATTTGCCATGTACAGGGGGAGATTTTATGGGTTTGGAGGGTATCTGGGGATAGTACTCACCGGCATTTGCCATGTACAGGGGCAGATTTTATGGGTTTGGAAGATGCAGTTGGAGGGTTTCTGGGGATGGTACTCACCGGCATTTGCCATGTACAGGGGCAGATTTTATGGGTTTGGAGGGTATCTGGGGATAGTACTCACCGGCATTTGCCATGTACAGGGGCAGATATTATGGGTTTGGAAGATGCAGTTGGAGGGATCTGGGGATAGTACTCACCGGCATTTGCCATGTACAGGGGCAGATTTTATGGGTTTGGAAGATGCAGTTGGAGGGTTTCTGGGGATGGTACTCACCGGCATTTGCCATGTACAGGGGCAGATATTATGGGTTTGGAAGATGCAGTTGGAGGGTTTCTGGGGATAGTACTCACCGGCATTTGCCATGTACAGGGGCAGATTTTATGGGTTTGGAAGATGCGGTTGGAGGGTTTCTGGGGATGGTACTCACCGGCATTTGCCATGTACAGGGGCAGATTTTATGGGTTTGGAGGGTATCTGGGGATAGTACTCACCGGCATTTGCCATGTACAGGGGCAGATATTATGGGTTTGGAGGGTATCTGGGGATAGTACTCACCGGCATTTGCCATGTACAGGGGCAGATATTATGGGTTTGGAAGATGCAGTTGGAGGGTTTCTGGGGATAGTACTCACCGGCATTTGCCATGTACAGGGGCAGATTTTATGGGTTTGGAAGATGCGGTTGGAGGGTTTCTGGGGATGGTACTCACCGGCATTTGCCATGTACAGGGGCAGCCAGAAGAGGAAGGTGTAACTGACCAGCTTGGCGAACAACAAGCACATGGAAAACTCCACCACGCCCTGGCGGGACACAAAAAACAACGTTACTGAACACTCCTAAATCTTTCCGAATTCAGCCAATCATAGATAGATATGCAGTTGGCTAAATAATCGATTTCAGAGCGTGGTAATAAAATGGGGTTCATGCAGAACAGAGACCAGTCATCAGTGGTGTACCCCAAGGCTCTACCAGGTCCCATTCTATTTACTTATTGCTCGTTGGTAATAGAAGGATTGGGGTAAGAGGTGGGCACAGGGATGCAATAGGGGAGATATTCCTGGAGGGGTCTGCGACAAGAGACAGCATGGTTGGGCTTTGCTGGAAGATCGGGCAAAGTGATGGAAACTGCATGTAAAATAATTCACCTACCTGTATGTGTAGCCAGGTGCTGAACTACAGAAACATGGAGGAGGGGGAAGGAGGCATTTCCCTCTTTACAATCCGATTACTGTCACTTTCTACTGAGATACCGATGTCACCGAGATACCGATGTCACCGAGATACCGATGTCACCGAGATACCGATGTCACCGAGATACCGATGTCACCGAGATACCGATGTCACCGAGATACCGAGATACTGATGTCACCGAGATACTGAGATACTGATGTCACCGAGATACCGATGTCACCGAGATACCGATGTCACCGAGATACCGATGTCACCGAGATACCGATGTCACTGACATACCGATGTCACTGACATACCGATGTCACTGAGATACTGATGTCACTGAGATACTGATGTCACTGAGATACTGATGTCACCGAGATACCGATGTCACTGAGATACCGATGTCACCGAGATACTGAGATACTGATGTCACCGAGGTACCGATGTCACTGAGATACCGATGTCACTGAGATACTGATGTCACTGAGATACCGATGTCACTGAGATACCGATGTCACCGAGATACCGAGATACTGATGTCACTGAGATACCGATGTCACCGAGATACCGATGTCACCGAGATACCGATGTCACCGAGATACCGATGTCACCGAGATACCGATGTCACCGAGATACCGAGATACTGATGTCACCGAGATACTGAGATACTGATGTCACCGAGATACTGAGATACTGATGTCACCGAGATACTGAGATACTGATGTCACCGAGATACCGATGTCACCGAGATACCGATGTCACCGAGATACCGATGTCACCGAGATACCGATGTCACTGAGATACCGATGTCACCGAGATACTGAGATACTGATGTCACCGAGGTACCGATGTCACTGAGATACCGATGTCACTGAGATACTGATGTCACTGAGATACCGATGTCACTGAGATACCGATGTCACCGAGATACCGAGATACTGATGTCACTGAGATACCGATGTCACCGAGATACCGATGTCACCGAGATACCGATGTCACCGAGATACCGATGTCACCGAGATACCGATGTCACCGAGATACCGATGTCACCGAGATACCGAGATACTGAGATACTGATGTCACCGAGATACTGAGATACTGATGTCACCGAGATACTGAGATACTGATGTCACCGAGGTACCGATGTCACTGAGATACTGATGTCACCGAGATACTGATGTCACCGAGATACCGAGATACTGATGTCACTGAGATACCGATGTCACTGAGATACTGATGTCACTGAGATACTGATGTCACTGAGATACTGATGTCACCGAGATACCGAGATACCCATGTCACTGAGATACCCATGTCACTGAGATACCCATGTCACCGAGATACCGAGATACTGATGTCACTGAGATACTGATGTCACTGAGATACCGATGTCACCGAGATACCGAGATACCGATGTCACTGAGATACCCATGTCACTGAGATACCCATGTCACCGAGATACCGAGATACTGATGTCACTGAGATACTGATGTCACCGAGATACCGAGATACCGATGTCACTGAGATACTGATGTCACTGACATACCGATGTCACTGAGATACCGATGTCACTGAGATACCGATGTCACTGAGATACCGATGTCACTGAGATACCGATGTCACCGAGATACCGAGATACCGATGTCACTGAGATACCCATGTCACTGAGATACCCATGTCACCGAGATACCCATGTCACCGAGATACCGAGATACTGATGTCACTGAGATACTGATGTCACCGAGATACCGATGTCACTGAGATACTGATGTCACTGACATACCGATGTCACTGAGATACCGATGTCACTGAGATACCGATGTCACTGAGATACCGATGTCACTGAGATACCGATGTCACCGAGATACTGATGTCACTGAGATACCGAGATACTGATGTCACCGAGATACCGAGATACTGATGTCACTGAGATACTGATGTCACTGAGATACTGATGTCACTGAGATACTGATGTCACCGAGATACCGAGATACTGATGTCACTGAGATACTGATGTCACTGAGATACTGATGTCACTGAGATACTGATGTCACTGACATACCGATGTCACTGAGATACTGATGTCACTGAGATACCGATGTCACTGAGATACCGATGTCACTGAGATACCGATGTCACCGAGATACTGAGATACTGATGTCACCGAGGTACCGATGTCACTGAGATACCGATGTCACTGAGATACCGATGTCACTGAGATACCGATGTCACCGAGATACCGATGTCACCGAGATACCGATGTCACTGAGATACTGATGTCACTGAGATACTGATGTCACTGAGATACTGAGATACTGATGTCACCGAGGTACCGATGTCACCGAGGTACCGATGTCACTGAGATACCGATGTCACTGAGATACTGATGTCACCGAGATACCGATGTCACCGAGATACCGATGTCACCGAGATACCGATGTCACCGAGGTACCGAGGTACCGATGTCACTGAGATACCGATGTCACTGAGATACCGATGTCACTGAGATACCGATGTCACTGAGATACTGATGTCACCGAGATACCGAGATACTGATGTCACTGAGATACCGATGTCACTGAGATACTGATGTCACCGAGATACCGAGATACTGATGTCACTGAGATACCGATGTCACTGAGATACCGATGTCACCGAGATACCGAGATACCGATGTCACTGAGATACCGATGTCACCGAGATACCGAGATACTGATGTCACTGAGATACCGATGTCACCGAGATACCGATGTCACCGAGATACCGAGATACTGATGTCACTGAGATACCGATGTCACCGAGATACCGATGTCACCGAGATACCGATGTCACCGAGATACTGAGATACCGATGTCACTGAGATACCGATGTCACCGAGATACCGATGTCACCGAGATACCGATGTCACTGAGATACCGATGTCACTGAGATACTGAGATACCGATGTCACCGAGATACCAATGTCACCGAGATACCGAGATACTGATGTCACTGAGATACCGATGTCACCGAGATACCGATGTCACTGAGATACTGAGATACCGATGTCACTGAGATACTGAGATACTGATGTCACCGAGGTACCGATGTCACCGAGGTACCGATGTCACCGAGGTACCGATGTCACCGAGATACCGATGTCACCGAGATACCGATGTCACTGAGATACCGATGTCACCGAGATACCGATGTCACCGAGATACCGATGTCACCGAGATACCGATGTCACCGAGATACCGATGTCACCGAGATACCGAGATACCGATGTCACCGAGATACTGAGATACCGATGTCACTGAGATACCGATGTCACCGAGATACCGATGTCACCGAGATACCGATGTCACCGAGATACCGATGTCACTGAGATACCGATGTCACTGAGATACTGAGATACCGATGTCACCGAGATACCAATGTCACCGAGATACCGAGATACTGATGTCACTGAGATACCGATGTCACCGAGATACCGATGTCACTGAGATACTGAGATACCGATGTCACTGAGATACTGAGATACTGATGTCACCGAGGTACCGATGTCACCGAGGTACCGATGTCACCGAGGTACCGATGTCACCGAGATACCGATGTCACCGAGATACCAATGTCACCGAGATACCGAGATACTGATGTCACTGAGATACCGATGTCACCGAGATACCGATGTCACTGAGATACTGAGATACCGATGTCACTGAGATACTGAGATACTGATGTCACCGAGGTACCGATGTCACCGAGGTACCGATGTCACCGAGGTACCGATGTCACCGAGATACCGATGTCACCGAGATACCGATGTCACTGAGATACCGATGTCACCGAGATACCGATGTCACCGAGATACCGATGTCACCGAGATACCGAGATACTGATGTCACCGAGATACCGATGTCACCGAGATACTGAGATACCGATGTCACTGAGATACCGATGTCACCGAGATACCGATGTCACCGAGATACCGATGTCACCGAGATACCGATGTCACTGAGATACTGAGATACCGATGTCACCGAGATACCAATGTCACCGAGATACCGAGATACTGATGTCACTGAGATACCGATGTCACCGAGATACCGATGTCACTGAGATACTGAGATACCGATGTCACTGAGATACTGAGATACTGATGTCACCGAGGTACCGATGTCACCGAGGTACCGATGTCACCGAGGTACCGATGTCACCGAGATACCGATGTCACTGAGATACCGATGTCACCGAGATACCGATGTCACCGAGATACCGATGTCACCGAGATACCGATGTCACTGAGATACCGATGTCACCGAGATACTGAGATACTGATGTCACCGAGGTACCGATGTCACTGAGATACCGATGTCACTGAGATACTGATGTCACTGAGATACCGATGTCACTGAGATACCGATGTCACCGAGATACCGAGATACTGATGTCACTGAGATACCGATGTCACCGAGATACCGATGTCACTGAGATACCGATGTCACCGAGATACCGATGTCACCGAGATACCGATGTCACCGAGATACCGATGTCACCGAGATACCGAGATACTGAGATACTGATGTCACCGAGATACTGAGATACTGATGTCACCGAGATACTGAGATACTGATGTCACCGAGGTACCGATGTCACTGAGATACTGATGTCACCGAGATACTGATGTCACCGAGATACCGAGATACTGATGTCACTGAGATACCGATGTCACTGAGATACTGATGTCACTGAGATACTGATGTCACTGAGATACTGATGTCACCGAGATACCGAGATACCGATGTCACTGAGATACCCATGTCACTGAGATACCCATGTCACCGAGATACCGAGATACTGATGTCACTGAGATACTGATGTCACTGAGATACCGATGTCACCGAGATACCGAGATACCGATGTCACTGAGATACCCATGTCACTGAGATACCCATGTCACCGAGATACCGAGATACTGATGTCACTGAGATACTGATGTCACCGAGATACCGAGATACCGATGTCACTGAGATACTGATGTCACTGACATACCGATGTCACTGAGATACCGATGTCACTGAGATACCGATGTCACCGAGATACCGAGATACCGATGTCACTGAGATACCCATGTCACTGAGATACCCATGTCACCGAGATACCCATGTCACCGAGATACCGAGATACTGATGTCACTGAGATACTGATGTCACCGAGATACCGATGTCACTGACATACCGATGTCACTGAGATACCGATGTCACTGAGATACCGATGTCACTGAGATACCGATGTCACTGAGATACCGATGTCACCGAGATACTGATGTCACCGAGATACTGATGTCACTGAGATACCGAGATACTGATGTCACCGAGATACCGAGATACTGATGTCACTGAGATACTGATGTCACTGAGATACTGATGTCACTGAGATACTGATGTCACCGAGATACCGAGATACTGATGTCACTGAGATACTGATGTCACTGAGATACTGATGTCACTGAGATACTGATGTCACTGACATACCGATGTCACTGAGATACTGATGTCACTGAGATACCGATGTCACTGAGATACCGATGTCACTGAGATACCGATGTCACTGAGATACCGATGTCACCGAGATACTGAGATACTGATGTCACCGAGGTACCGATGTCACTGAGATACCGATGTCACTGAGATACCGATGTCACTGAGATACCGATGTCACCGAGATACCGATGTCACCGAGATACCGATGTCACTGAGATACTGATGTCACTGAGATACTGATGTCACTGAGATACTGAGATACTGATGTCACCGAGGTACCGATGTCACCGAGGTACCGATGTCACTGAGATACCGATGTCACTGAGATACTGATGTCACCGAGATACCGATGTCACCGAGATACCGATGTCACCGAGATACCGATGTCACCGAGGTACCGAGGTACCGATGTCACTGAGATACCGATGTCACTGAGATACCGATGTCACTGAGATACTGATGTCACCGAGATACCGAGATACTGATGTCACTGAGATACCGATGTCACTGAGATACTGATGTCACCGAGATACCGAGATACTGATGTCACTGAGATACCGATGTCACTGAGATACCGATGTCACCGAGATACCGATGTCACTGAGATACCGATGTCACCGAGATACCGAGATACTGATGTCACTGAGATACCGATGTCACCGAGATACCGATGTCACCGAGATACCGAGATACTGATGTCACTGAGATACCGATGTCACCGAGATACCGATGTCACCGAGATACCGATGTCACCGAGATACTGAGATACCGATGTCACTGAGATACCGATGTCACCGAGATACCGATGTCACCGAGATACCGATGTCACCGAGATACCGATGTCACCGAGATACCGATGTCACTGAGATACTGAGATACCGATGTCACCGAGATACCAATGTCACCGAGATACCGAGATACTGATGTCACTGAGATACCGATGTCACCGAGATACCGATGTCACTGAGATACTGAGATACCGATGTCACTGAGATACTGAGATACCGATGTCACCGAGGTACCGATGTCACCGAGGTACCGATGTCACCGAGGTACCGATGTCACCGAGGTACCGATGTCACTGAGATACTGAGATACCGATGTCACTGAGATACTGAGATACTGATGTCACCGAGGTACCGATGTCACCGAGATACCGATGTCACTGAGATACTGAGATACTGATGTCACCGAGGTACCGATGTCACTGAGATACTGATGTCACTGAGATACTGATGTCACTGAGATACCGATGTCACTGAGATACTGATGTCACTGAGATACTGATGTCACTGAGATACTGATGTCACCGAGATACCGATGTCACTGAGATACTGATGTCACTGAGATACTGATGTCACTGAGATACCGATGTCACCGAGATACCGAGATACTGATGTCACTGAGATACCGATGTCACTGAGATACCGATGTCACCGAGATACCGATGTCACTGAGATACTGAGATACTGATGTCACAGATACCAATGTCACCGAGATACCGATGTCACCGAGATACCGATGTCACCGAGATACCGATGTCACCGAGATACCGATGTCACTGAGATACTGAGATACAAGATGTCACTGAGATACCGATGTCACTGAGATACTGAGTTACCGATGTCACTGACATACCGATGTCACTGAGATACTGAGATACAGATGTCACTGAGATACCGATGTCACTGAGATACCGATGTCACTGAGATACCGATGTCACTGAGATACCGATGTCACTGAGATACTGAGTTACCGATGTCACTGAGATACCGATGTCACTGAGATACTGAGATACCGATGTCACTGAGATACCGATGTCACAGACATTTTTGCCCATTCTTCTTTGCAGAATATCTCAAGCTCTGTCAGATTGGATGGAGAGCGTCTGAACAGCAATTTTCAAGCCTTGCCACAGATTCTCAATGTGATTTAGGTCTGGACTGTGACTGGGCCATTCTAACACATGAATATGCTTTGATGTAAACCTTTCCATTGTAGCTCTGGCTGGATGTTTTGGGTCATTGCCCTGCTGGAAGGTGAACCTCCGCCCCAGTCTCAAGTCTTTTCTTCTATGATTGTCCTGTATTTGTCTCCATCCATCTTCCCATCAACTCTGACCAGCTTCCCTGTCCCTGCTGAAGAAAACCATCCCCACACCATGATGCTGCCACCACCATGTTTCACAGTGGGAATGGTGTGTTCAGGGTGATGTGCAGTGTTAGTTTTCCCCCACACATAGGGTTTTGCTTTTAGACAAAAAAGTTCAATTTTGGTCTCCTCTGAGCAGAGCTCCTCCCCCCACATGTTTGCTGTGTCCCCCACATGGCTCCTCCCAAACTGCAAACAGGACTTCTTATGGCTTTCTTCCACCAATGGCTTTCTTCTTCTCACTCTTCCATAAAGGGGAGATTTGTGGAGCGCATGACTAATAGTTGTCCTGTGGACAGATTCCCCCACCTGAGCTGTGGATCTCTGCAGCTCCTCCAGAGTTCCCATGAGCCTCTTGGCTGCTTCTCTGATGAATGCTCTCCTTGCCCGGCCGGTCAGTTTAGGTGGACGGCCATGTCTTGGTAGGGGCCCGGATGGTCGGTTTAGATGGACGGCCATGTCTTGGTAGGGGCCCGGCCGGTCAGTTTAGGTGGACGGCCATGTCTTGGTAGGGGTCCGGCCGGTCAGTTTAGGTGGACGGCCGGTCGGTTTAGATGGACGGCCATGTCTTGGTAGGGTTGCGGTTGTGCCATACTCTTTCCCTTTTCCCATGATGGATTGAACAGCGCTCCGTGAGATGGTCAAAGCTTGGGAGATTTTTTTTTTTTTTTTTTTTAATAACCGAATACTGCTTTACACTTCTCCACAACTTTCTCCCTGACCTGTCCGGTGTGTTCCTTGGCCTTCATGATGCTGTTTGTTCACTAAGGTTCTCCGACAACCCAAAGAACCTTCCCCAAGAGACAACCCAAGGAACCTTCCCCGAGAGACAACCCAAGGAACCTTCCCCGAGAGACAACCCAAGGAACCTTCCCCGAGAGACAACCCAAGGAACCTTCCCCGAGAGACAACCCAAGGAACCTTCCCCGAGAGACAACCCAAGGAACCTTCCCCGAGAGACAACCCAAGGAACCTTACCCGAGAGACAACCTGAGGAATCTTCCCCGAGAGACAACCCAAGGAACCTTCCCCGAGAGACAACCTGAGGAATCTTCCCCGAGAGACAACCCAAGGAACCTTCCCCCGAGAGACAACCCGAGGAATCTTCCCCGAGAGACAACCCAAAGAACCTTCCCCAAGAGACATCCCAAAGAACCTTCCCCGAGAGACATCCCAAAGAACCTTCCCCGAGAGACAACCCGAGGAATCTTCCCCGAGAGACAACCCAAGGAACCTTCCCCCGAGAGACAACCCAAAGAACCTTCCCCGAGAGACAACCCAAAGAACCTTCCCCGAGAGACAACCCAAGGAACCTTCCCCGAGAGACAACCCAAGGAACCTTCCCCGAGAGACAACCCAAGGAACCTTCCCCGAGAGACATTCTGCGCACCCTCATCAGAAGAAAGCCACTGGACATCACAAAATAGAACCTTCTGGATCAGCCCAGAGAAAACCTTTGAAACATACTCACTCCCCATTCCCCCCCCCCCCCAGACACCCCTCTGAACACCCCGCCCAGTCACATGTAGGTTGGCATGTTAGGTCACACTCACCGGAATTTGGAGGGCACCAAAAAAGCTGATGGCGGATGTAGCGCTTTTCCCATTACCGGGTTCCTTCTGTAGGACAACGACATGATGTGTGGGGTAGATGGGGGATGGTCCCAGCATGCTCTCCGTTTCCCAACTCTGGAACAGAGAAGAAGGAATTCTGAACATCAATATTCTGATCGAGGATTCAAAAAATAGTGCAGGGAACAAATCCTGAACCAGCAAACCAATGGTGAAAAAATCCCTGAGCATGCGTAATGAGAATGAAGATTGGTTTGTAAAAATCTCCACTCCCGCGCCATCCACACACGCGGGCGCCATCCACACACGCGGGCGCCATCCACACACGCGGGCGCCATCCACACACGCGGGCGCCATCCACACACGCGGGCGCCATCCACACACGCGGGCGCCATCCACACACACGCGCCATTCTCGCCATGACATCTCTTACATTCTACAAATTTTCGGTTTCGTTTTTTTCATTAACCTCTTAAGGGCGGAGCCTATTTCTGACATTTGTTGCTTACAAGGTAAAAAATCTGTATTTTTAGCTAAATAATTACTTAGAACTCCCCAAACATTAAATATATTTTTTAGCATAGACTCTGGAGAATAAAATGGCGATTGTTGCAATATTTTTTGTCACACGGTATTTGCGCAGCGGTCTTTCAAATGCAATTTTTTTTCACTGCTTTTAAAAAAACCTAAACAGTAAAGTTAGCTGAAGTTTTCTGTATAATGTGAAAAATGAGGTCACACCGAGTAATTCGATACCCAACATGTTACGCTCCACGTTTGGAATGGCGACAAACTACGGTACTTAAAAATCTCCATAGGCAACACTGACATTTTTTAACGTTACCAGTTTAGAGTTACAGAGGAGGTCGGGGGATGGGGGAATTATTTCTCTCACTCTGGTGATCGCAGCGATTTCTCCCATGTGTGGTTGGAACACCATTTTCCTTTGCGGGTGCGACTTACGTATGCATTTTCTTTCCTGTGCGAGCTCACGGGCTTTACATTTTTTTTTCAAGTTTAATTTTTTTATTTTTAGCACCGTTTATATATATATATATATATATATATATACACACACATACATACATACATACATACATACACACACTGTATCTAGCCGAGTCACACGGCTAGTATTGTTCACATTGTTATTATTATTAAAGTTCTGCAAGACAGTGACTTTTGCATTATGGGAGATGTAGTCCGGGAGGAGCCAGGATCATAGACTGCTGAGATAGAGAGAACCTTCTCCCAGGGAGCAACAGGGCGCGCAGAGCTTGCTGGGAGTGGCTATATAAAGGGAGGCGGGACTTTGCTTGGCTCTCTTGCCTCGAGGACAGTGGACTGGAAGGAAGGGGAAGAGCTTCTGCGGATCGCAGGAACTGAGGCCGAGGCCTAGTGGTGGACACCGGAGTGAAGCCGGCGGAGGAGTCTCGGTGGCGTGGCTGAGCAGAAGGTTGCTGACAGGAGGACGGGGACGCTGAGGAGAGCGGAGCTCCCGGTTTGGGGGAGAGACATCCAGGACATACATCTCTATTACAATACAGACCTAGACTGATTCCTGGAAGGGCAAATAGATTGTGTACTTTGATAAGGCCTTACTGACACTCCGTCAGACCACCGGACACTGCAGATACAAATATAGTGCAAGGCGGGTGAACCCGGCCTTAAACCCTCAATCCAGCTCTAGGCGGTTAACCACTTAAGCCCCGGAGGATTTGGCTGCTCAAAGACCAGGCCCTATTTTGAGATTCGGCACTGCGTGACTTTAGCAGACAATTGCGCGGTTGTGCGACGCTGTACCCAAATGAAATTGATGTCTTTTTTTTCCCACAAACAGAGATTTCGTTTGGTGGTATTTGATCACCTCTGCGATTTTTATTTTTTGCGATATAAACAAAAGAAGAGCAACAATTTTGAAAAAATTATATTTTTCACATTTTTTTTTATATGAAATTCCCCCCCAAAAAAATGTAAAAATCTAAATTTTTTAACATTTTAGGCCAATTTGTTTTCTGCTACATATTTTTGGTAAAAAAAAAAAAAAAAAAAAAATTCGCAATAAGCGTATTTTGATTGGTTTGCGCAAAAGTTATTGCGTTTACTAACTAAGGGAAAGATTTTTGTAATTTTTATTGTTTTTTTTTTAAATTTAGTAATGGCGGCGATCTGCGATTTTTAGCGGGACTGCAACATTGCGGCGGACAGATGTTTGACACTTTTGGGGGTACCAGTGACATTACTACAGTAATCAGTGCTATAAATATGCACTGTCACTGTACTAATGACACTGGCAGGGAAGGGGTTAATTTTATTAGTGATCAAGGGGTTAAGTGTGTCCCTAGGGGTGTGATTCTAACTGTGGGGGGGGGGGGGGGGCGTGGCTAGTGATGTAACCATGGAGACATACAATCCTATACATAGCAGGATCGTATAATCTCTGCAGTTACACCGGGGAGAATGACAGGCGGTTTTGGTTACATCAGCCGCCTGCCTTTCTCCCTCTCCAGCGGGAGATCGTGAGTGGGCAGCGGACATCGGAGCCACCAGTAACTCGCACGGGAATGTCGGGGAACGAGTGGGAGAAGGAGCGTGCCTCCGGCAGCGCACGCCTGCCCCCTATAGGCTCGTGGGCGAGTGACGTATCGATACGTCACTTTGCCCAGGAGGGGCTGACCGCCGCAAGTGGTTAATCTCTTGTGACGCATTGGATAAACTGCATTTGCCTCTCTGTGGATTACAACCGCTGTTGCCTTGGGGAATATAGTTCAACCTCCCTTCCTTTGTTGGATTACAAATCCTTTCCTTGGATACCTTGCCGGTGAAGATAAGTGAGGCCTCACTCTCCAGGAGACATTGCAATTCATCTTAAAGGGGGCCCCCGTCAGTATACAGAGTGCACTCTGCTAGTTGATGTTATAGCATTATACGGTTTACTTTGCATTTAAGTCATTGAGTATAGTAACTTTATCTGCGGTCACTCTCTAACCACATTGAATAGTTAAAGCTGAGAACGGAATCTTTAGGTAGGTCTACATTGTTCTGTCTGGCTGGAGTTCAGAATCATGAAAACAAGGCATGTGGAACTTTTACCCATAGGTCAGACCACACCAGAAATACCCAGAATTCCCCACACCCGCAGTCCGGATATTACTCACCTTCTCTGCTACAGACTCTTCTGCTCTCAATATTTGATTCTGGATCTTGAAACCGTTACACGACAAACTGGGAGGAGCCTGTGGGTGGGACAACACCTGAGTCAGGTAATGGAGGAGGAGTCATATGATAAAAGAACATTAGAAGGTGAATAGGGGGGTGGGAGTAATAAAGGAAGGAAAATTGGAAGAATGGAGGATGGACCTTCCCGTGGAATGTCCTACAATAAGGCCCCACACACACAGAGACTTCCGGGCATCGGGCGTGACTTGGGGGAACATTTCTGATGCACTGTACAGCCGGCCAATAGTAACGCATGGCCAGACGCAAGCTGTACGCAGGTATATGCTGTGCTTCCCTAAACCTGCTCATAAATCAGATTGGTAAGATTTGGGACATTTATCACCCATCATCCATATTGTAGAAAGAAAAGAGAGCAACTGGATGTCGGACTGTGCCGGCCAGAAAACAGGAGTGGAGTTTGATTTCAGTAAAAAATACAATTTTATGCAATAGAACACATTAAAACATTAAGAAAACGTCAAATAAAACCAATAGTGCTGGTAAATTGTACGCTTGAGCAAAGCGAGATTAAGTGCTGTAGAGACAATCCTCATCCTCCGACGCGTTTCATCACATTGCTTCATCAGGGTTTATGAGGAATACATAGCACAAATCTCCATGCAAGGCAGTGCCAGCTAAAATATACCCTGAGAGGGCGCCGGAGCATCGGGAAAAGCCACCTGGGGACCATCTACATATGTAGGATAGCTAAATGCTAGGCCATATACTGTGAGGTCACAAGACCCAAAAACTCAAACCTGCAGTCAGAAAATCCGACCCTACAAGAATATATGGGGCGTCTTAAAATAGAACTGCACTTTCTTATTGGTGATGGAAATAAATACCACGGTGAACAGACCCAGCTGTATCCAGTGTTTCTATGGCCAACAAGCGTCTATCCATGAGAAGCTTTCCATATTCAGGTGTCAGTGGTGACCGGCAGAGAAATGTTTGTGGTCATAAATAAAGGGTTCCCACAGCCGGCTCTATCCGGAACCTTTATTTCCACCACCAATAAGAAAGTGCAGTTATATTTTAGGACACCCCATATATTCTTATAGGGTCTGATTTTCTGACTGCAGGTTTGAGCTTTGGGGTCAGGGGACCTCACAGTATATGGCCTAGCATTCAGCTCTCCTACATATGTAAACAGTGCTGTATCTTGGCCTAGGCCAGCACTTTGTAGGGGGGGGCAGTAAAAAATTTGGACTTGTGTTTGCTGCCACTGATTATTTCACTTATTTGTATAAAGACTCCGGACTTTCTATTTATTATACAAAGTGACATAATCCTAGGATTACAATCAGTGGCAGCAAACACCAATAAGCCCAAATATCTTAAAAGAACTGATGGGGCTGCACTGATATGGCAGCTATGATATGCTGCACTGATGGGCACCAATATGCTGCACTGATGGGCACCAATATGCTGCACTGATGGGCACCAATATGCTGCACTGATGGGCACCAATATGCTGCACTGATGGGCACTAATATGCTGCTCTGATGGGCACTAATGAGGATGCATTGATAAGGCAGCACTGATATGCTGTCCTGATGGGCACAAGGTGGCACTGATGAGCTTCAATGATGGGGCTGCACTGATATGGTGCCCTAAGGGGCATTATGTTGCACTGATGGGCACTAATAGGCTGCACTAATGGACACTGATGAGGTGGCACTGATAAGCTGTTCTGATGGGCACTGATATGATGCACTGATAGGCTGTACTGGTGGCCACTGATGGGCACTGATGAGGCTGCACTAATGAACACTGATGAGGCGGCACTGATGGGCTCTGATAGACTATGGTTGTGGTCTGTGGTTTACAGATGACAGGGCGGGTCATAAACAGGAAGGGGTGGGGTCTTTACAGAAAGGGGTGGGTCATATTTCAATTAGGGGGTGCACAAGTTTAGTCAGGCCTAGGGCAGCACAAAACCTAAATACACCATTGTCTGTGGATGGTCCACAGGTGGCTTTTCTCGATGCTCCGGCACCTACCCAGGGAATATTTTAGCTGGTACCGCCTTGGGATATGTGCTATGTATTCCTCATAAGCCCAGACGAAGCAATGTGGCGAAACGCGTCGGAAAATGAGCATTGTCTCTACAGCACTTAAATCTCTCTTTGCTCAATTGTACAACTTACCAGTACTATGCGTTTATCAAAGTTTTGTTAATGTTTTAAAGTGTTCTATTGAATAAAATTGGGCAGCTGTACAGTGCAGATCTGTCCCAGTACAGAGATACCCTCACAGTTTATGTTTGATGCCCAAGAGTGCCCGTGTGCATGAAGCCTAGAGGAGCACTAGAGGAGGAGGGAAAGGGGACGAGGAGGGAAAGGGGACGAGGAGGGAAAGGGGACGAGGAGGGAAAGGGGACGAGGAGGGAAAGGGGACGAGGAGGGAAAGGGGACGAGGAGGGAAAGGGGACGAGGAGGGAAAGGGGACGAGGAGGGAAAGGGGACGAGGAGGGAAAGGGGACGAGGAGGGAAAGGGGACGAGGAGGGAAAGGGGACGAGGAGGGAAAGGACTGGGGATGAGGAGGGAAAGGGGATGAGGAAGGAAAGGGGACGAGGAGGGAAAGGGGACGAGGAGGGAAAGGGGACAAGGAGGGAAAGGGGACGAGGAGGGAAAGGGGACGAGGAGGGAAAGGGGATGAGGATGGCTATGACTGGGGATGTCCGGTGGGTTCAGATTTGACAGAACAGATGAGAATGGGGAGAAGTCCGGACCCCGGTTGGAAGGTTCTTCTTACCCGAGGAGGATCGGAGTTGACATCTCGGGGATCTGCAGGTAGAGAAGAGAGAATCACATGTAAGATATCCGAGGCTCACAATGCCACACACCCCAAAATCTATGACTTACGTTCTATGAGGAACAGGAAACAGACGATGCCCATCACTCCAATGATTATACCCGGAACAACAAAGGACATCCCCCAACAGGAGGACACCCAGAAACCAGCAATCAGGGACCCCAAAATATTTCCAACAGATGTGTGCGAATTCCAAACTCCCATGATTAAACCTCGTCTGTGGACAGAAGATGGAGGACATGGGTTAGATATCAGGCTTTGGTGGGACAGACTGAAGGATGTGGCCTAGAGCCTTGGTCCTCAACCCTGGTCCTCAGGGCCCACTAACAGGCCAGGTTTGCAAGATAACTGAAATAAATCCCAGGTGACATCATTTGCTGCTCAGTGATTGCAGTATTCTAGTCTGTATCTCCCCAAGGTGATACTTAAAATCTGGCCTGTTAGTGGGCCCTGAGGACCGGAGTTGAGGACCACTGGCCTAGAGCATCAACTGGACAGCAAGAGAAAAGATTAAAGACAAAGAGCCTCACCACAAGGGACCCAGAGAATGGAAGAGGGACTGAGAGCCTCACCACAAGGGACCCAGAGAATGGAAGAGGGACAGAGAGCCTCACCACAAGGGACCCAGAGAATGGAAGAGGGACTGAGAGCCTCACCACAAGGGACCCAGAGAATGGAAGAGGGACAGAGAGCCTCACCACAAGGGACCCAGAGAGTGGAAGAGGGACAGAGAGCCTCACCACAAGGGACCCAGAGAATGGAAGAGGGACAGAGAGCCTCACCAAAGCAGTCAGAGGGTGGAAGAGGGACTGAGAGCCTCCCCCATAGTAACCAACTGATGGACAGAGGATAGAAGGGACCTGGAGCATCACCAAGATTAAGAGGGACTGAGAGCCTTTCCAAAACAACTACAGAATGGAAGAGGGACCAAAAGCCTCACCGATACAGCTAAGGAAAGAAAAAAAGGACTGAAAGCCTCAACAAGAAAGCCACGGAGTGAAAGAAAGACCAAGAGTCTCACTAAGACAGCCAATGGATGGAGGAGGGTCTGAGAGACCAAGAGAGTCAGGGAATGGAAAGGGACAGAGTCTCCATGAAAGACCCAGAGAAAGGAAAAGAATTTAGGAATATTCTCAAAACAGCCAGAAAAAAAGATTAGAGATCAATAATCCCACCGAGACAACCAGAGGAAAGTAGAGGGACCAGGAGCCTCAGCAAGACAGCGAGTGGATGGAAGATGGACCAAAAGCCTCACTGCTACATCTAGAGGAATAAACTGAGATTCCTGGAGAGAGCCAAAGAAAAGGAGAAGCCAAGAGCATTTCCGAGACAGCCAGAGGAAGAATAAGAATCAGCACCACCGGCCCGTCTCGCCCACCCCGCCAGGGAGGTGGAGCATGAGCGCGCGCGGCAGGACCCGAAAGATGGTGAACTATGCCTGGGCAGGGCGAAGCCAGAGGAAACTCTGGTGGAGGAAGAATAAGACAACCAGAGAGGAAAGGGAAGAGAAAAGAGACCTACATGGGGAATCAGAGAATGCTGGTGTGAGAGGACAGGGGAGAGAGGACAGGGGAGAGAGGACAGGGGAGAGAGGACAGGGGAGAGAGGACAGGGGGAAGAGGACAGGGGGAAGAGGACAGGGGGAAGAGGACAGGGGGAAGAGGACAGGGGGAAGAGGACAGGGGGAAGAGGACAGGGGGAAGAGGACAGGGGGAAGAGGACAGGGGGAAGAGGACAGGGGGAAGAGGACAGGGGGAAGAGGACAGGGGAAGAGGACAGGGGGAAGAGGACAGGGGGAAGAGGACAGGGGGAAGAGGACAGGGGAAGAGGACAGGGGAAGAGGACAGGGGAAGAGGACAGGGGGAAGAGGACAGGGGGAAGAGGACAGGGGGAAGAGGACAGGGGGAAGAGGACAGGGGGAAGAGGACAGGGGGAAGAGGACAGGGGGAAGAGGACAGGGGGAAGAGGACAGGGGGAAGAGGACAGGGGGAAGAGGACAGGGGGAAGAGGACAGGGGAAGAGGACAGGGGAAGAGGACAGGGGAAGAGGACAGGGGGAAGAGGACAGGGGGAAGAGGACAGGGGGAAGAGGACAGGGGGAAGAGGACAGGGGGAAGAGGACAGGGGGAAGAGGACAGGGGGAAGAGGACAGGGGGAGAGGACAGGGGGAGAGGACAGGGGGAGAGGACAGGGGGAGAGGACAGGGGAGAGGACAGGGGAGAGGATACACCAACTCCACACTATTCCCAGTACTAATACACCAACTCCACACTATTCCCAGTACCAATACACCAACTCCACACTATTCCCAGTACTAATACACCAACTCCACACTATTCCCAGTACCAATACACCAACTCCACACTATTCCCAGTACTAATACACCAACTCCACACTATTCCCAGCACTAATACACCAACTCCACACTATTCCCAGTATTAATACACCAACTCCACACTATTCCCAGTACTAATACACCAACTCCACACTATTCCCAGTACTAATACACCAACTCCACACTATTCCCAGTACTAATACACCAACTCCACACTATTCCCAGTACTAATACACCAACTCCACAGTATTCCCAGTACTAATACACCAACTCCACACTATTCCCAGTACTAATACACCAACTCCACACTATTCCCAGTACTAATACACCAACTCCACACTATTCCCAGTACTAATACACCAACTTCACACTATTCCCAGTACTAATACACCAACTCCACACTATTCCCAGTACTAATACACCAACTCCACACTATTCCCAGTACTAATACACCAACTCCACACTATTCCCAGTACCGATACACCAACTCCACACTATTCCCAGTACCAATACACCAACCCCACACTATTCCCAGTACCAATACACCAACCCCACACTATTCCCAGTACCAATACACCAACCCCACACTATTCCCAGCACCAATACACCAACTCCACACTATTCCCAGTACTAATACACCAACTCCACACTATTCCCAGTACTAATACACCAACTCCACACTATTCCCAGTACTAATACACCAACTTCACACTATTCCCAGTACTAATACACCAACTCCACACTATTCCCAGTACTAATACACCAACTCCACACTATTCCCAGTACCGATACACCAACTCCACACTATTCCCAGTACTAATACACCAACTCCACACTATTCCCAGTACCGATACACCAACTCCACACTATTCCCAGTACTAATACACCAACTCCACACTATTCTCAGTACCAATACACCAACTCCACACTATTCTCAGTACCAATACACCAACTCCACACTATTCCCAGTACTAATACACCAACTCCACACTATTCCCAGTACTAATACACCAACTCCACACTATTCCCAGCACTAATACACCAACTCCACACTATTCCCAGTACTAATACACCAACTCCACACTATTCCCAGTACCAATACACCAACTCCACACTATTCCCAGTACTAATACACCAACTCCACACTATTCCCAGTACTAATACACCAACCCCACACTATTCCCAGTACCAATACACCAACTCCACACTATTCCCAGTACCAATACACCAACCCCACACTATTCCCAGTACCAATACACCAACCCCACACTATTCCCAGTACCAATACACCAACCCCACACTATTCCCAGTACCAATACACCAACCCCACACTATTCCCAGTACCAATACACCAACCCCACACTATTCCCAGCACCAATACACCAACTCCACACTATTCCCAGCACAAATACACCAACTCCACACTATTCCCAGCACTAATACACCAACTCCACACTATTCCCAGCACAAATACACCAACTCCACACTATTCCCAGTACTAATACACCAACTCCACACTATTCCCAGTACCAATACACCAACTCCACACTATTCCCAGTACCAATACACCAACTCCACACTATTCCCAGCACTAATACACCAACTCCCAACCCAGCAGTTACCAGAGATCACTTACCTCCCTTTCCCAAACCAGTTCCCAATGCAGGTCACCACACTCGGCCATCCGGTGGTCTGCACCAAACCATTCAGCACCTGGGGATTGAGGAAAGGAAGAGTTATCCCCGCGTGTATTCAGGTCCAACCTACAGACCTGCAGGAAAGATCACTTACCTGGATGATAATATAATAGGTTAGGTTGTGGATGTTGTAGAAATAGCCCAGTCCAAACAGCCCAGTAAAGAAGCCGCTGGCCACCATGCCACAAGAGAGGAAATATCGGAGAGGTAAGCGTTCCCCAATCATACCGCTAGGAGAGAAGAGTAGAGTGTCAGCATTGGTGGCTATACAAGGAGCTACAGAAAATTATAATTCAGGGAGGGAATCACAATTATCAGCCCTCTATATACAATTCCATGCTTATAGTTTATAGGAACTCAAATTCTAACCTGTACCCCAACCGAAATCCAAACCTTAGACCAGGGGTCTTCAAACTATGGCCCTACTACAATTCCCATCATGCCTAGTCATGTATGTTAATGTCAGTTTTACAATGTCTCAGCTGGAGGGCCGTAGTTTATGGGCCCCTGCCTTAGACCCTCCAACAGCTGCCATCCTATGCGGATATAACCATCTACAAGACATCATGTACTAGATCAACAGCAAGAATAAAGTGAGGGGGAAAAGTATTGGAACCCCTGCTGATTTTGTACGTTTGCCCACTGACATAGAAATGATCGGTCTATAATTTTTTGGCTACACCTTATGAGAAAGGCAGGTTTGATGAAACGTGTTAAGGTCACGCCAGACAGCCTATCCATGTACTATTGATGCACTAATCTTGAGATGTCTTAAGTTTATTTGCTTTATTTTTAATAATAAATTTGTAGCAGTATTACACTATTTTTGCTCCTTTCTGGTTTTCATCATTTCTGATTGAGAGCTCCTGCTGTATACACCGGCTACCATATTACACTGAAGCACCCAATGTCATCGTACGGACCCGAATAACCATCTTCTACCATTTAAGCATTGGAGATCCTATCCTATATCCTATTGGAGGTACTATATGGTATTCTGGATCCTCTACTTCTGGTGAGCGCTTAGAACATCCCCTGTCGGTGTTGGGAATTCACGTGCACCACAATCACCCATTACAATTTTTGGACGCCTTTTCCTTCACCTGTACACACTGGGGATTTTGTTTATTTGTCACCATAGACTTTATTTGGAGACTTGTGATTGCTTATATTTCTTTATTTGCAATGTTTCATTAGCGCTGCACATTTTTTCTATTTTCTTTAATAGTCTATGTGACGGGAGTCACTTTGGGCATGGGGGTTGTGGACCCCAAATTCCTTTAGAGAGGTTGGGGGGCTCCTTAGGGAACCATTGTTCTGTGTCTGGCTATTGTGTACATTGATTGCCCCCTGGGGCTTCTGTCTCATTGCACATAACAGTCCTTCTACTCAAGCTATCTGACCAATCCCTGCTGACTCATTTTCAAGTCCTCATTTGCATGGCGAAAGGAGGACCTGAAGGGGAACTGCATGTACTGTGCAATTGACCAATAGGAGGGCGGTTGTTGGGGGCAGGATGTTCCAAATTCTGTATAAAATTGTGCTGTGTTCTTCCAATAAATTGTCTTCCTGTTTGAACTTACATACAGCCTGCTTGGTGTTTGTTCTAATGGATTCCGGATGGCACATAGCTGTAGTTCGGATCCCGGATCCTTGGTTGACCGAACCATCAGACGTTGCAATCTACAAGCGGACTCACTAGAAACAGAGGAGTGTCGGGAGAGCGGAAGCGAGCGAGCAAGGGTCTCGTCACAGTCTATAATTTTATTGGTCGGTTTATTTTACCAGTGAGAGACAGAACAAAAGAAATATCCAGAAAAACGGATTTAAATAATAAAAAAAAAACAATATAAATTGATTTTCATTTTAATGAGTGAAATAAGTATTTGATACCCGATCTATCAGCAAGATTTATGGCTCCCAGGTGTCTTCTATACAGGTAATGAGCTGAGATTAGGAGGATTCTCTTATAGGGAGTGCTCCTAATCTCAGCTTGTTACCTGTATAGAAGACATCTGTCCACAGAATCAACCAATCAGATTCCAATCTCTCCACCATGGCCAAGACCAAAGAGCTGTCCAAGGATGTCGGGGAGAAGATTGGAGACCTACACAAGGCTGGAATGGCTACAAGACCATCGCCAAGCAGCTTGGTGAGAGGTGACAACAGTTGGTTGGAAGAAACAGAAAATAACGGTCAGTCTCCCTCAGTCTGGGGCTCCATGGAAGATCTCACCTCGTGGAGGTTCAATGATGATGGAGAACGATGAGGAATCAGCCCAGAACTACACGGGAGAATCTTCTCAACGATCTCAGCTGGGACCATCGTCACCAAGAAAACAATTGGTAACACTACCCCATGGAGGACTGAAATCCTGCAGCACCCGCAAGGTCCCCCTGCTCAGGAAATCACATGGTACAGCCCGTCTGATGTCTGCTAATGAACATCTGAATGATTCAGAGGAGAACTGGGTGTCGGAGGAGACCAAAATCCAGCTTTTTGGCATCAATTTAACTCAGAAAAATTTAAAAAATCGGTGCGAATTCATAGAAAATCGATGATCTGCATCTGTACAGGTGGACGAAAAATGTGAAGTATAAAAATATATAATCTTCCAATAAAAGTTGAATGGGTTAAAAATACTGACTAAGACTGTGTGGTGATAGTGAAACAAAATTCAGTGCTTAATTCATAAAGTGATAAACTGTATCCGTGCAGGTGGACAAATTACGTCTTGGATAGTAAAAATAAAAATAAATGGCTCCAAATGACGCTGAACAGTTAAAAATATATAATGGGTGCAAATGTAGATGTATATAGTGATACAAATGTCTCAATATATAACAAAATGTTTCAATGGTGTCAAAATAAATAAATAAACAAATGTGTAATAATGTGAATGAACAATGTAGGTGAAAAGAACACAACTATTATTCCTGCAAAAAACCGTGACAGAATAGAGAAGTGCTAAAAATCTATTTCAAATAAATCCCGATATATAAAAATGAATAAGATGGGAATGTGGAATAAATAAATAATATTCCCATCTTATTCATTTTTATATATCAGGATTTATTTGAAATAGATTTTTAGCACTTCTCTATTCTGTCACGGTTTTTTGCAGGAATAATAGTTGTGTTCTTTTCACCTACATTGTTCATTCACATTATTACACATTTGTTTATTTATTTATTTTGACACCATTGAAACATTTTGTTATATACTGAGACATTTGTATCACTACATACATCTACATTTGCACCCATTATATATTTTTAACTGTTCAGCGTCATTTGGAGCCATTTATTTTTGCTATACAACGCGTAATTTGTCCATCTGCACGGATTCAGTTTATCACTTTATGAATTAAGCGCTGAATTTTGTTTCACTATCACCACACAGTCTTAGTCAGTATTTTTAACCCATTCAACTTTTATTGGAAGATTATATATTTTTATACTTCACATTTTTTGTCCACCTGTACGGATGCAGTTCTTCGATTTTCTATGAATTAGTGCCAATTTTTTTTAGTATTTATCTATAGTGGGGACCCTGATTAAAATTTGCTGCTTTTTCTTTTCTTTTTTTGTGGATTTGCACATCAACACCCGTTGTTTCATACCATCCATATTTGAACCAGTTTCTCTGAGGTCATATTATCCCCTGGTAGCGCATTGGTCCTCACTATCTACATCAACTCAACTCGCCGTGTTTGGAGGAGGAGGAGGAATGCTGTCTATGACCCCAAGAACCCCATCCCCCACCGTCACACATGGAGGAGGAAACATTATGCTTTGGGGGTGTTTTCTGCTAAGGGGACAACTTCACCTCATCAAAGGGACGATGGGCGGGGCCATGTACCATCAAATCCTGGGTGAGAACCTCCTTCCCTCAGTCAGGCATGGAAGATGGGTCATGGATGGGTCTTCCAGCAGGACAATGACCCAAAACACACGGCCAAGGCAACAAAGGAGTGCCTCAAGCATATGAAGGTCCTGGAGTGGCCTAGCCAGTCTTCAGACCCTAATCCCATAGAAAATCTGTGGAGGGAGCTGAAGGTTCGAGCTTCCAAACGTCAGCCTGGAAACCTTAATGACTTGGGGAGGATCTGGAAAGAGGAGAAAATCCCTCCTGAGATGTGTGCGAACCTGGAGGCCAACTACAAGAAACGTCTGACCTCTGACCTCTGTGCTTCCAACAAGGGTTTCTCCACCAACTACTAAGGGGTCAAATACTTATTTCACTCATTTAAAATGCAAATCAATTTATAACTTTTTTTAAATGAGTTTTTCTGGATATTTTTGTTGTTATTCTGTAAAATAAACCGACCAATAAAATTATAGCCTGATCATTTCTGTCAGTGGGCAAACCTACAAAAACAGCAGGGGGTCACATACTTCCCCCCCCCCCCCCTCACTGTACAACACCCAAGACATTGGTGACAAGAGCCCCAGAATGTCCAGATGTGAATGATCATTCATGGACGGGATGGGTTTGTAGTTCAGCCATCTCTGGCAGCCATTATAGAGCTCAGCAGAGGAGACCCCTCCAGTATAAACATGCCTGCTCCGCCATGTCTCTGCTTGTGATCGGTGTGATGGCTTTATGTAAAGGATTGAAACACAAAGCAACCTTTAACCACTTCACCACCGGAGGATGTGGCTGCTTAATGACCAGGTCACTTTTTGAAACTTGGCACTGTGCAACTTTAACTGACAATTGCGCGGTCATGCAACGAAACTTACGCCCTTTTTTTCCCCCACAAACAGAGCTTTCTTTTGGTGGTATTTGATCACCTCTGCGCTTTTCTTTTTTTGCGATATTAATAAAAAAATAGAGCGAAAATTTTGCGGAAAAATTTTCTTCTTTGACAGTTAAAAAATAAATATATTCAATTTTTGTCATATTTTTAGGCCAAAATGTATTTAGCTCCATGTCTGTGACAAAAAAATTCTCAATGAGCGTATTTTTAACTGCTTTAAGACCGGAAGATTTTACCCCCCTTCCTGACCAGGTCCTATTTTGCGATTCGGCACTGCATTACTTTAACTGACAATTGCGCGGTCGTGCGACGCTGTACCCAAATACAATTTATGTCCTTTTTTCCCACAAACAGAGATTTCTTTTGGTGGTATTTGATCACCTCTGCGATTTTTATTTTTTGAAAAAAAGAGCGACAATTTAAAAAAAAAAAAAAACAATATTTTCTACATTCTGATTTATAAAATTCCCAAAAAAAAAAAAAAATTTAAAAAATCAAAATTTAACATTTTAGGCCAATTTGTTTTCTACTAAATATGTTTGGTAAAAAAAAACTTACAATAAGCGTATTTTGATTGTTTTGCGCAAAAGTTATCGCATTTACTACCTACGGGAAAGATTTCTGTCATTTTTATTGTTTTTTATTTTTTACTATTAATGGCGGCGATCTGTGATTTTTTGCGGGACTGCGACATTGCGGCGGACAGATCGGACCCCTAACTGACATTTGTGACACTTTTGGGGGTACCAGTGACATTACTACAGTAATCAGTGCTATACATATGCACTGTTACTGTAATAATGACACTGGCAGGGAAGAGGTTAATACTATTTGTGATCAAGGGGTTAAATGTGTGCCTCATGCTAACTGATGTGTGTGGGGGGAGGGGATTGTGTGACGTGTGTTGGGGGAGGGGATTGTGTGACGTGTGTGGGGGGAGGGGATTGTGTGACGTGTGGGGGGGAGAGGATTGTGTGACGTGTGTGGGGGGAGGGGATTGTGTGACGTGTGTGGGGGGAGGGGATTGTGTGACGTGTGTGGGGGGAGGGGATTGTGTGACGTGTGTGGGGGGAGGGGATTGTGTGACGTGTGTGGGGGGAGGGGATTGTGTGACGTGTGTGGGGGGAGGGGATTGTGTGACGTGTGTGGGGGGAGGGGATTGTGTGACGTGTGGGGGGGAGGGGATTGTGTGACGTGTGTGGGGGGAGGGGATTGTGTGACGTGTGTTGGGGGAGGGGATTGTGTGACGTGTGTGGGGGGAGGGGATTGTGTGACGTGTGTGGGGGGAGGGGATTGTGTGACGTGTGTGGGGGGAGGGGATTGTGTGACGTGTGTGGGGGGGAGAGGATTGTGTGACGTGTGTGGGGGGAGGGGATTGTGTGACGTGTGTGGGGGGAGGGGATTGTGTGACGTGTGTGGGGGGAGGGGATTGTGTGACGTGTGTGGGGGGAGGGGATTGTGTGACGTGTGTGGGGGGAGGGGATTGTGTGACGTGTGTGGGGGGAGGGGATTGTGTGACGTGTGTGGGGGGAGGGGATTGTGTGACGTGTGTGGGGGGAGGGGATTGTGTGACGTGTGTGGGGGGGAGGGGATTGTGTGACGTGTGTGGGGGGAGGGGATTGTGTGACGTGTGTGGGGGGAGAGGATTGTGTGACGTGTGTGGGGGGAGGGGATTGTGTGACGTGTGTGGGGGGGAGGGGATTGTGTGACG
Organism: Pelophylax lessonae; assembly: GCF_965119305.1. Lineage (NCBI taxonomy): Eukaryota > Metazoa > Chordata > Amphibia > Anura > Ranidae > Pelophylax > Pelophylax lessonae. The sequence goes on along the minus strand of NC_138769.1, from coordinate 100,035 downwards.
TGTGTGGGGGGGAGGGGATTGTGTGACGTGTGTGGGGGGGAGGGGATTGTGTGACGTGTGTGGGGGAGGGGATTGTGTGACGTGTGTTGGGGGAGGGGATTGTGTGACGTGTGTGGGGGGAGGGGATTGTGTGACGTGTGTGGGGGGGAGAGGATTGTGTGACGTGTGTGGGGGGGAGAGGATTGTGTGACGTGTGTGGGGGGGAGAGGATTGTGTGACGTGTGTGGGGGGAGGGGATTGTGTGACGTGTGTGGGGGGAGGGGATTGTGTGACGTGTGTGGGGGGAGGGGATTGTGTGACGTGTGTGGGGGGAGGGGATTGTGTGACGTGTGTGGGGGGAGGGGATTGTGTGACGTGTGTGGGGGGAGGGGATTGTGTGACGTGTGTGGGGGGGAGGGGATTGTGTGACGTGTGTGGGGGGGAGGGGATTGTGTGACGTGTGTGGGGGGAGGGGATTGTGTGACGTGTGTGGGGGGGAGGGGATTGTGTGACGTGTGTGGGGGGGAGGGGATTGTGTGACGTGTGTGGGGGGGAGGGGATTGTGTGACGTGTGTGGGGGAGGGGATTGTGTGACGTGTGTGGGGGGAGGGGATTGTGTGACGTGTGTGGGGGGAGGGGATTGTGTGACGTGTGTGGGGGGAGGGGGTTGTGTGACGTGTGTGGGGGGAGGGGGTTGTGTGACGTGTGTGGGGGGAGGGGGTTGTGTGACGTGTGTGGGGGGAGGGGGTTGTGTGACGTGTGTGGGGGGAGGGGATTGTGTGACGTGTGTGGGGGGAGGGGATTGTGTGACGTGTGTGGGGGGAGGGGATTGTGTGACGTGTGTGGGGGGAGGGGATTGTGTGACGTGTGTGGGGGGAGGGGATTGTGTGACGTGTGTGGGGGGGAGAGGATTGTGTGACGTGTGTGGGGGGAGGGGATTGTGTGACGTGTGTGGGGGGAGGGGATTGTGTGACGTGTGTGGGGGGAGGGGATTGTGTGACGTGTGTTGGGGGGAGGGGATTGTGTGACGTGTGTGGGGGGGAGGGGATTGTGTGACGTGTGTGGGGGGGAGGGGATTGTGTGACGTGTGTGGGGGGGAGGGGATTGTGTGACGTGTGTGGGGGGGAGGGGATTGTGTGACGTGTGTGGGGGGAGGGGATTGTGTGACGTGTGTGGGGGGAGGGGATTGTGTGACGTGTGTGGGGGGAGAGGATTGTGTGACGTGTGTGGGGGGAGGGGATTGTGTGACGTGTGTGGGGGGAGGGGATTGTGTGACGTGTGTGGGGGGGAGGGGATTGTGTGACGTGTGTGGGGGGGAGGGGATTGTGTGACGTGTGGGGGGGAGGGGATTGTGTGACGTGTGTGGGGGGAGGGGATTGTGTGACGTGTGTGGGGGGAGGGGATTGTGTGACGTGTGTGGGGGGAGGGGATTGTGTGACGTGTGTGGGGGGAGGGGATTGTGTGACGTGTGTGGGGGGAGGGGGTTGTGTGACGTGTGTGGGGGGAGGGGATTGTATGACGTGTGTGGGGGGAGGGGATTGTATGACGTGTGTGGGGGGAGGGGATTGTATGACGTGTGTGGGGGGAGGGGATTGTATGACGTGTGTGGGGGGAGAGGATTGTGTGACGTGTGTGGGGGGAGAGGATTGTGTGACGTGTGTGGGGGGGAGAGGATTGTGTGACGTGTGTGGGGAGGGGATTGTGTGACGTGTGTGGGGAGGGGATTGTGTGACGTGTGTGTGGGGAGGGGATTGTGTGACGTGTGTTGGGGGAGGGGATTGTGTGACGTGTGTGGGGGGAGGGGATTGTGTGATGTGTGTGGGGGGAGGGGATTGTGTGACGTGTGTGGGGGAGGGGATTGTGTGACGTGTGTTGGGGGAGGGGATTGTGTGACGTGTGTGGGGGGAGGGGATTGTGTGACGTGTGTGGGGGGAGAGGATTGTGTGACGTGTGTGGGGGGAGAGGATTGTGTGACGTGTGTGGGGGGAGGGGATTGTATGACGTGTGTGGGGGGAGGGGATTGTATGACGTGTGTGGGGGGAGAGGATTGTGTGACGTGTGTGGGGGGGGAGAGGATTGTGTGACGTGTGTTGGGGGAGGGGATTGTGTGACGTGTGTGGGGGGAGGGGATTGTGTGACGTGTGTTGGGGGAGGGGATTGTGTGACGTGTGTGGGGGGAGGGGATTGTGTGACGTGTGTTGGGGGGAGGGGATTGTGTGACGTGTGTGGGGGGGAGGGGATTGTGTGACATGTGTGGGGGGAGGGGATTGTGTGACGTGTGTGGGGGGAGGGGATTGTGTGACGTGTGTGGGGGGAGGGGATTGTGTGACATGTGTGGGGGGAGGGGATTGTGTGACGTGTGTGGGGGGAGGGGATTGTGTGACGTGTGTGGGGGGAGGGGATTGTGTGACGTGTGTGGGGGGAGGGGATTGTGTGACGTGTGTGGGGGGAGGGGATTGTGTGACGTGTTTGGGGGGAGGGGATTGTGTGACATGTGTGGGGGGGGAGAGGATTGTGTGACGTGTGTTGGGGGAGGGGATTGTGTGACGTGTGTGGGGGGAGGGGATTGTGTGACGTGTGTTGGGGGAGGGGATTGTGTGACGTGTGTGGGGGGAGGGGATTGTGTGACGTGTGTTGGGGGGAGGGGATTGTGTGACGTGTGTGGGGGGGAGGGGATTGTGTGACATGTGTGGGGGGAGGGGATTGTGTGACGTGTGTGGGGGGAGGGGATTGTGTGACGTGTGTGGGGGGAGGGGATTGTGTGACATGTGTGGGGGGAGGGGATTGTGTGACGTGTGTGGGGGGAGGGGATTGTGTGACGTGTGTGGGGGGAGGGGATTGTGTGACGTGTGTGGGGGGAGGGGATTGTGTGACGTGTGTGGGGGGAGGGGATTGTGTGACGTGTTTGGGGGGAGGGGATTGTGTGACACAGATGGCAGGTTGAGCTATGCTGAATCCTGTAATCTGTCCCTGCCTGTCACAGAGAAGATCCACCCCCTTTGTTTACACAAACAGACGGATCTCCACACTCGATCCCCGACGATCGGGGAAGAGCGGTGGTGATCACCTCCTCTCCTCCCCCGGCCCGACTCCCGCTGTGACTGAATACAGGGGCGGGAGCGAGCCTCCGGCGGCGTGCGCGCGCCACAGAGAGGGGGCGGGATCCAGCAACGTAGATCTAAGTCGCTGGACCCAGGAGAGTCACTCTGCCGCAGTACGCTCCAGGTGAGCAGACGCCAAGTGGTTAAGGAAAATTCCAAAGGGCTGCTAAGGGTTACCACAAATCTTCCATCTTCCTACATCTCTGACCCCATAGGGCAGTGACTTCCCCATTTGCTGGCAGATGAAGTCCTCGGTGTCACCCTATATTCTTCCCATGGCCTGCAGCCGTCCTATGACAGATGAATGTTCTGCCACACACAGCAGCCCGCATTACCTGAGGAACATGCCCACCGCGTATGCACAGAGGAAGGAATAGTCCAGAGCTCCCAGTAACTGCTTGTAGTTCTGCTTATCTGTTGAAGATGAATGGAGGAGGGTAAGATGGGGATCCATATTCATGACAATGGGACATTACAAAGATCTTACCAAATGGTGCCCAGCCACAGCGGGAGGCATTCTGAATGGCGGTCTCTGTAGATGGCTTCAAGATGACAAATTGATTGTAGCTGTGAGGCTCAACCTCATGGGGCTCTGAACAATGTTTATGTAACTCTCCCTAGGAGACAATAGAGAGTCGATCACTTAGAATTCCAGCCTGGACGATTGTTCTCCAACTCTTCTACCAACTATGCAATATAAACCCTACAACCCTTCCCTTTACAACATTGTATGACTGGAAGATCCTCACAAGACCAAATACCCAACCTTGGTCGCTTCTGGACTGCCATGGTGGACAGCCCTGGCACTAGAGGGCCAGAAGATCCCTACAACACCATCGACCAAGCTTGAAGTGATAATAAAGTCTTATTTTTTTTTCTTTAACCACTTCAATACCGGGCACTTTCACCCCCTTCCTGCCCAGGCCAATTTTCAGCTTTTAGCACTGTTGCATTTTAAATGACAATTGCGCGGTCATGCAACACTGTACCTAACCCAAATTGATGCACACAACTCTGAATATTAACTTCAGATGTATGAAGATCAAATACTGAACTCATACCAAACTCGACCTAATAGAACACCTTTGGGGTGAATTAGAGTGGAGACTGCGAGCCAGGCCTTCTCATCCAACATCAGTGCCTGACCTCACAAATGTGCTTCTGAAGTAATGGTTAAACATTCCCATAGACACTCCTAAACCTTGTAGAGCCTTCCCAGAAGAGTTGAAGCTGTTATAGCTGCAAAGGGCGGAGCCAACTCAATATTGAACCCTACGGACTAAGACTGGGATGCCATTAATGTTTGTGTGTGTAAAGGCCGGCGTCCCAATACTTTTGGTAATAGTATTAGTGTAGGTAAAGACATTTCTGAGCAAGAGTGGACATGATGTCTGACCACAAACATTCCCCCCCCCCCCCGTCCCCCTTATTCTTCTTTTCCCCTCACATCCCATTCTCCTCCTACCCCAACCTTCTACCATCACCCCTCTTCTCATCTGCCTTCCATCACCCATCCCTGGCCCTGTTACCATTCCCTTCTTCTCCCATAAACCTCATAACCCCACCCCTCTCCCATCAACCCATATCCGATCTGCCCTCCATCTCCGATCCGGTTACCAATATCCCATAAACCTCCCACAACATCTCTCTACCACCATCACCCTGTTACCAATCCCCCTCATCTCCCATCCACCTCTATCCCCCATCACCCCACTTCCCATATGCCCACCATCACCCTGTTACCAATCCCCCTCATTTCCCATCCACCTCTATCCCCCATCACCCCACTTCCCATCTGCCCTCCATCTCCCATCTCTGGCTTTATTACCAATGCCCTCATCTCCTGTCCACTTCCCACCCCATTCCTCTCCCATCACCCCCCTACTTCTTATCTGCCCTCCATCTCTTATCCCTGGTTCTATTACCAATCCCCTCATCTCCTGTCCCAATTCCCATCCCCCTTCTAACACTCTGCTTCCCATCTGCCCTTTATTGCCCATCCATGGCCCTCTTACCTATCCCATCACCTCTCATCCTTCACCCTGTCTCTGATTGCCATTCCTCTACCCATGACTCTTTCCATCTTCCACCCCCCACACCCCTATCTTCCATCCCCCCCACACACACCTTGACGATGGTGATTGGCTTCCTGGACAGGTGGAAGCTGCAGTAGAGGAGGTAGGTGAGGAGCAGCACCAGAGCACGAAACCTGCAGACAGAGGAGATCAGTCATTGAACAATCCTAGGGAATAAATCTCATACAATACAGAACCATACACAATCAGACATGTCTGCCCCCGAGCTGCCGCCCCCTGGCCGGACATACAGCCAGGTCTGCAATGCCTGCAGAAGAAATTTCTAGAAGAGGCAGGAGGATCAATCTGCGTGATAACCGCCATCTTGTTCCTATATTACATATATTACTATTTTGTAAGGTGAATAATTTACATATTTCTCAAGTTTTTTCAAAAGGAACAGAAAGTGCGACATTCAGCTCATTGCCAATCAGCTTACCCCCTCCCCCCCTATTATCAGGATATTGTAGAAGCCTCAGGGAGGTCTGCAGGACACTTACCACTCGTCCCGTGAGAAGGAAAGGAAAAAGCGTATCCCAGGAGGCAGAACTGCCATTGGCTGCTCGGAGGCGGAGTGTCGGCTGCTCGGAGGTGGAGTGTCAGCTGCTCGGAGGCGGAGTGTCGGCCTTCACAGGTTGGTCTGGAAGGAGAAGAAGTGAAGGTTAGTGGAGTGGTCAGCGCTTATACTGCCTCTTCTCACCATAAACAGACCAATCTACAACTGATGAGAGTAGTTTCTATGTTCACTACAATCCCCATTATATGGAAAACTGTCTAAATGACAGAACGGAGTTCCTAGAATTCGTCTACTAAGGTCCACAGATAAACCCAACTCATATCTGACATACAACCTGGTTTCTGTGCGAGAGACTTAAGATGGGACGACAGAAGTCAAAGTAAAGGTATCAGACCAGGTTATAAATCACGGGGAATAAATCCTACACAATACGTTCTGTAAAGTGACGCCAATGGTTGGTGCCGAACATGGCGGATCACATCACAATCTTCCACCTGAATCCAAAGCTCACCAGGATAAAGGACCTCACAAGTGTTGGCCATTTGCTGGATCCATCTGATGGCTTTCTTTTTTTTTTTCTCCTATCATCCTCCAGTCTGGTTTTACCGGTTTAGCATTCCACAGGAGTCTTCCCGGAGGGTTGGTGACATCACACCCAGCAATGTGGAAGTAGAGTATGTTCAATTCTAACGTGCACACCTACTAACATTGCTTTGTAAAGGGGAAGGGAGCCCGGGCAATTTGAATAAACCTTTAATTTTACTGCTCCATTGGGTAGACATCAAAGAATTATTATAAGACTGCTGCTGGGTGCCGCCATCTTGGATGTCATGTCAACAGCCCCAGCAGACTCAGATGTCACTGTTGTGGAAAATGTGATTGTGGACATTTCTTTAGTAAATAGTCATTATGTCTCCCAGTGTCAGTTTTACCGGTAATCGCTATGAACAGCGAATATTGCTTTAACTGTCATTGCAGGAAAGACTTGTTAGTGAAAACCTTCCATTGGATGAGATGGCACAATACTAGTAGCAAAGAGAGTCCATCGCACAAATCTATACCCGCCATTCGGGGCCCCGTACTGCGGAGATATGTTTGTGATATGGAATTCTTATTATTTTACTAAGATTAATGGATGGCATCTTTTAGTCATATTTGATCGGTGTGACTGAAACTGCTGCTATTATCTTATGCAGATAAAGCCTCATCCACTTGAACAAAAAGAATGGTCACTATTAGATATGGTTTATATATATATATATATGAATCATGTTTGATGAGACCCACTAACAGGTATGAGTCCATGTTTATGGATTGACATGGGTGAACGATGAAAAGCCATGTGCTACAGTTGGGATTCCCTTTGTTCGGCCGTGTCCATTCATGGGCATCTACTCTACAGTTCCTAGTGTATTTTTTGAATGTATACATGTTCTGTGATTGGTGGTCTTGAAGCCACTCCCTGTAACCCCCTTTTGTTAAATAAACCTGCTCTGTCTTGGAGGAGTCAGTCACTCACAGGAAACCCTCCAGATGGCATCGAATTAAATACAGCAAGCTTGTCTGTTCATTTGTTTGCTGCCGAGCGATTGGATAACCTTATACAAAAGAGCTGTACATTGTACTTTTCAGTACAAGGGTTTAATGGTGTTTGGTGCGTATTAATCTTGAGCGCACTGAGCGGGTTTCTATGCTCCAAGCCTTATTCATTTCCACGTCATCACTCAAGTCACTCCAAATTATTCCCCTTCACTCCTTGGCTAAATCGAAGCCACATATACCACAAGGTAGTCACCAGTTCCCAGCCTGAGGAGAGCAAACACCTGGATTTATGAGGAATTGTATGGACAACGTAGTCACCAATAATCACTATCCAGCTGAAGGAGAGGGAGCGACTCTACGCATTTCATATGAAATGAATGGACAATGAGGTCACCAATTTTCCTCCAGGTGATAATCTGACCCTTCTGGAAATACCCGGCTGGGAAGCTCAGTGTGTGAAATGGGGAAAAGACACCTCTAAGGCGGCCCAGGAAACCATTACCTATAAAAAGGAATATGTTGGCATTTATCTACATTTTGAAGACCAGTGGGAGGGTCTCCGATCATGTGAGGACTGTGATTGGCTCTCATGGTGATCATGTGGATGACAGCATTGGCAGCTGTATGTATTTATGTGGCAGATCAGACTTAAAGCTCACCCCCTCTGCCACAAATATGCATACAACTGGCGGGCCGAGGCCCCAGAGGAAGGAAGGGGGGAAAGGGGTCCGAGGCCCAAGAGGAAGGAGAGGGGAAAGGGATCTGAGGCCCCAGAGGAAGGAGGGGGGAAAGGGGTCCGAGGCCCCAGAGGAAGGAGGGGGGAAAGGGGTCCGAGGCCCCAGAGGAAGGAGGGCGGAAAGGGGTCCGAGGCCCCAGAGGAAGGAGGGCGGAAAGGGGTCCGAGGCCCCAGAGGAAGGAGGGGGGAAAGGGGTCCGAGGCCCCAGAGGAAGGAGGGAAAAGGGTTCCGGCTGTTGTGGAAATTTTATTAGGACTAGTGTGGACTTATTTTTAGGATGTTACATAGTTAGTCAGGTTGAAAAAGACACAAGTCCATCTGGCTCAACCAATAAAAAACAAACAGTAAAGAAAACTCAACCACACAATCCTATACCCTCCCCAACCATACAATCCCCTATACACAATCCTATACCCTCCCCAACCATACAATCCCCTATACACAATCCTATACCCTCCCCAACCATACAATCCCCTATACACAATCCTATACCCTCCCCAACCATACAATCCCCTATACACAATCCTATACCCTCCCCAACCATACAATCCCATATACACAATCCTATACCCTCCCCAACCATACAATCCCATATGTACAATCCTATACCCACCCCAACCATACAATCCCCTATACACCATCCTATAGCCACCCCAACCATACAATCCCATATACACAATCCTATACCCTCCCCAACCATACAATCCCCTATACACCATCCTATACCCACCCCAACCATACAATCTCATATACACAATCCTATACCCTCCCCAACCATACAATCCCCTATACACAATCCTATACCCTCCCCAACCATACAATCCCATATACACAATCCTATACCCTCCCCAACCATACAATCCCATATGTACAATCCTATACCCGCCCCAACCATACAATCCCATATACACCATCCTATACCTGCCCCAACCATACAATCCCATATACACCATCCTATACCCACCCCAACCATACAATCCCATATACACCATCCTATACCCGCCCCAACCATACAATCCCATATACACAATCCTATACCCACAGATGATCCTGAGGAAGGCGAAAAACCCCAGCAAAGCATGATCCAATTTACTACAGCAGGGGAAAATTCCTTCCTGATCCCCCAAGAGGCAATCAGATATTCCCTGGATCACCTTTACCTATAAATATTATTACCCAGTTATATTATGTACATCTAGGAAAGAATTCAGGACTCTCTTATAGCAATCTACTGACCCTACCAGAACCACCTCTGGAGGGAGTCTATTCCACATTTTCACAGCTCTTACTGTGAAGAAACCTTTCCATATTTTGAGACAAAATCTGATTTCCTCTAAAACGTAAAGAGTGCCCCCTTGTCCTCTGTGAGGACCTTAAATTGAACAACTCAACACCAAGTTCACTATATGGACCCCTTATGTATTTATACATGGAGATCATATCCCCCCTTATGTATTTATACATGGAGATCATATCCCCCCTTATGTATTTATACATGGAGATCATATCCCCCCCTTATGTATTTATACATGGAGATCATATCCCCCCTTATGTATTTATACATGGAGATCATATCCCCCCTTATGTATTTATACATGGAGATCATATCCCCCCCTTATGTATTTATACATGGAGATCATATCCCCCCCTTATGTATTTATACATGGAGATCATATCCCCCCTTATGTATTTATACATGGTGATCATATCCCCCCTTATGTATTTATACATGGAGATCATATCCCCCCCTTATGTATTTATACATGGAGATCATATCCCCCCCTTATGTATTTATACATGAGATCATATCCCCCCTTATGTATTTATACATGGAGATCATATCCCCCATATGTATTTATACATGGAGATCATATCCCCCCTTATGTATTTATACATGGAGATCATATCCCTCCTTATGCATTTATACATGGAGATCATACCCCCCCTTATGTATTTATACATGGAGATCATATCCCCCCTTATGTATTTATACATGGAGATCATATCCCCCCTTATGTATTTATACATGGTGATCATATCCCCCCCTTATGTATTTATACATGGAGATCATATCCCCCCCTTATGTATTTATACATGGAGATCATATCCCCCCCTTATGTATTTATACATGGAGATCATATCCCCCCCTTATGTATTTATACATGAGATCATATCCCCCCTTATGTATTTATACATGGAGATCATATCCCCCCTTATGTATTTATACATGGAGATCATATCCCCCCCTTATGTATTTATACATGAAGATCATATACCCCCCTTATGTATTTATACACGGTGACCATATCCCCCCTTATGTATTTATACATGGAGATCATATCCCCCCTTATGTATTTATACATGGAGATCATACCCCCCCCTTATGTATTTATACATGAGATCATATCCCCCCTTATGTATTTATACATGGAGATCATATCCCCCCTTATGTATTTATACATGGAGATCATATCCCCCCTTATGTATTTATACATGGAGATCATATCCCCCCTTATGTATTTATACATGGAGATCATATCCCCCCTTATGTATTTATACATGGTGATCATATCCCCCCCTTATGTATTTATACATGGAGATCATATCCCCCCCTTATGTATTTATACATGGAGATCATATCCCCCCCTTATGTATTTATACATGGAGATCATATCCCCCCCTTATGTATTTATACATGGAGATCATATCCCCCCCTTATGTATTTATACATGGAGATCATATCCCCCCCTTATGTATTTATACATGGAGATCATATCCCCCCCTTATGTATTTATACATGGAGATCATATCCCCCCCTTATGTATTTATACATGGAGATCATATCCCCCCTTATGTATTTATACATGGAGATCATATCCCCCCTTATGTATTTATACATGGAGATCATATCCCCCCCCTTATGTATTTATACATGAAGATCATATACCCCCCTTATGTATTTATACACGGTGACCATATCCCCCCTTATGTATTTATACATGGAGATCATATCCCCCCTTATGTATTTATACATGGAGATCATACCCCCCCCTTATGTATTTATACATGAGATCATATCCCCCCTTATGTATTTATACATGGAGATCATATCCCCCCTTATGTATTTATACATGGAGATCATATCCCCCCTTATGTATTTATACATGGAGATCATATCCCCCCTTATGTATTTATACATGGAGATCATATCCCCCCTTATGTATTTATACATGGAGATCATATCCCCCCTTATGTATTATACATGGAGATCATATCCCCCCTTATGTATTTATACATGGAGATCATATCCCCCCTTATGTATTTATACATGGAGATCATATCCCCCCCCCCTTATGTATTTATACATGGAGATCATATCCCCCCTTATGTATTTATACATGGAGATCATACCCCCCTTATGTATTTATACATGGAGATCAGATCATATAAATAAAACGAAGCTGCGCTATATGTGACCAAAATACAAACGAATGTGTAAAAACAAAAAATTATTCAAACTGGTGAAAAAAATTGTGCACAATGATAATAAAACCAATATGTGTGACAAAGAGAAATAAATAAAAATAAACCCACAATATCAAAGGGTATTCATTGTGTGCAACAAAAGTGTAAAAGGAATATGAAATCCTCCACCACAACATAAAGGGGTTCTCCTCCACGGTGCGTCTGTCAGTAAATTACCAGATAGTGGTAATCAATAAGCCAACCAAATCAATCCCTGATAGATCCAGATGGAGATGCCGAGAGTGGATGTAGATTACAAGAGACCGTCAGTATGGTAGAGATCACACCGGACTCAAAGCACATAAGCAGTATCCATCCAAAGATCACCATAAAGAAAATACAGAAGGCTCCATAGTGTAATAAGTTAAAAACTCAACACTTTAATATACAGAAAGGAACTCCCATTTGGTAGAAATGTATGAAGCTAAAACTCAATACAGCCGGCCGGCTACAGTGTCGCCCCCCCTTCCGGGTTGCGTGGTGACATCAGCACGCGGGGCCCAACGCGTTTCGCCACAGCTGACGTCTTCCTGGGGGTACGAGCAGCGTGCTGACTCCACCACTTATATACGGAACAAAGAAAACAAACACCGCCCCTGTCTGAGCCACAGCATCACTTATCGGGCGCCATGTTTAAGCAGGGATACATTGCCAATAGTTACAATAGCAATAGAAAACGGAGGGTATGCCGTGATGGAGACAATCATCTGGGGCCAATAAAGCTACGGCTGCACAGAAAAACAATGCAGCTAAATGATTCTTAAGATCACCAACCTCAGCAGCAATCTAATGCTTAAACAGCAATATCATCGATCGGGCGCCATATTTAAACAGGGAAACATTGGCAATGATAGCAGGGAAACATTGCCAGTAGTTGAATAAACAGCAATGAAACCAGGAGATATAAATGAATAAGATTCAGGCAGTCATCCAGGGCTGCTGAACCCACATTGACAAGGTAATTAACAAAAACTCATTGGCACAATTAATGACACCACAGTGACAGCGGTCATAATGCCTTGGGCTAAATAATGAGAAATAATTAAAAAATAAAAGACAGCACAATATATGTAAATAAAGGGCTTTCAACTGGAATTATGGAATAATAATGATCAGCCACATGCATCCTATAATAAGAATGCATGTGAACCTGAAACATAGGCTGGTGTTCAGTCTAAATACATAAGATCATATGTGTTTAATTTGGATTATCATTACGGCTCCTGTTGTCGGTTTGCTTGTAATGCGCTCATTAGAGGGAGTACGGGGGAACCGACATGGAGGAAAGACTACTGGCAGAGAAATCCTTCCCTTAGATGTGTAGACACGTTCCCTCTACATAGACGTCTCTTCCGGTGAACACTCCATGCGCGGGTCTGTTTGCCGGTATAGATCTATGTGTATTGCGGTGCGGAGTCAGTATCGGTTTGATATCTATCTGCCTCTATGAAGGGATACACGCTCATGTCTTTCTACTGTGCCTGATCACCATAGTGGAAACAGCATGGCTCTTTCCCTGCAGATAGCCTCACTTCTATGGGAACAGTAGTATAATCCTATCAGGCATTGTTTTCTGAGCCTTGCTGAATGGGAGTCACACCAGTAGTAGTGGTGGGAATACATGCACGAGTTTTATCAGAGCAGCGTTCACAGTTCTACACGCCGGTGTCATTGTGTAGTGTTAGGCGGGAAGCTGTGCACTCTGTTCTGCTCATTCACCATCGTGTACTCCTCTTTCTATTGTACTTTTGAATGTATACAAGTGTGTCATTGGCTGATTCTATGTGAGTTGCTTGTGTCATGTGACTGTACATTAGGAACTGATTGGCTGATGTTGTATAGTCATCACTTCCTGTTGTCCCATAAATAGGCGGAGCTCCATGCCTTAGGACATTCTATGGAGCATCCAATGAGATAGCAGGCTGTGTGTCTGTATTCCTGGGTACTGCTGAGCTCTCCATTACCTTATACACAGAGCTGAGAACTGCGCTTATTACCACAACGGGATGGATTGCGCCTGGCGAATATTAATATCCAAAAGTGAATTTATTATCGCAACTGAGTTATCTGTGCATCCAGCGTATAATAATTTCCAAGACACAAAGTCCCAGAGAAAGGAGGGGGGGGGGAACAGGTCCCGCCTCCCCCAAGGAAGGAGGAGGGGGGGGAACAGGTCCCGCCTCCCCCAAGGAAGGATGGAGGGTGAGGGGGGGGAATGGGTCCTGCCTCCCCTGAGGAAGGAGGAGAGGGGTCTGAAGTCCGAATATGTTTGGGGTAAGGGGTCAGCAGACTATCAGACATAAAGAACTAATCTAATCAGTTAGGACCTCATCCTGTAGAAGACAATAATACTACCCATAAAGGAGCCGTGTCTGGGGGACACAGAGGGAAGAGGACAGGGCATAAGGAGGTGTGTCCAGGGGGCACGGAGGGAAGAGGACAGGGCATATAGAGGCGTGTCCGGGGGGCATGGAGGGAAGAGGACAGGGCATATAGAGGCGTGTCTGGGGGGCATGGAGGGAAGAGGACAGGGCATAAGGAGGTGTGTCCGGGGGGACACAGAGGGAAGAGGACAGGGCATAAGGAGGCGTGTCCAGGGGGCATGGAGGGAAGAGGACAGGGCATAAGGAGGCGTGTCCGGGGGGCATGGAGGGAAGAGGACAGGGCATAAGGAGGCGTGTCCGGGGGGCATGGAGGGAAGAGGACAGGGCATAAGGAGGCGTGTCCGGGGGGCATGGAGGGAAGAGGACAGGGCATAAGGAGGCGTGTCCGGGGGGCATGGAGGGAAGAGGACAGGGCATAAGGAGGCGTGTCCGGGGGGCATGGAGGGAAGAGGACAGGGCATAAGGAGGCGTGTCCGGGGGGCATGGAGGGAAGAGGACAGGGCATAAGGAGGCGTGTCCGGGGGACACGGAGGGAAGAGGACAGGGCATAAGGAGGCGTGTCCGGGAGGCATGGAGGGAAGAGGACAGGGCATAAGGAGGCGTGTCCGGGGGGCATGGAGGGAAGAGGACAGGGCATAAGGAGGCGTGTCCGGGGGACACGGAGGGAAGCGGCGTTCCTGTACTTTCTACAGCAGGAACACCATTCCCGTTAGCAGCTGCATCCCTGACACAATCCCAGCGCCACCTCCTGCTCTGGGATGGCGGGTCGGTAAGCTCAGATTGCGGGTTCCTGACCTGCCATCCCCGAGCAGTGCGAGGAAAGCCGCGATAAACCAGCTCAAAGCTGAGCCGTCAGAACGGAGCCAATGCCTCCTGTACAGTTCCGGCTCCGTCCTGACAGTCTGAGTCACAGACGGAGTGCATCTGCTATCACTCCGTATGAGACTCAGCCTGTCAGGACTGACCAAAAGAGGAAGCATCGGCTCTGCACAATTCTTCATGAGTACTACCCACAGCAGTACCAGCCAGCAGTACCCACAGCAGTGCCCGCCAGCAGTACCCACACCAATACCCGCCAGCAGTACCCACACCAATACCCACCAGCAGTTCCCACACCAATACCAGCCAGCAGTTCCCACACCAATGCCCGCCAGCAGTTCCCACACCAATACCAGCCAGTAGTTCCCACACCAATACCAGCCAGTAGTTCCCACACCAATACCCGCCAGCAGTTCCCACACCAATACCCGCCAGCACTTCCCACACCAATACCCGCCAGCAGTTCCCACACCAATACCCGCCAGCAGTTCCCACACCAATACCCGCCAGCAGTTCCCACACCAATACCAGCCAGTAGTTCCCACACCAATACCAGCCAGTAGTTCCCACACCAATACCCGCCAGCAGTTCCCACACCAATACCCGCCAGCAGTTCCCACACCAGTACCCGCCAGCAGTTCCCACACCAATACCAGCCAGCACTTCCCACACCATTACCAGCCAGCAGTTCCCACACCAATACCCGCCAGCAGTTCCCACACCAATACCAGCCAGCAGTTCCCACACCAATACCAGCCAGCAGTTCCCACACCAATACCCGCCAGCAGTTCCCACACCAATACCCGCCAGCAGTTCCCACACCAATACCAGCCAGCAGTTCCCACACCAATACCAGCCAGCAGTTCCCACACCAATACCAGCCAGCAGTTCCCACACCAATACCAGCCAGCAGTTCCCACACCAATACCAGCCAGCAGTTCCCACACCAATACCAGCCAGCAGTTCCCACACCAATACCCGCCAGCAGTTCCCACACCAATACCCGCCAGCAGTTCCCACACCAATACCCGCCAGCAGTTCCCACACCAATACCCGCCAGCAGTTCCCACACCAATACCAGCCAGCAGTTCCCACACCAATACCCGCCAGCAGTTCCCACACCAATACCCGCCAGCAGTTCCCACACCAGTACCAGCCAGCAGTTCCCACACCAATACCCGCCAGCAGTACCCACACCAATACCCGCCAGCAGTACCCACACCAATACCAGCCAGCAGTTCCCACACCAATACCCGCCAGCAGTTCCCACACCAGTACCCGCCAGCAGTTCGCACACCAATACCAGCCAGCAGTTCCCACACCAATACCCGCCAGCAGTTCCCACACCAGTACCAGCCAGTAGTTCCCACACCAATACCAGTCAGCAGTACCCACACCAGTACCAGCCAGCAGTTCCCACACCAGTACCAGTCAGCAGTACCAGCCCTGGAGGACAGCCAGTTAGCAGCCACCAGCCATACCCACCTGGGGACAGCCGCAGCCAGCGATTCCTGCAGGAACCCAATTCAATCCACTTTAAAAAAAAACAGAAGGGGATCCGCCCCCTTCAATCTGGGCAGATCAAAGTAGAGGGGGCTGTGTCTGTGTCTGCTCTGTACATGCTGACATGGACCTGTCATCTGATTGGCCCGCTCCGGTCATTGTGGCCCACAACCGGTTACCAAGTCGCTAAAGTGCCCCTTGCTCCTCAAAACGTATACATGAACACACAATTTTTTTTTGGTGGGGGAGGGGGGGTGTAATCTTGGGTGAGTTCCCACACTTTTTTCCCCAGGACTTGACCCCTGGGACAGGGCATAAGGAGGCGTGTCTGGGGGACACGGAGGGAAGAGGACGGAGGAGGAGGAGGAGAAAGAAGGGGACGAGGAGGAGAAAGAAGGGGACGAGGAGGAGAAAGAAGGGGACGAGGAGGAGAAAGAAGGGGAGGAGGAGGAGGAGGAGGAGGAGGAGGAGGATGAGAAAGAAGGGGACGAGGAGGAGGAGGAGGAGGAGGAGAAAGAAGGGGACGAGGAGGAGGAGGAGGAGGAGGAGAAAGAAGAGGACGAGGAGGAGGAGGAGGAGGAGGAGAAAGAAGAGGAGGAGAAAGAAGAGGACGAGGAGGAGGAGGAGGAGGAGAAAGAAGGGGACGAGGAGGAGGAGAAAGAAGGGGACGAGGAGAAGGAGCAGAAAGAAGGGGACGAGGAGGAGGAGAAGAAAGAAGGGGACGAGGAGGAGGAGGAAGAGACGAGGAGGAGGAGGAGAAAGAAGGGGACGAGGAGGAGGAGGAGGAGAAAGAAGGGGACGAGGAGGAGGAGGAGAAAGAAGGGGACGAGGAGGAGGAGGAGGAGGAGGAGGAGAAAGAAGGGGACGAGGAGGAGGAAGAGGAGGAGGAGAAAGAAGGGGACGAGGAGGAGGAAGAGGAGGAGGAGAAAGAAGGGGACGAGGAGGAGGAGGAGGAGGAGGAGGAGGAGGAGAAGGAAGAAGGGGACAAGGAGGAGGAGAAAGAAGGGGACGAGGAGGGGGGAGGAGGAGGAGGAGGAGGAGAAAGAAGGGGACGAGGAGGAGGAGGAGAAGAAAGAAGGGGACGGCGACGACAAGGAAGAATAAGATGATGACAACGAGGAAGAAGAGGGCGTGAAGGAGGAGGAAGAAGAAGAGGACAAGGAGGAGGAAGAAGACGAGGACAACAAGGAGGAGAAAGCTAAGGACGACGATGAGGAAGAAGGAGGACGAGGAGGAGGAGAAAGAAGGGGACGACGAGGAAGAACAGGAGGACGATGACGAAGAGGAAGAAAAGGATGAAGACGAGGAGGAAGCAGAGGACGACGACGAGGACGAGGAGGAGGAAGAAGGAGACGAGGAGGAGGACAGACGTCCCAGCATCTCACCCGAAATGGTGACCCCGTCAGTCACATGACCCCACAGAGAAAAGAGGAACTACTCAGCGAGGACTCCGACAACCACTTCCTGCATCCGACTTCCTGCATCTCCACCACACAGGGCGGGAGACATGATACCGAGAACCCGCACAAGAACAGATACCGAGAATTACACCCGGCATACAGGACAGGAGAAGTGGTACTGTGCAGAGTCCATACATACAGAATAAGAACAGATACTGAGAATTACACCCGGCATACAGGACAGGAGAAGTGGTACTGTGCAGAGTCCATACATACAGAATAAGAACAGATACCGAGAATTACACCCGGCATACAGGACAGGAGAAGTGGTACTGTGCAGAGTCCATACATACAGAATAAGAACAGATACTGAGAATTACACCCAGCATACAGGACAGGAGAAGTGGTACTGTGCAGAGTCCATACATACAGAATAAGAACAGATACTGAGAATTACACCCGGCATACAGGACAGGAGAAGTGGTACTGTGCAGAGTCCATACATACAGAATAAGAACAGATACCGAGAATTACACCCAGCATACAGGACAGGAGAAGTGGTACTGTGCAGAGTCCATACATACAGAATAAGAACAGATACTGAGAATTACACCCGGCATACAGGACAGGAGAAGTAGTACTGTGCAGAGTCCATACATACAGAATAAGAACAGATACTGAGAATTACACCCAGCATACAGGACAGGAGAAGTAGTACTGTGCAGAGTCCATACATACAGAATAAGAACAGATACTGAGAATTACACCCGGCATACAGGACAGGAGAAGTGGTACTGTGCAGAGTCCATACATACAGAATAAGAACAGATACTGAGAATTACACCCAGCATACAGGACAGGAGAAGTAGTACTGTGCAGAGTCCATACATACAGAATGAGAACAGATACTGAGAATTACACCCGGCATACAGGACAGGAGAAGTAGTACTGTGCGGAGTCCATACATACAGAATAAGGACAGATACTGAGAATTACACCCAGCATACAGGACAGGAGAAGTAGTACTGTGCAGAGTCCATACATACAGAATAAGAACAGATACCGAGAATTACACCCGGCATACAGGACAGGAGAAGTAGTACTGTGCAGAGTCCATACATACAGAATAAGAACAGATACCGAGAATTACACCCGGCATACAGGACATGAGAAGTAATACTGTGCAGAGTCCATACATACAGAATAAGAACAGATACTGAGAATTACACCCGGCATACAGGACAGGAGAAGTAGTACTGTGCAGAGTCCATACATACAGAATAAGAACAGATACTGAGAATTACACCCGGCATACAGGACAGGAGAAGTGGTACTGTGCAGAGTCCATACATACAGAATAAGAACAGATACCGAGAATTACACCCGGCATACAGGACAGGAGAAGTAGTACTGTGCAGAGTCCATACATACAGAATAAGAACAGATACTGAGAATTACACCCGGCATACAGGACAGGAGAAGTAGTACTGTGCAGAGTCCATACATACAGAATAAGAACAGATACTGAGAATTACACCCGGCATACAGGACAGGAGAAGTGGTACTGTGCAGAGTCCATACATACAGAATAAGAACAGATACTGAGAATTACACCCAGCATACAGGACAGGAGAAGTAGTACTGTGCAGAGTCCATACATACAGAATGAGAACAGATACTGAGAATTACACCCGGCATACAGGACAGGAGAAGTAGTACTGTGCGGAGTCCATACATACAGAATAAGGACAGATACTGAGAATTACACCCAGCATACAGGACAGGAGAAGTAGTACTGTGCAGAGTCCATACATACAGAATAAGAACAGATACCGAGAATTACACCCGGCATACAGGACAGGAGAAGTAGTACTGTGCAGAGTCCATACATACAGAATAAGAACAGATACCGAGAATTACACCCGGCATACAGGACATGAGAAGTAATACTGTGCAGAGTCCATACATACAGAATAAGAACAGATACTGAGAATTACACCCGGCATACAGGACAGGAGAAGTAGTACTGTGCAGAGTCCATACATACAGAATAAGAACAGATACTGAGAATTACACCCGGCATACAGGACAGGAGAAGTAGTACTGTGCAGAGTCCATACATACAGAATAAGAACAGATACTGAGAATTACACCCGGCATACAGGACAGGAGAAGTGGTACTGTGCAGAGTCCATACATACAGAATAAGAACAGATACTGAGAATTACACCCGGCATACAGGACAGGAGAAGTAGTACTGTGCAGAGTCCATACATAGAGAATAAGAACAGATACTGAGAATTACACCCGGCATACAGGACAGGAGAAGTAGTACTGTGCAGAGTCCATACATACAGAATAAGAACAGATACCGAGAATTACACCCGGCATACAGGACAGGAGAAGTAGTACTGTGCAGAGTCCATACATACAGAATAAGAACAGATACCGAGAATTACACCCGGCATACAGGACAGGAGAAGTGGTACTGTGCAGAGTCCATACATACAGAATAAGAACAGATACCGAGAATTACACCCGGCATACAGGACAGGAGAAGTAGTACTGTGCAGAGTCCATACATACAGAATAAGAACAGATACTGAGAATTACACCCAGCATACAGGACAGGAGAAGTGGTACTGTGCAGAGTCCATACATACAGAATAAGAACAGATACCGAGAATTACACCCGGCATACAGGACAGGAGAAGTAGTACTGTGCAGAGTCCATACATACAGAATAAGAACAGATACTGAGAATTACACCCAGCATACAGGACAGGAGAAGTGGTACTGTGCAGAGTCCATACATACAGAATGAGAACAGATACCGAGAATTACACCCGGCATACAGGACAGGAGAAGTAGTACTGTGCAGAGTCCATACATACAGAATAAGAACAGATACCGAGAATTACACCCGGCATACAGGACAGGAGAAGTAGTACTGTGCAGAGTCCATACATAGAGAATAAGAACAGATACCGAGAATTACACCCAGCATACAGGACAGGAGAAGTAGTACTGTGCAGAGTCCATACATACAGAATAAGAACAGATACCGAGAATTACACCCAGCATACAGGACAGGAGAAGTAGTACTGTGCAGAGTCCATACATACAGAATAAGAACAGATACCGAGAATTACACCCGGCATACAGGACAGGAGAAGTGGTACTGTGCAGAGTCCATACATACAGAATAAGAACAGATACTGAGAATTACACCCAGCATACAGGACAGGAGAAGTAGTACTGTGCAGAGTCCATACATACAGAATAAGAACAGATACCGAGAATTACACCCAGCATACAGGACAGGAGAAGTAGTACTGTGCAGAGTCCATACATACAGAATAAGAACAGATACCGAGAATTACACCCGGCATACAGGACAGGAGAAGTGGTACTGTGCAGAGTCCATACATACAGAATAAGAACAGATACTGAGAATTACACCCAGCATACAGGACAGGAGAAGTAGTACTGTGCAGAGTCCATACATACAGAATAAGAACAGATACCGAGAATTACACCCGGCATACAGGACAGGAGAAGTGGTACTGTGCAGAATCCATACATACAGAATAAGAACAGATACTGAGAATTATGTTTATTATAAATAGGATGAGAAGTAGTACTGTGTAATGTATGGGGACGGGGTGTAGTGGGGGTGGGGTGTCAGTCACACGTTCTCTCTATGAAGGCGACACACCAGCAGGATGTGACCAGGATGCAGTCAGGTGTGTCAGGATGGAGGATTCTGGGGACAATAGAAGTCCTGGAACGTGTCACACATGTCCCCGGGGACGAGGAGGTCTATGTGAGGGGTCCTCGGGGATTGGAGGGCTATGTGAGGGGTCCCCGGGGACGAGGAGGTCTATGTGAGGGGTCCCCGGGGGGGAGGAGGTCTATGTGAGGGGTCCCCGGGGACGAGGAGGTCTATGTGAGGGGTCCCCGGGGACGAGGAGGTCTATGTGAGGGGTCCCCGGGGACGAGGAGGTCTATGTGAGGGGTCCCCGGGGACGAGGAGGTCTATGTGAGGGGTCCCCGGGGACGAGGAGGTCTATGTGAGGGGTCCCCGGGGATGAGGAGGTCTATGTGAGGGGTCCCCGGGGACGAGGAGGTCTATGTGAGGGGTCCCCGGGGGTGAGGAGGGCTATGTGAGGGGTCCCCGGGGGGGGGAGGAGGTCTATGTGAGGGGTCCCCGGGGGGGGAGGAGGTCTATGTGAGGGGTCCCCGGGGGTGAGGTGGTCTATCTACCAATGGAACCCCACTGGCACCAGTGACTCCAATGGAGCACCAACACACACCAATGACCAATAATTCCAAAGGAGCCCCAATAACCCTCAATGACCATTAATGACTTCCAATAATTCACATGGATGGCCACCAATGATGGCCAATAAATCCCATGGAGCATAAATGAACACCAAGGCCCTCTATGGAGCACCAATGACCCCCATGGAACACCAATGACCACCAGTAACCTCTAGTAATTTCCATAGAGTGCCAATAACCCCCAATGACCACCAACGCAAAGGACTCTCCAGTGACCCTCGATGACGACCTATGACTAGCCGGGCTCGCTGGTGGTCGCTGGTTCTCAGCCGGGGCGGTCCCTGGTTTCATGATATTTAATCGTGTTCCTTTAGGCCATGCCCAATGTCCGGTACATTTTAGTCAAACTCATTCTTCTCTGTGCCGCACTAAGTTCTCAGTCTCGGGTTGTCGGATATTCTCATCATCTGGGTTTCAGGAGGAGACGATTGTACAATCTGAATGTAATGTGTGGATATCCTCAGGGGGTAAAACATCTTTAACTCTTTGATTGGGATGAAGCCGCCCAACGAATAATTGTCTTGTCCTCTACATGTGTCACCCCCCCCAGGGTATGCATTACAAATGAGCTCTCAGTAACGAGATTTGTGCTAATTCTGAACAATGAGACGTCACCATTCACAATGCAAATCCAAACAAAACTAAACAAAGTGAAACGTCAGCGAGGAGACTCAATGGAGCCGATCCCAGAGCTGAGAGATCCACTTATCTCCAACACAGACCAATGACATCACTTATCTCCAACACAGACCCACTTATCTCCAACCACAAGGAGACCTCTAGGAGCACAGACCACTTATCTCCTTCACACTGATATCACACAGAGAATGGCATCACCCAAGAGATCCCCCCCCCCCCCCCGCCATCATGTCTCTATGTTAAAAATTTTGCATGGGCCCCTTTAATAACTATTTTTTAGTGTCCACAGGGGCATGGCGCAGACATCAGGGGGGGATGGCTCAGGCATCAGGGGGGACATGACGCAGACATAAGGGGGGACATGGCCCCTCTCAGATCAGAGCCCCCTCGGCTGCTGGGCCCCATTGGATTCTCATGATGTACGATGGCTCCAGTCACACTCTATGATGTTTTCCATTTACCAATAGCCAGCTGTATAGATCATTGGAAAAGGGAAAGGGGTTCAGGAAGACCCAATGTAACCCATTCATGTATGGATCTGTCCAGTGAAGTCACCTCAGTGTGAGTCTGACATATACCAGAAGGCTGTACAGCCATGTCTCATGGAATACAGGAAATGTATATACTGTATACCATCTCCACCTCAACATTCACACTGAAGACAGAGGACCACGGGAGGCCGGGGGATGGATATATTCTATGCTCTACAATATCCAGAGCAGCACAGCCGTATACTGGACGTATCTACACCATCCTCCGCGTCCCCACACATCCACGCCATCCTCCGCGTCCCCACACATCCACCCCATCCTCCGTGTCCCCACACACCAACGCCATCCTCCGCGTCCCCACACATCCACGCCATCCTCCGCGTCCCCACACATCCACGCCATCCATGCTCCCCACACATCCACGCCATCCTCCGCGTTCCCACACATCCACGCCATCCTCCGCGTCCCCACACAGCGACACCATCCTCCGCGTCCCCACACATCCACGCCATCCTCCGCGTTCCCACACATCCACGCCATCCTCCGCGTCCCCACACATCCACGCCATCCTCCGCGTCCCCACACATCCACGCCATCCTCCGCGTCCCCACACATCCACGCCATCCTCCGCGTCCCCACACATCCACGCCATCCTCCGCGTCCCCACACATCCACGCCATCCTCCGTGTCCCCACACATCCACGCCATCCTCCGCATCCCACACATCCACGCCATCCTCCGCATCCCACACATCCACGCCATCCTCCGCATCCCACACATCCACGCCATCCTCCGCATCCCACACATCCACGCCATCCTCCGCTTCCCACACATCCACGCCATCCTCCGCGTCCCCACACATCCACGCCATCCTCCGCGTCCCCACACATCCACACCATCCTCCGCATCCCACACATCCACGCCATCCTCCGCGTCCCCACACATCCACGCCATCCTCCGCGTCCCCACACATCCACGCCATCCTCCACATCCACGCCATCCTCCGCGTCCCCACACATCTACGCCATCCTCCGCGTCCCCACACATCCACGCCATCCTCCCGCGTCCCCACACATCCACGCCATCCTCCGCGTTCCCACACATCCACGCCATCCTCCGCGTCCCCACACATCCACGCCATCCTCCCGCGTCCCCACACATCCACGCCATCCTCCGCGTCCCCACACATCCACGCCATCCTCCGCGTCCCCACACATCCACGCCATCCTCCGCGTCCCCACACATCCACGCCATCCTCCCGCGTCCCCACACATCCACGCCATCCTCCGCGTCCCCACACATCCACGCCATCCTCCGCGTCCCCACACATCCACGCCATCCTCCGCGTCCCCACACATCCACGCCATCCTCCGCGTCCCCACACATCCACGCCATCCTCCCGCGTCCCCACACATCCACGCCATCCTCCACATCCACGCCATCCTCCGCGTCCCCACACATCCACGCCATCCTCCGCGTCCCCACACATCCACGCCATCCTCCCGCGTCCCCACACATCCACGCCATCCTCCGCGTCCCCACACATCCACGCCATCCTCCACATCCACGCCATCCTCCGCGTCCCCACACATCCACGCCATCCTCCGCGTCCCCACACATCCACGCCATCCTCCCGCGTCCCCACACATCCACGCCATCCTCCACATCCACGCCATCCTCCGCGTCCCCACACATCCACGCCATCCTCCGCGTCCCCACACATCCACGCCATCCTCCACATCCACGCCATCCTCCGCGTCCCCACACATCCACGCCATCCTCCGCGTCCCCACACATCCACGCCATCCTCCCGCGTCCCCACACATCCACGCCATCCTCCCGCGCCCCCACACATCCACGCCATCCTCCACATCCACGCCATCCTCCGCGTCCCCACACATCCACGCCATCCTCCGCGTCCCCACACATCCACGCCATCCTCCCGCGTCCCCACACATCCACGCCATCCTCCACATCCACGCCATCCTCCGCGTCCCCACACATCCACGCCATCCTCCGCGTCCCCACACATCCACGCCATCCTCCACATCCACGCCATCCTCCGCGTCCCCACACATCCACGCCATCCTCCCGCGTCCCCACACATCCACGCCATCCTCCCGCGTCCCCACACATCCACGCCATCCTCCGCGTCCCCACACATCCACGCCATCCTCCACATCCACGCCATCCTCCGCGTCCCCACACATCCACGCCATCCTCCGCGTCCCCACACATCCACGCCATCCTCCCGCGTCCCCACACATCCACGCCATCCTCCACATCCACGCCATCCTCCGCGTCCCCACACATCCACGCCATCCTCCCGCGTCCCCACACATCCACGCCATCCTCCGCGTCCCCACACATCCACGCCATCCTCCGCGTCCCCACACATCCACGCCATCCTCCGCGTCCCCACACATCCACGCCATCCTCCCGCGTCCCCACACATCCACGCCATCCTCCGCGTCCCCACACATCCACGCCATCCTCCGCGTCCCCACACATCCACGCCATCCTCCGCGTCCCCACACATCCACGCCATCCTCCCGCGTCCCCACACATCCACGCCATCCTCCGCGTCCCCACACATCCACGCCATCCTCCCGCGTCCCCACACATCCACGCCATCCTCCCGCGTCCCCACACATCCACGCCATCCTCCCGCGTCCCCACACATCCACGCCATCCTCCGCGTCCCCACACATCCACGCCATCCTCCGCGTCCCCACACATCCACGCCATCCTCCACATCCACGCCATCCTCCGCGTCCCCACACATCTACGCCATCCTCCGCGTCCCCACACATCCACGCCATCCTCCGCGTCCCCACACATCCACGCCATCCTCCACATCCACGCCATCCTCCGCGTTCCCACACATCCACGCCATCCTCCGCGTTCCCACACATCCACGCCATCCTCCGCGTCCCCACACATCCACGCCATCCTCCGCGTCCCCACACATCCACGCCATCCTCCGCGTCCCCACACATCCACGCCATCCTCCACGTCCCCACACATCCACGCCATCCATGCTCCCCACACATCTACGCCATCCTCCGCGTCCCCACACATCCACGCCATCCTCCGCGTCCCCACACATCCACGCCATCCTCCACATCCACGCCATCCTCCGCGTTCCCACACATCCACGCCATCCTCCGCGTTCCCACACATCCACGCCATCCTCCGCGTCCCCACACATCCACGCCATCCTCCGCGTCCCCACACATCCACGCCATCCTCCGCGTCCCCACACATCCACGCCATCCTCCACGTCCCCACACATCCACGCCATCCTCCACGTCCCCACACATCCACGCCATCCTCCACGTCCCCACACATCCACGCCATCCATGCTCCCCACACATCCACGCCATCCTCCCGCGTCCCCACACATCCACGCCATCCTCCCGCGTCCCCACACATCCACGCCATCCTCCCGCGTCCCCACACATCCACGCCATCCTCCCGCGTCCCCACACATCCACGCCATCCTCCCGCGTCCCCACACATCCACGCCATTCCCCGCGTCCCCACACATCCACGCCATCCTCCCGCGTCCCCACACATCCACGCCATCCTCCCGCGTCCCCACACATCCACGCCATCCTCCCGCGTCCCCACACATCCACGCCATCCTCCGCGTTCCCACACATCCACGCCATCCTCCGCGTCCCCACACATCCACGCCATCCTCCCCACACATCCACGCCATCCTCCCCACACATCCACGCCATCCTCCCGCGTCCCCACACATCCACGCCATCCTCCGCGTCCCCACACATCCACGCCATCCTCCCCACACATCCACGCCATCCTCCCCACACATCCACGCCATCCTCCCCACACATCCACGCCATCCTCCCGCGTCCCCACACATCCAAGCCATCCTCCGCGTTCCCACACATCCACGCCATCCTCCGCGTCCCCACACATCCACGCCATCCTCCGCGTTCCCACACATCCACGCCATCCTCCGCGTTCCCACACATCCACGCCATCCTCCGCGTTCCCACACATCCACGCCATCCTCCCCACACATCCACGCCATCCTCCCCACACATCCACGCCATCCTCCCCACACATCCACGCCATCCTCCGCGTCCCACACATCCACGCCATCCTCCCCACACATCCACGCCATCCTCCGCGTCCCACACATCCACGCCATCCTCCCCACACATCCACGCCATCCTCCCCACACATCCACGCCATCCTCCGCGTCCCACACATCCACGCCATCCTCCCCACACATCCACGCCATCCTCCCCACACATCCACGCCATCCTCCGCGTCCCACACATCCACGCCATCCTCCCCACACATCCACGCCATCCTCCGCGTCCCACACATCCACGCCATCCTCCCCACACATCCACGCCATCCTCCCCACACATCCACGCCATCCTCCCCACACATCCACGCCATCCTCCGCGTCCCCACACATCCACACAACATCCATGCTCCCCACACATCCACGCCATCCTCCGCGTCCCCACACATCCACGCCATCCTCCGCGTCCCCACACATCCACACAACATCCACGCTCCCCACACATCCACGCCATCCTCCGCGTCCCCACACATCCACGCCATCCTCCCCACACATCCACGCCATCCTCCCCACACATCCACGCCATCCTCCCCACACATCCACGCCATCCTCCGCCTTCCCACACATCCACGCCATCCTCCGCGTCCCCACACATCCACGCCATCCATGCTCCCCACACATCCACGCCACCCCATCAAAGTGCCTAAAATGTTAATAACACATCACTTACCTGCACTGTGTAAGTCTCAGGCAGTCTCTCCCCTTAGCTTTCTCTGTGTCAGGCACTCTCTCGGTGTCAGGCGACGTCTCCCCTTAGCTCTCTCTGTGCCAGGCAGTGTCTCCCCTTGGCTCTCTCGGTGTCTCCCCTTGGCTCTCTCGGTGTCTCCCCTTGGCTCTCTCGGTGTCTCCCCTTGGCTCTCTCGGTGTCTCCCCTTGGCTCTCTCGGTGTCAGGCGGTGTCTCCCCTTAGCTCTCTCGGTGTCAGGCAGGGTCTCCTCTTAGCTCTCTCGGTGTCTCCCCTTGGCTCTCTCGGTGTCAGGCGGTGTCTCCCCTTAGCTCTCTTGGTGTCTCCTCTTGGCTCTCTCGGTGTCTCCCCTTAGCTCTCTCGTGTCAGGCAGTCTCTCCTCTTAGCTCTCTCGGTGTCTCCTCTTAGCTCTCTCGGTGTCTCCCCTTGGCTCTCTCGGTAAGCTCTCTCGTGTCAGGCAGTCTCTCCTCTTAGCTCTCTCGGTGTCTCCTCTTAGCTCTCTCGGTGTCTCCCCTTGGCTCTCTCGGTGTCTCCCCTTGGCTCGCTCGGTAAGCTCTCTCGTGTCAGGCAGTCTCTCCCCTTAGCTCTCTCGGTGTTTCCTGGTTACAGGAGAAGCTCAGAGGGAAACTAATGAACTTCCTCATACTCATTGCCATCACCTGCAGCTCTCCGGCCCCTCCCCTCCTTCTCTCCGGCCCCTCCCTCCCCCCTCCTTTTATTACAGGTGATGGGACAGGTTGGACCAGTTGCCAGGAATGTGCCCAGGTGACGGTCACACCCCACGCTGCAGCAATTGTCTGCGTCACACTTTGTTTGTCTGCAGATAACGAGTTCCCTCCACTATTACATCTGATAGAACATTTATTTATCCTAATCGCTGGATGGGGGAGTGTGTACACGCCATGGCGGAGCGCCGCGCTGGATAGGGGAGCGTTTACACGCCATGGCGGAGCGCCGCGCTGGATAGGGGAGCGTTTACACGCCATGGCGGAGCGCCGCGCTGGATAGGGGAGCGCTTACACGCCATGGCGGAGCGCCGCGCTGGATAGGGGAGCGTTTACACGCCATGGCGGAGCGCCGCACTGGATGGGGGAGCGTGTAAACGCCATGGCGGAGTGCCGCGCTGGATAGGGGAGCGTTTACACGCCATGGCGGAGCGCCGCACTGGATGGGGGAGCGTTTACACGCCATGGCGGAGCGCCGCACTGGATGGGGGAGCGTTTACACGCCATGGCGGAGCACCGCACTGGATGAGGGAGCGTTTACACGCCATGGCGGAGCGCCGCACTGGATGGGGGAGCGTTTACACGCCATGGCGGAGCGCCGCACTGGATGGGAGAGCGTGTAAACGCCATGGCGGAGCGCCGCACTGGATGGGGGAGCATGTAAACGCCATGGCGGAGCGCCGCGCTGGATAGGGGAGCGTTTACACGCCATGGCGGAGCGCCGCACTGGATGGGGGAGCGTTTACACGCCATGGCGGAGCACCGCACTGGATGAGGGAGCGTTTACACGCCATGGCGGAGCGCCGCATTGGATGGGGGAGCGTTTACACGCCATGGCGGAGCGCCGCACTGGATGGGAGAGCGTGTAAACGCCATGGCGGAGCGCCACACTGGATGGGGGAGCGTTTATATGCCATGGCGGAGCGCCGCGCTGGATGGGGGAGCGTTTACCCGCCATGGCGGAGCGCCGCGCTGGATGGGGGAGCTTGTACACGCCATGGCGGAGCGCTGTGCTGGATGGGGGAGTGTGGACACGTGTGCACGAGGACAACTGCGCTCTCTTTGTGTGCAGAGAGAGCGCAGTTGTCCTCATGCACACAGAGAGAGCGCAGTTGTCCCTCTGTATGGTGGGAGGGAGAGAAGGTGCAGTTGTCTTCCTGTATGGGGGGGAGGAGAGGGCGCAGTTGTCTTCCTGTGTCTGGGGGGGAGGGGGGGAGAGGGTGCAGTTGTCTTCCTGTGTCTGGGGGGAGGGGGGGGAGAGGGTGCAGTTGTCTTCCTGTATGGGGGGAGAGGGTGCAGTTGTCTTCCTGTATGGGGGGGGGGTGCAGTTGTCTTCCTGTATGGGGGGAGGAGAGGGCGCAGTTGTCTTCCTGTGTCTGGGGGGAGGGGGGGGAGAGGGTGCAGTTGTCTTCCTGTATGGGGGGAGAGGGTGCAGTTGTCTTCCTGTATGGGGGGGGTGCAGTTGTCTTCCTGTATGGGGGGAGAGGGTGCAGTTTTCTTCCTGTGTCTGGGGGGGAGGGGGGGAGAGGGTGCAGTTGTCTTCCTGTATGGGGGGAGAGGGTGCAGTTGTCTTCCTGTATGGGGGGGGGGGGTGCAGTTGTCTTCCTGTGTCTGGGGGGGGGTGCAGTTGTCTTCCTGTATGGGGGGAGAGGGTGCAGTTGTCTTCCTGTATGGGGGGGGTGCAGTTGTCTTCCTGTATGGGGGGGAGAGGGTACAGTTGTCTTCCTGTGTCTGCGGGGGGGGGGGGGGGAGGGTGCAGTTGTCTTCCTGTATGGGGGGAGAGGGCGCAGTTGTCTTCCTGTGTGTGTGTGTGGGGGGGGGGGTGCAGTTATCTTCCTGTATGGGGGGAGAGGGCGCAGTTGTCTTCCTGTGTGGGGGGGAGGGGAAGGGTGCAGTTGTCTTCCTGTATGGGGGGAGAGGGTGCAGGTGTCTTCCTGTATGGGGGGGGAGGGTGCAGTTGTCTTCCTGTATGGGGGGAGAGGGTGCAATTGTCTTCCTGTGTCTGGGGGGGGGGGCGAGGGTGCAGTTGTCTTCCTGTATGGGGGGGAGAGGGTGCAGTTGTCTTCCTGTATGGGGGGGAGAGGGTGCAGTTGTCTTCCTGTATGGGGGGGGAGGGTGCAGTTGTCTTCCTGTGTCTGGGGGGGGGAGGGTGCCATTGTCTTCCTGTGTCTGGGGGGGTGGGGAGGGTGCAGTTGTCTTCCTGTGTCTGGGGGGGGGGGGGGGAGGGTGCAGTTGTCTTCCTATATGGGGGGAGGGTGCAGTTGTCTTCCTGTATGGGGGGAGAGGGAGCAGTTGTCTTCCTGTGTGTGGGGGGGGGGAAGGGTGCAGTTGTCTTCCTGTTTGCGGGGGGGGGGGGAGAGGGTGCAGTTGTCTTCCTGTTTGCGGGGGGGGGGGGAGAGGGTGCAGTTGTCTTCCTGTATGGGGAAAGAGGACACAGTTGATCTTCTCTATGGAGGGAGAGGACACAGTTGACCTTCTCAATACTCAATAGGGGGTGGGGGGAGAGGATGTAGTTGACCTTCACTATGAAGGGGAGAGGGCGCAGTTGCCCTTCTGTATGGAGGGAGAGGGCGCAGTTGACCTTCTGTATGGGGAGAGAGGGCGCAGTTGACCTTCTGTATGGGGGGAGAGGGCGCAGTTGACCTTCTGTATGGGGGGAGAGGGCGCAGTTGACCTTCTGTATGGGGGGAGAGGGCGCAGTTGACCTTCTGTATGGGGAGAGAGGGCGCAGTTGCCCTTCTGTATGGGGGGAGAGGGCGCAGTTGCCCTTCTGTATGGGGGGAGAGGGCGCAGTTGACCTTCTGTATGGGGGGAGAGGGCGCAGTTGACCTTCTGTATGGGGAGAGAGGGCGCAGTTGACCTTCTGTATGCGGAGAGAGGGCGCAGTTGACCTTCTGTATGGGGGGAGAGGGCGCAGTTGACCTTCTGTATGGGGAGAGAGGGCGCAGTTGCCCTTCTGTATGGAGGGAGAGGGCGCAGTTGCCCTTCTGTATGAGGAGAGAGGGCGCAGTTGCCCTTCTGTATGGAGGGAGAGGGCGCAGTTGCCCTTCTGTATGGGGAGAGAGGGCACAGTTGCCCTTCTGTATGGGGGGAGAGGGCGCAGTTGCCCCTCTGTATGGGGGGAGAGGGTGCAGTTGACCTTCTGTATGGGGAGAGAGGGCGCAGTTGACCTTCTGTATGGGGGGAGAGGGCGCAGTTGACCTTCTGTATGGGGAGAGAGGGCGCAGTTGCCCTTCTGTATGGGGGAGAGGGCGCAGTTGCCCTTCTGTATGGAGGGAGAGGGCGCAGTTGCCCTTCTGTATGGGGAGAGAGGGCACAGTTGCCCTTCTGTATGGGGGGAGAGGGCGCAGTTGCCCTTCTGTATGGGGGGAGAGGGCGCAGTTGCCCTTCTGTATGGGGAGAGAGGGCACAGTTGACCTTCTGTATGGGGAGGAATAGTTATT
Organism: Pelophylax lessonae; assembly: GCF_965119305.1. Taxonomy (NCBI): domain Eukaryota; kingdom Metazoa; phylum Chordata; class Amphibia; order Anura; family Ranidae; genus Pelophylax; species Pelophylax lessonae. Next base: position 68,005 of record NC_138769.1, on the reverse strand, counting down.
TTACAGAAAGAGGCCTGAGGCTTATTGGCAAGGTTGGCCCAGTGAGCTGCAGAGAGCCTCAGGGGGTGAATGATGGGAGGGGTGTATACGGTGACTATAGATCTCTGTTACCATTAAGGGGCACTTCAGGATTATATATTCTGCCTCTTAAAGGGTCACTCCACCCAAGCATGATTTTGTATCCTTAGATGGATGCTGTAGAGTTAGGCCCCCAGACAATGTTCTCTGTCTCTCGGAGACTCTTTTCACCTCCCAGGTATAAGGTGACAGGTGGGGTTACTTGGACATGGTAGGTTCTGATTATTTAGGCTGCTCCACCTGAAAGGGAATCTGAAGAATTTCCGATTTTAGAAGCGTTGTCTTTGTCACATTCTCATGATTTATGGATGTAAATGTTCTGTTCCTGGCTGCTTGTTGGTGGAGCTGGCAGGTTTGGTAAGACGTTTACCAGTCATGGGGGGTCATTGCACTGGGCGCTTTCCCAGACATAGTCTACTGAGTTCCCATCATGCCCTGCTCTCCTCCACCACTATGCACTACAACATTTCCATCATCCAGCTTTATAATTTACATTGAAGAGTTTATTTATTACAGAAACTTATATAGCGCTGTCAATTTTCCCAGCACTTTACATATATATTGTACACTCGCATCAGTCCCTGCTCTCAGGGAGCTTACAGTCCAGGGTCCCTAGCTTACATTTTTACATACACGTATTAGGGTCAACTTAGACAGGAGCCAATTACCTCCTAGTATGTCTTTGGAGTGTGGGAGGAAACTGGAGTACCCCAGAGGAAACCCACGCAGGCACAGGAACATGCAAACTCCAGGCTGGGGAGTGGGAAAAGAAATGGCTCTGTGATGTCTTATAGGTCAGAGGAGGTTCTCTCATTGGATGGTGACATCCTATAGGTTTAATTTATTTATAAATGATCTAGAGGATAACAAAATGATTATTCTCCCCCTCTACAAGACTCTGGTCCGGCCACATCTGGAGTATGCTGTCCAGTTCTGGGCACCGGTCCTCAGGAAGGATGTGCTGGAACTGGAAAGAGTCCAGAGAAGGGCAACAAAAATAATTAGGGGAATGGAGGACATCAGCTATGAGGAAAGACTACAAGCACTGAACTTATTCTCTCTGGAGAAGAGACGATTGAGGGGGGATATGATATCAATGTACAAATACTGTACTGGTGACCCGAGAATAGGGAACAAACTTATCAGCAAAAGAGAATTTATTAAGACAAATGGCCACTCACTAAAATTAGAAGAGAAGTGGTTTAACCTTAGGGTTTTTTACTGTCAGAGCAGTAAGGATGTGGAATTCTCTTCCACAAGCAGTGGTATCAGCAGGGAGCATCGATAGTTTCAAAAAACTATTAGATGGGCACCTTAAAGACCACAACATACAGGGGGTATACAATGTACAACATACAGGGGGTATACAATGTACAACATACAGGGGTATACAATGTACAATATACAGGAGTATACAATGTACAACATACAGGGGGTATACAATGTACAACATACAGGGGTATACAATGTACAACATACAGGGGGTATACAATGTACAACATACAGGGGGTATACAATGTACAACATACAGGGGTATACAATGTACAACATACAGGGGGTATACAATGTACAATATACAGGGGTATACAATGTACAACATACAGGGGTATACAATGTACAACATACAGGGGTATACAATGTACAACATACAGGGGGTATACAATGTACAACATACAGGGGTATACAATGTACAACATACAGGGGTATACAATGTACAACATACAGGGGTATACAATGTATAACATACAGGGGTATACAATGTACAACATACAGGGGGTATACAATGTACAACATACAGGGGTATACAATGTACAACATACAGGGGGTATACAATGTACAACATACAGGGGTATACAATGTACAACATACAGGGGGTATACAATGTACAACATACAGGGGTGTACAATGTACAACATAAAGGGGGTGTACAATGTACAACATACAGGGGTATACAATGTACAACATACAGGGGTATACAATGTACAACATACAGGGGGTATACAATGTACAACATACAGGGGGTATACAATGTATAACATACAGGGGTATACAATGTACAACATACAGGGGGTATGCAATGTACAACATACGGGGGGTATACAATGTACAACATACATGTTGTATACAATGTACAACATACAGGGGTATACAATGTACAACATACAGGGGGTATACAATGTACAACATACAGGGGTATACAATGTACAACATACAGGGGTATACAATGTACAACATACAGGGGGTATACAATGTACAACATACGGGGGGTATACAATGTACAACATACATGTTGTATACAATGTACAACATACAGGGGTATACAATGTACAACATACAGGGATATACAATGTACAACATACAGGGGGTATACAATGTACAACATACGGGGGGTATACAATGTACAACATACATGTTGTATACAATGTACAACATACAGGGGTATACAATGTACAACATACAGGGGGTATACAATGTACAACATACAGGGGTATACAATGTACAACATACAGGGGTATACAATGTACAACATACAGGGGTATACAATGTACAACATACAGGGGGTATACAATGTACAACATACAGGGGGTATACAATGTACAACATACGGAGGGTATACAATGTACAACATACAGGGGTATACAATGTACAACATACAGGGGGTACACAATGTACAAACCCAAATCCAAAAAAGTTGGGACACTGTACAAATTGTGAGTAAAAAAGGAATGGACTAATTTACAAATCTCATAATCTTATATTTTATTCACAATATAATATAGATAACATATCAAATGATGAAAGTGAGACATTTTGAAATGTCAGCCAAATATTGGCTCATTTGGGATTTCATGAGAGCTACACATTCCAAAAAAAGTTGGGACAGGTAGCAATAAGAGGCCGGAAAAGTTAAATGTACATAAAAGGAAGAGCTGGAGGACCAATTTGCAACTTATTAAGTCAATTGGCAACATGATTGGGTATAAAAAGAGCCTCTCAGAGTGGGCGTGTCTCTCAGAAGTCAGGATGGGCAGAGGATCACCAATTCCCCCAATGCTGGGGGGTAAAATAGTGGAGGAATATCAGAAAGGAGTTTCTCAGAGAAAAATTTGAAAGAGTTTGTAGTTATCATCATCTACAGTGCATAATATCATCCAAAGATTCAGAGAATCTGGAACAATCTCTGTGTGTAAGGGTCAAGGCTGGAAAACCATACTGGATGGCGGTGATTTTCGGGCCCTTAGACGGCACTGCATCACATACAGGAATGATACTGTAATGGAAATCACAACATGGGCTCCGGAATACTTCCAGAAAACATTGTCGGTGAACACAATCCACCGTGCCATTCACTGTTGCCGGCTAAAACTCTATAGGCCAAAAAAGAAGCCAAATCTAAACAGGATCCAGAAGCGCAGGCGTTTTCTCTGGGCCAAGGCTCATTTATAATGGTCTGTGGCAAAGTGGAAAACTGTTCTGTGGTCAGATGAATCAAAATTTGAAGTTCTTTTTGGGAAAACTGGGACGCCATATCATCCGGACTAAAGAGGACAATGACAACCCAAGTTGTTATCAGCGCTCAGTTCAGAAGCCGGCATCTCTGATGGTGTGGGGTTGCATGAGTGCGTGTGGCATGGGCAGCTTACACATCTGGAAAGGCACCATCAATGCTGAAAGGTATATGCAAGTTCTAGAACAACATATCCTCCCATCCAGACGTCGTCACTTTCAGGGAAGACCTTGCATTTTCCAACATGACAATGCCAGACCATATACTGCATCAATTACAACATCATGGCTGCGTAGAAGAAGGATCCGGGTACTGAAATGGCCAGCCTGCAGTCCAGACCTTTCACCCATAGAAAACAATTGGTGCATCATAAAGAGGAAGATGTGACAGAGAAGACCTAAGACAGTTGAGCAACTAGAAGCCTGTATTAGACAAGAATGGGACAACATTCCTATTCCTAAACTTCAGCAACTTCTCCTCAGTCCCCAGATGTTTGCAGACTGTTATAAAAAGAAGAGGGGAGGCCACACAGTGGTAAACATGGCCTTGTCCCAACTTTTTTGAGATGTGTTGATGCCATGAAATTTAAAATCAACTTATTTTTCCCTTAAAATTATACATTTTCTCAGTTCAAACATTTGATGTCATCTATGTTGTATTCTGAATAAAATATTGAAATTTGAACCTTTCACATCATTGCATTCGGTTTTTATTCAGAATTTGTACGGCGTCCCAACTTTTTTGGAATCGGGTTTGTACAACATACGGGGGTATACAATGTACAACATACAGGGGGTATACAATGTACAACATACAGGAGGTATACAATGTACAACATACAGGGGTATACAATGTACAACATACAGGGGTATACAATGTATAACATACAGGGGGTATACAATGTACAACATACAGGGGGTATACAATGTACAACATACAGGGGGTATACAATGTACAACATACAGGGGGTATACAATGTACAACATACAGGGGTATACAATGTACAACATACAGGGGTATACAATGTACAACATACAGGGCTATACAATGTATAACATACAGGGGGTATACACTGTACAACATACAGGGGGTATACAATGTACAACATACAGGGGTATACAATGTACAACATACAGGGGGTATACAATGTACAACATACAGGGGTATACAATGTACAACGTACAGGGGTATACAATGTACAACGTACAGGGGTATACAATGTACAACATACAGGGGTATACAATGCACAACATACAGGGGTATACAATGCACAACATACAGGGGTATACAATGTACAACATACAGGGGTATACAATGTACAACGTACAGGGGGTATACAATGTACAACATACAGGGGGGTATACAATGTACAACATACAGGGGGTATACAATGTACAACATACAGGGGTGTACAATGTACAACATACAGGGGTATACAATGTACAACATACAGGGGTATACAATGTACAACATACAGGGGGTATACAATGTACAACATACAGGGGTATACAATGTACAACATACAGGGGGTATACAATGTACAACATACAGGGGCATACAATGTACAACATACAGGGGTATACAATGTACAACATACAGGGGTATACAATGTACAACATACAGGGTAAAAGAAAAATTCCCCTAAGAGTGGGACTTTCTAGGCAAAAACCAGGACTTGAGTATATATAGTAATAAGTTTATTAAACAAAATAGTGGTATACACAAAACATATATTGTAACAGACAAAAAACCAAGAAAATATTATAAAAACATGGCCATAGATACGTCTCTGGGGTACAGTTTGTCTGAGATGTCTGGGTGGGACCAGACGCGTTTCGGTCTGGCCTTTTTCAATAGTCCAACAGGGAAAACCAGATCTCAGACATGTAGATGAATTCTCTGTAAGACAGATGAAAAAGACCATGTACAAGGTTTAAAATCATATCGGGATGAAAGAGCCCGTGTTGCCAAAATAGCCGCCAGGTGGTCTATACTCGGTTGTAGAAATGATCTATATTTATAAATCATATATAGACCAGGGGCGTAACTACAGGGTTTGCAGGGGTTGCGATTGCTACCGGGCCCCATGCTCCAGGGGGCCCAGTAGCAAACCAGTGGGTGAACTTCCAGGATTGCAAAAGTCACACTTGCGACCGGACCCTGGCATTGCACCACTGTGGGGAGGCCCAAAGATTGCAGGAAGGGAGCCCACTGCAAAACTTGTGAAAGGATCCTGCTGCGGGACCGTAATAAAAGGCCATGCAACGAGAGTAAAGAGCCCCATGATTAGTGGGAAGAGCCCTGGGCTTGAAGGGAAGGGCCCCGGCCAGGGATCTGGGGGGGCCCTTCATGGTTTCTTGCATCGGGGCCCTGAAGGCTCTAGTTACGCCTCTGATATAGACTATCAAAAATATATTGAATTTTACACGTATAAAGGAATCCCCTAACAGGGACCTAAGTGTCAGAGTATGTGTCCACATTGAGTGGTTATAATCCCTGAATCCTGTTTCACCACAAGGATCCCAAAAGAAAGGTCCGTGTAGAAAGGCTTCGTATTGTCGATGTAGTATAGCTTGTCTTGACACTATCTATCTGTGAAGTATACTGGGCTTCTCCAATGTAGGTCCACAATGGGACACACAGTCTGATAACCGGAGTAGATGAGTAATGGCGGCGCGCTCCGGTTATCAGACTGTGTGTCCCATTGTGGACCTACATTGGAGAAGCCCAGTATACTTCACAGATAGATAGTGTCAAGACAAGCTATACTACATCGACAATACGAAGCCTTTCTACATGGACCTTTCTTTTGGGATCCTTGTGGTGAAACAGGATTCAGGGATTATAACCACTCAATGTGGACACATACTCTGGCACTTAGGTCCTCGTTAGGGGATTCCTTTATACGTTTAAAATTCAATATATTTTTGATAGTCTATATATGATTTATAAATATAGATCATTTCTACAACCGAGTATAGACCACCTGGCGGCTATTTTGGCAACACGGGCTCTTTCATCCCGATATGATTTTAAACCTTGTACATGGTCTTTTTCATCTGTCTTACAGAGAATTCATCTACATGTCTGAGATCTGGTTTTCCCTGTTGGACTATTGAAAAAGGCCAGACCGAAACGCGTCTGGTCCCACCCAGACATCTCAGACAAACTGTACCCCAGAGACGTATCTATGACCATGTTTTTATAATATTTTCTTGTTTTTTTGTCTGTTACAATATATGTTTTGTGTATACCACTATTTTGTTTAATAAACTTATTACTATATATACTCAAGTCCTGGTTTTTGCCTAGAAAGTCCCACTCTTAGGGGAATTTTTCTTTTACATTATCTAGAGGGATGATGGCAATCTCCATGACAAAGCACTGAACCCGAATAATCTCTTCTACAACATACAGGGGTATACAATGTACAACATACAGGGGGTATACAATGTACAACATACAGGGGGTATACAATGTACAACATATAGGGGGTATACAATGTACAACATACAGGGGGTATACAATGTACAACATACAGGGGTATACAATGTACAACATACAGGGGTATACAATGTACAACATATAGGGGGTATACAATGTACAACATACAGGGGTATACAATGTACAACATACAGGGGTATACAATGTACAATATACAGGGGTATACAATGTACAACATACAGGGGGTATACAATGTACAACATACAGGGGTATACAATGTACAACATACAGGGGTATACAATGTACAACATACAGGGGGTATACAATGTACAACATACAGGGGGGTATACAATGTACAACATACAGGGGGTATACAATGTACAACATACAGGGGTATACAATGTACAACATATAGGGGGTATACAATGTACAACATACAGGGGTATACAATGTACAACATACAGGGGTATACAATGTACAATATACAGGGGTATACAATGTACAACATACAGGGGGTATACAATGTACAACATACAGGGGTATACAATGTACAACATACAGGGGTATACAATGTACAACATACAGGGGGTATACAATGTACAACATACAGGGGGTATACAATGTACAACATACAGGGGTATACAATGTACAACATACAGGGGTATACAATGTACAACATACAGGGGTATACAATGTACAACATACAGGGAGTATACAATGTACAACATACAGGGGGTATACAATGTACAACATACAGGGGTATACAATGTACAACATACAGGGGGTATACAATGTACAACATACAGGGGTATACAATGTACAACATACAGGGGGTATACAATGTACAACATACAGGGGTATACAATGTACAACATACAGGGGTATACAATGTACAACATACAGGGGTATACAATGTACAACATACAGGGGGTATACAATGTACAACATACAGGGGTATACAATGTACAACATACAGGGGTATACAATGTACGGTTAACAGCAAACACACACACACATCATAGATTGAACTGGATGGACTGATGTCTTTTTCAGCCTCACTAACTATGTAAGAGGAGGTTATCCCATTGAATGGGGGTGGCTGGGGAGTAGGAATAGAAATAGGTCTGTGACATTCTATAGTTCAGAGGAGATTGCCCCATGGGATGGTGACATCCTATAGTTCAAAGAAGGTCAGTCCAGGTTGCATAATGATGTCCTATAGGTCAGAGGAGGTTCTCCAATTGGTCAGTGATGTCCTGTAGATCAGAGTAGGTCATCCCATTGGTCAGTGATATCCTGTAGATCAGAGTAGGTCATCCCATTGGTCAGTGATATCCTGTAGATCAGAGTAGGTCATCCCATTGGTCAGTGATATCCTGTAGATCAGAGTAGGTCATCCCATTTGACAGAGTGGCTGGAGGAGTGAGTGAAATTCTTCAGCAGAGGCTCCATCATGGCCCATCTTCCCTCCGACACCTCTTTACACAAGCAGGAAGCCAATGGTGGGACCTGAGGATGACAAATACATTACTGTGGATTGATTTGGAGGGAGCACTGGGAATAGAAGTGTATTGAGCAGAGTGTGGTAGGGAAGGACATTTAGAGGAAGCAGGGAGTGGTCAGAGCAGGGTGTGGACAATAGAGAGGGTAATGTATGGTGGGATCCAGAAGGGATCAGAGCAGGATGTGGTAAACAATGGATTGGGGATGAAGTATGGGGGAAATCAGAAGGGGTCAGAGCAGGGTGTGGCCAATGGATTGGGTGGAGTATTAAGGGAGCAGGAAGTGGCAAGAGCAGGGAGGAGGTGGAATATGGAGGAAGCAGGAAGGGTCTGGAGCAGGATGTGGTCATTTGAGGGGGTGGAGTATGGGTGTGGACAATGGAGAGTGTAATGTATTAAGGAAGCAGGGAGGGGTTGTAGCAGGTGTGGTCAGTTGAGGGGGTGGAGTATAGAGGGAGCAGGAGAGGGTCAGAGCAGACTGTGGTCAACAATAAAGGAGGTGAAGTATTGGAAGGAGCTGGAAGGGGTCAGAGCAGGGTGTGGACAATGGAGAGGGCAGTGCATGGAGGGAGTAGGAAATGGTCGGAGTCGGGTGTGGACAATGGAGAGGGCAGTGTATGGAGGGAGTAGGAAATGGTCGGACCAGGGTGTGGACAATGGAGAGGGCAGTGTATGGAGGGAGTAGGAAATGGTCGGAGCAGGGTGTGGACAATGGAGAGGGCAGTGTATGGAGGGAGTAGGAAATGGTCGGAGCAGGGTGTGGACAATGGAGAGGGCAGTGTATGGAGGGAGTAGGAAATGGTCGGAGCAGGGTGTGGACAATGGAGAGGGCAGTGTATGGAGGGAGTAGGAAATGGTCGGAGCAGGGTGTGGACAATGGAGAGGGCAGTGCATGGAGGGAGTAGGAAATGGTCGGAGCAGGGTGTGGACAATGGAGAGGGCAGTGTATGGAAGGAGTAGGAAATGGTCGGAGCAGGGTATGGACAATGGAGAGGGCAGTGCATGGAGGGAGTAGGAAATGGTCGGAGCAGGGTGTGGACAATGGAGAGGGCAGTGTATGGAGGGAGCTGGAAGGGGTCAGAGTAGGGTGTGGACAATGGAGAGGGCAGTGTATGGAGGGAGTAGGAAATGGTCGGAGCAGGGTGTGGACAATGGAGAGGGCAGTGTATGGAAGGAGTAGGAAATGGTCGGAGCAGGGTATGGACAATGGAGAGGGCAGTGCATGGAGGGAGTAGGAAATGGTCGGAGCAGGGTGTGGACAATGGAGAGGGCAGTGTATGGAGGGAGCTGGAAGGGGTCAGAGTAGGGTGTGGACAATGGAGAGGGCAGTGTATGGAGGGAGTAGGAAATGGTCGGAGCAGGGTGTGGACAATGGAGAGGGCAGTGTATGGAAGGAGTAGGAAATGGTCGGAGCAGGGTGTGGACAATGGAGAGGGCAGTGTATGGAGGGAGTAGGAAATGGTCGGAGTCGGGTGTGGACAATGGAGAGGGCAGTGTATGGAAGGAGTAGGAAATGGTCGGAGCAGGGTGTGGACAATGGAGAGGGCAGTGTATGGAGGGAGTAGGAAATGGTCGGAGCAGGGTGTGGACAATGGAGAGGGCAGTGTATGGAGGGAGTAGGAAATGGTCGGAGCAGGGTATGGACAATGGAGAGGGCAGTGTATGGAGGGAGTAGGAAATGGTCGGAGCAGGGTGTGGACAATGGAGAGGGCAGTGCATGGAGGGAGTAGGAAATGGTCGGAGCAGGGAATGGACAATGGAGAGGGCAGTGTACGGAGGGAGTATGAAATGGTTAGAGCAGGGTGTGGACAATGGAGAGGGCAGTGTATGGAGGGAGCTGGAAGGGGTCAGAGTAGGGTGTGGACAATGGAGAGGGCAGTGTATGGAGGGAGTAGGAAATGGTCGGAGCAGGGTGTGGACAATGGAGAGGGCAGTGTATGGAAGGAGTAGGAAATGGTCGGAGCAGGGTATGGACAATGGAGAGGGCAGTGTATGGAGGGAGTAGGAAATGGTCGGAGCAGGGTGTGGACAATGGAGAGGGCAGTGTATGGAAGGAGTAGGAAATGGTCGGAGCAGAGTGTGGACAATGGATAGGGCAGTGTATGGAGGGAGTAGGAAATGGTTGGAGCAGGGTGTGGACAATGGAGAGGGCAGTGTATGGAGGGAGTAGGAAATGGTCAGAGCAGGGTGTGGACAATGGAGAGGGCAGTGTATGGAGGGAGTAGGAAATGGTCGGAGCAGGGTGTGGACAATGGAGAGGGCAGTGTATGGAGGGAGTAGGAAATGGTCGGAGCAGGGTGTGGACAATGGAGAGGGCAGTGTATGGAAGGAGTAGGAAATGGTCGGAGCAGGGTGTGGACAATGGAGAGGGCAGTGTATGGAAGGAGTAGGAAATGGTCGGAGCAGGGTGTGGACAATGGAGAGGGCAGTGTATGGAGGGAGTAGGAAATGGTCAGAGCAGGGTGTGGACAATGGAGAGGGCAGTGCATGGAGGGAGTAGGAAATGGTCAGAGCAGGGTGTGGACAATGGAGAGGGCAGTGTATGGAGGGAGTAGGAAATGGTCGGAGCAGAGTGTGGACAATGGAGAGGGCAGTGTATGGAGGGAGTAGGAAATGGTCGGAGCAGGGTGTGGACAATGGAGAGGGCAGTGTATGGAGGGAGTAGGAAATGGTTGGAGCAGGGTGTGGACAATGGAGAGGGCAGTGTATGGAGGGAGTAGGAAATGGTCGGAGCAGGGTGTGGTTGATGGAGGGGGTGGAATATAGAGGCAGCTGTAGATGGTCAGAGCAGGGAGGAGGTAGAGTATGGAAGAAGAGGAAGTGCTTGGAGCACGGTGTGGTCAGTGTAGGGGGTAGTTTATAAAGGGAGTCAGATGTTGTCAGAACAGTGTGTGGATGGTGTAGAAAGGTCGGAGAATGGTGTGGTTGATGGAGGGGGTGGAATATAGAAAGGTCGGAGAATGGTGTGGTTGATGGAGGGGGTGGAATATAGAAAGGTCGGAGAATGGTGTGGTTGATGGAGGGGGTGGAATATAGAGAGGTCGGAGAATGGTGTGGTTGATGGAGGGGGTGGAATATAGAAAGGTCGGAGAATGGTGTGGTTGATGGAGGGGGTGGAATATAGAGAGGTCGGAGAATGGTGTGGTTGATGGAGGGGGTGGAATATAGAAAGGTTGGAGAATGGTGTGGTTGATGGAGGGGGTGGAATATAGAAAGGTCGGAGAATGGTGTGGTTGATGGAGGGGGTGGAATATAGAAAGGTTGGAGAATGGTGTGGTTGATGGAGGGGGTGGAATATAGAGGCAGCTGTAGATGGTCAGAGCAGGGAGGAGGTAGAGTATGGAAGAAGAGGAAGTGCTTGGAGCACGGTGTGGTCAGTGTAGGGGGTAGTTTATAAAGGGAGTCAGATGTTGTCAGAACAGTGTGTGGATGGTGTAGAAAGGTCGGAGAATGGTGTGGTTGATGGAGGGGGTGGAATATAGAAAGGTCGGAGAATGGTGTGGTTGATGGAGGGGGTGGAATATAGAAAGGTCGGAGAATGGTGTGGTTGATGGAGGGGGTGGAATATAGAGAGGTCGGAGAATGGTGTGGTTGATGGAGGGGGTGGAATATAGAAAGGTCGGAGAATGGTGTGGTTGATGGAGGGGGTGGAATATAGAAAGGTCGGAGAATGGTGTGGTTGATGGAGGGGGTGGAATATAGAAAGGTCGGAGAATGGTGTGGTTGATGGAGGGGGTGGAATATAGAAAGGTTGGAGAATGGTGTGGTTGATGGAGGGGGTGGAATATAGAAAGGTCGGAGAATGGTGTGGTTGATGGAGGGGGTGGAATATAGAAAGGTTGGAGAATGGTGTGGTTGATGGAGGGGGTGGAATATAGAAAGGTCGGAGAATGGTGTGGTTGATGGAGGGGGTGGAATATAGAAAGGTTGGAGAATGGTGTGGTTGATGGAGGGGGTGGAATATAGAAAGGTTGGAGAATGGTGTGGTTGATGGAGGGGGTGGAATATAGAAAGGTTGGAGAATGGTGTGGTTGATGGAGGGGGTGGAATATAGAAAGGTCGGAGAATGGTGTGGTTGATGGAGGGGGTGGAATATAGAGAGGTCGGAGAATGGAGTGGTTGATGGAGGGGATGGAATATAGAAAGGTCGGAGAATGGAGTAGAAAGCTGGTATTATTATGGGTCGTCAGCTGGACATGAGTTTTTCATCTTTACTCCCCTCTAGAAACCCAAGCAGGAACCAGCTAGGGATGAGACAATGGTCATCTCATGTCTGTGGGTATTCCAAGGTTCATGTTGATGGTGGTACTTACCTTCATGATGGGTCCAGCTGAGCCCTTTCCCTGCTGAGGGGGAAACCCCAGAATAATGCGGCTGAGAGGAAGCAGGAAAGAACTGGACCCCACGATAATGGTGACCCCTCCTGTGTGATGAGACAATGAGGAACATTCACAAACATGCAATCCAATAGAAACACCGATCCTGTTATGGGGAATAGATGATGAAACACAGGACTCCATACACAGAGAAAGGCAAAACATTTCTACAGTCTTTAGGTCACATGACCGCACCAGGAAGGCTTGGGGGGGGGGGGGCACAAACCCCAAAAAATGTTAACCATTGTTGCTAGACATGACTCTGAGCCCCCGAGGGCTCCCCATTATAGATAGTGTGCACTTATGTAAATAGTTAGTTAGACGATCGATGGTCACATGTACCCCCCCCCCCCCCACACTATGATGTACGTGATTGGTTACTCAGCTGTTCTGTTCCGAGTCTCCGGAATTTTCGGTGCCTCCGGTGTGACAGGAGATGGACTGTAAGAATTGAATTGCTGATTCCATGGGGGTCTGCGGATCCTTGGAGAGGGAAGAGGTACTGGAAGACAAGACAGGATTAGAATAATAGAACCCCCAATGGATTCCTGGAAGATTTTTTCCTCCTTAATATCCGGCAATGCTAAAAGTACTGAAAAACATAAAACAGTCAGCCATAACATTATCACCACCCACCTAATATTGAGTAAGTCCACCTTTTATCATCAAAGCAGCCCTGACCTGTCCAGGCATCATGGACTCCACCATATAAAGCTTTACACTGCCTCTGCTGGCTTCTTCCCATACTGCATCCTGGCGCCATCTTTTCCCCAACTAAGAGACTCACCTGGCCATCCACATGATGGAAAAGAAAGCGTGATTCATCAGACCAGGCCACCTTCTTCCACTGCTCCATGCTCCAGTTCTGACGCTCACATACCCATTCAAGGTGATTATGGCTGTGGACACCCTGACCAGTCTGCGACTACGCAGCCCCATACACAACAACCTGCGATGCTCTGCGTGTTTCCAACACTTCTCTTTCTCAACCAGCATTCACTGCTACAGCAATCTCCATCAACGAGCCTTCCCCTCCCCATCTCCATCAAACAGTCTTCCCCTCCCCCATCTCCATCAATGAGCCTCTCCCCACCTCCATCAATGAGCCTTCCCCTCCCCACCTCCATCAATGAGCCTTCCCCTCCCCACCTCCATCAATGAGCCTTCCCTCCCCACCTCCATCAATGAGACTTCCCCTCCCCACCTCCATCAATGAGCCTTCCCTCCCCACCTCCATCAGTGAGCCTTCCTTCCACCCACCTCCATCAGTGAGCCTTCCCCCCACCTCCATCAGTGAGCCTTCCCTCCCCCACCTCCATCAATGATCCTTCCCTCCCCACCTCCATCAATGAGCCTTCCCTCCCCACCTCCATCAATGAGCCTTCCTTCCACCCACCTCCATCAATGAGACTTCCCCTCCCCACCTCCATCAATGAGCCTTCCCTCCCCACCTCCATCAGTGAGCCTTCCCCTCCCCACCTCCATCAATGAGCCTTCCCTCCCCACCTCCGTCAATGAGCCTTCCCTCCCCACCTCCATCAATGAGCCTTCCCCTCCCCACCTCCATCAATGAGCCTTCCCTCCCCACCTCCATCAATGAGCCTTCCCTCCCCGCCTCCATCAATGATCCTTCCCTCCCCACCTCCATCAATGAGCCTTCCCTCCCCGCCTCCATCAATGATCCTTCCCTCCCAACCTCCATCAATGAGCCTTCCCTCCCCACCTCCATCGATCAGTCTTCCCTCCCACCTCCATCAATGAGCCTTCCCTATACATAGTGATCATATCCCCCATTATGTATTTATACATGTTTATCATATCCCCCCTTATGTATTTATATATGTTTATCATATCCCCCCTTATGTATTTATACATGTTTATCATATCCCCCCTTATGTATTTATACATGGTGATCATATCCCCCCCCCTTATGTATTTATACATGGAGATCATATCCCCCCTTATGTATTTATACATGTTTATCATATCCCCCCTTATGTATTTATACATGGAGATCATATACCCCATTATGTATTTATACATGGAGATCATATCCCCCCCTTATGTATTTATACATGGAGATCATATCCCCCCTTATGTATTTATACATGGAGATCATATCCCCCCCTTATGTATTTATACATGGAGATCATATCCCCCCTTATGTATTTATACATGGGGATCATATCCCCCCTTATGTATTTATACATGTTTATCATATCCCCCCTTATGTATTTATACATGTTTATCATATCCCCCCTTATGTATTTATACATGTTTATCATATCCCCCCTTATGTATTTATATATGGAGAAAATATCCCCCCCCTTATGTATTTATACATGGAGATCATATCCCCCCTTATGTATTTATACATGTTTATCATATCCCCCCTTATGTATTTATACATGTTTATCATATCCCCCCTTATGTATTTATATATGGAGAACATATCCCCCCCCCTTATGTATTTATACATGTTTATCATATCCCCCCCCCTTATGTATTTATACATGTTTATCATATCCCCCCATATGTATTTATACATGTTTATCATATCCCCCCTTATGTATTTATACATGTTTATCATATCCCCCCTTATGTATTTATACATGGAGATCATATCCCCCCCTTATGTATTTATACATGTTTATCATATCCCCCCCTTATGTATTTATACATGTTTATCATATCCCCCCATATGTATTTATACATGTTTATCATATCCCCCCTTATGTATTTATACATGTTTATCATATCCCCCCTTATGTATTTATATATGGAGATCATATCCCCCCCCTTATGTATTTATACATGGAGATCATATCCCCCCTTATGTATTTATACATGTTTATCATATACCCCCTTATGTATTTATACATGGAGATCATATCCCCCCTTATGTATTTATACATGTTTATCATATACCCCCTTATGTATTTATACATGGAGATCATATACCCCATTATGTATTTATACATGGAGATCATATCCCCCCCCCTTATGTATTTATACATGGAGATCATATCCCCCCTTATGTATTTATACATGGAGATCATATCCCCCCTTATGTATTTATACATGGAGATCATATCCCCCCTTATGTATTTATACATGGAGATCATATCCCCCCTTATGTATTAATACATGGAGATCATATCCCCTTTATGTATTTATACATGGAGATCATATCCCCCCTTATGCATTTATACATGGAGATCATATCCCCCCCCCCTTATGTATTTATACATGGAGATCATATCCCCCCTTATGTGTTTATACATGGAGATCATATCCCCCCTTATGTATTTATACATGGAGATCATATCCCCCTTATGTATTTATACATGGAGATCATATCCCCCCTTATGTATTTATACATGAAGATCATATCCCCCCTTATGTATTTATACATGGTGATCATATCCCCCTTATGTATTTATACATGGAGATCATATCCCCCCTTATGTATTTATACATGGTCATCATATCCCCCCTTATGTATTTATACATGGAGATCATATCCCTCCTTATATATTTATACATGGAGATCATATCCCCCTTATGTATATATACATGGAGATCATATCCCCCCTTATGTATTTATACATGGAGATCATATCACCCCTTATGTATTTATACATGGAGATCATATCCCCCCTTATGTATTTATACATGGTGATCATATCCCCCCTTATGTATTTATACATGGTGATCATATCTCCCCTCAATCTCCTCTTCTCAGGAGAGAATACATTCAGTTCCTCTAATCTCTACTCATAGCTGAGCTCCTCCATGCCTCTTATCAGTTTGGTTGCTCTTCTCTGCACTTTCTCCAGTTCCCTGATATCCTTTCTGAGAATTGGAGCCCAAAACTGAACTTCATATTCCAGATGAGGTCTTACTAATGATTTGTACAGAAGGGAGGAGGGGGATATCTCTCTCTGGAGTCCATGCCTCTGTTATACAAGAAAGGAAACCGCAGCTTGGCATTGCATGCTATTATTAAGCTTATGATCTACAAGAACACCCAAATCCTTCCCCGCTATGCATTCCCCCAGATCCTTCTCCACTATGGATTCCCCCAGATCCTTCTCCACTATGGATTCCCCCAGATCCTTCTCCACTGTGTATTCCCCCAGATCCTTCTCCGCTATGGATTCCCCCAGATCCTTCTCCGCTATGGATTCCCCCAGATCCTTCTCCGCTATGGATTCCCCCAGATCCTTCTCCACTATGGATTCCCCCAGATCCTTCTCTACAATTGTCTCCCCCAGATCCTTCTCCGCTATGGATTCCCCCAGATCCTTCTCCGCTATGGATTCCCCCAGATCCTTCTCCGTTATGGATTCCCCCAGATCCTTCTCCACTATGGATTCCCCCAGATCCTTCTCCGCTATGGATTCCCCCAGATCCTTCTCCACTGTGTATTCCCCCAGATCCTTCTCCACTGTGTATTCCCCCAGATCCTTCTCCGCTATGGATTCCCCCAGATCCTTCTCCGCTATGGGTTCCCCCAGATCCTTCTCTGCTATGGATTCCCCCAGATCCTTCTCCGCTATGGGTTCCCCCAGATCCTTCTCTGCTATGGATTCCCCCAGATCCTTCTCCGTTATGGATTCCCCCAGATCCTTCTCTACAATTGTCTCCCCCAGATCCTTCTTCGTTATGGATTCCCCCAGATCCTTCTCTACAATTGTCTCCCCCAGATCCTTCTCCGCTATGGATTCCCCCAGATCCTTCTCCGCTATGGATTCCCCCAGATCATTCTCCGCTATGGATTCCCCCAGATCCTTCTCCGCTATGGATTCCCCCAGATCCTTCTCCGCTATGGATTCCCCCAGATCCTTCTCCGCTATGGATTCCCCCAGATCCTTCTCTACAATTGTCTCCCCCAGATCCTTCTCTACAATTGTCTCCCCCAGATCCTTCTCCGCTATGGATTCCCCCAGATCCTTCTCCGCTATGGATTCCCCCAGATCCTTCTCCGTTATGGATTCCCCCAGATCCTTCTCCGCTATGGATTCCCCCAGATCCTTCTCCGCTATGGATTCCCCCAGATCCTTCTCCGCTATGGATTCCCCCAGATCCTTCTCCACCATGGATTCCCCCAGATTCTTCTCCACCATTGACTTCCCCAGTTCTACTCCACCTAGTATGTATGATGCATGCATATTCTTAGCCCCAAAGTGCAGAACTTTACATTTATTAACATTAAACCTCATTTTCCACATAATCGTCCAATGAAACAGTGCATTGAGGTTGGCTTGTAAGCTGCAGACATTCTGTAAGGACCTTATTCCACTGCATGACTTGGTGTCCATCCAACTGTCCATCCAGAGCCTCTGGTTTATAGACCGGATACATCCTAAATATAGAACCATTTATCCAACTGTCCATCAAGAGCCTCTGGTTTATAGACCGGATACATCCTAAATATAGAACCATTTATCCAACTGTCCATCCAGAGCCTCTGGTTTATAGACCGGATACATCCTAAATATAGAACCATTTATCCAACTGTCCATCCAGAGCCTCTGGTTTATAGACCGGATATATCCTAAATATAGAACCATTTATCCAACTGTCCATCCAGAGCCTCTGGTTTATAGACCGGATATATCCTAAATATAGAACCATTTATCCAACTGTCCATCCAGAGCCTCTGGTTTATAGACCGGATACATCCTAAATATAGAACCATTTATCCAACTGTCCATCCAGAGCCTCTGGTTTATAGACTGTATACAATGTATATATAGTGTCCTCCCTATGACGGGTTCTAGGCGATGTCTATGATATGGCGGCCATGTTGCTGTAGTCAATGGTTGGGTATATTGCACATTTCTCCAGTTGTGGATTCCTAACGCTCCTGTATTGGGGAATGGAGACTTCCGGTGTCATTTTGTGGTCACACCGCTATGTGTCATGCAGTGGATGAATCCGGAATATCTCCATTCCACTGATTATTATGCAGCTCTATGGGGAGTTGTCTTCCCAGTCTGAGGATTTCATGTTATCTCTATTCATATAATCTGCAGATCATTAACGTCTCATGACATTTATTACCAATGACTCAATCGGATCTACAATATCTTGTCTAACGAGTATTCCATGTGCTGCATCCTAACCTATCAGACAAACCTTATCCTCTCATATTTGTTACATTGTGTAAAAAGGGTTTATAGCTTTACAGAGAAGTATGTGTGCAGATTCTGAAGCATTCAGGAAGTCCTGGACTTTGATTGGCTCTAAGATGTCCCTAATATATATATTACTATAGTTCTCATTGTAGACTGTGATAATACCCCCCCCCCCCATTATTTGGGTAAATTCCATCTTTGGCCCAAAGACCTACACTTTCTTTGTTCCTCCATAACCATCCTGTAGGTATATCAGGAGCCCATCACCGTCCTATGTTTTCTCCTTCTGTGTATATTAAGGGGCCCTTCAGTCCTACGACTCCTGTCCATCAAGGGGCCCATCCCTGCCCCCCATTCCCACCCCAAGTAAATCAAGGGACCCATCACTGCCCTCCATTTTCAACCAGGTACATCAAAAGTAACCATCACTGCCCTCCATTCCCACTCCCCAGAGACATAAAGAGACCCATCAATGCCCTCCATTCCCACCAACAGTGACATCAAGGAACCCATAAATGTCTTCCATTCCCACTGACAAGGACATCTAGGTACCCATCAATGTCCTCCATTCCCACCTCCAAGGACATCAGGGAACCCATCACTGCCCTCCATTCCCACCCTCAAGAGACATCTAAGGTCCCATCAATGCCCTCCATTCCCACTTCCAGGGACATCAGGGAACCCATCACTGCCCTCCATTCCCACCCTCCAGAGACATCTAAGGTCCCATCAATGCCCTCAATTCCCACCGACAAGGACATCAGGGAACCCATCACTGCCCTCCATTCCCACCCTCCAGAGACATCTAAGGTCCCATCAATGCCCTCCATTCCCACTTCCAGGGACATCAAGGTACTCATCACTGCCCTCCATTCCCACCCTCCAGAGACATCTAAGGTCCCATCAATGCCCTCCATTCCCACTTCCAGGGACATCAAGGTACCCATCACTGCCCTCCATTCCCACCGCAATGAACATCAAGGGACCCATCATTGCCCTCCATCCCATGCCCTAGGTTCATCAAGGGGCCCATCACTACCCTCTTTTCCCAGGTTCATCAACCATCCACCAATACAAGCCAATACACATTCTTATCTTATAAATTCATGTCCCTTCAGGGTGTCGGATACATTTGTGTACCTGTCAGGGAACTACCAATATCCTGGCGAACCAGCGAATTCGCGCATTGGCGCGAATGCGCATGCGCGCCCAAACACGGGCAAACGCAGTTAGGAATGTGCATGCGCCAATGCGCACGCGCGTACGCCATGCGTAATGGCGCTTGGCGCCAATCGGCCTATTTAAAGCCAGCAGCCACAACATCTAGTTGCTGGATGATCAACAGCCTCCCGTGTTCCCTGTGCCTTGTTTACCTGCTGATCTTGCCTTCTCGTTGCCGACCCGGACTGTCTGACTTTGCTTCTCCTGGCTCCTGACCCCTTGGCTTGCTCTCGGATTCCTGTTGTCTTCTCCAATACTTGACCTCGGCTTGGCTCCTGACTTCGCTCCAGTATCTCTCCCAGTCTGTTCCTGTCTGCACCTTGTAACTGCCTGGCTTGCCAAAGTGTTCCAGACCTGCTTGGGACTTCTCAACAAGTTGGGTCCTGCTTCCATCCTGGTCATCCCAACCGGCAACCCGTGCTACTTCGGGCACAGCACTCCCTGTCCCACTTCCAGGGGTACTCTGCACCTAGCCGCAAGGGGAGCACTCTCTACACTCCGGCTTCGGATCAGGTACGTGACAGTATCATCCAGCCATGTCAGAAGCCGAGAGAGGTGCCTCCCCGCTGGAAGCCCTGTGCCAGCAAGTGACTGCATTAACCCAGGCGGTGAAGAATCTTCAGGATGGGTACTTCCAACTGGAAGGCCGTTTACAGTACCTGACTGCACCATCTCTGGCAGCGACTTCAGGTCCACCCGCTGCAGTCTCCACCTCCGCTCCTGCAACTTCAGGACAGTCAGCTCCAACTCCTACGATGATGGCTCCGCCTCCAGAACCAAGAGTACCTATACCTGAACGCTTCTCGGGGGATCGCCGCAAGTTTAGGTCATTCAAAAATGCCTGCCTGTTATACCTGGCCCTGCAACCCAGAACTTTTTCTTTAGAGACAGTTAAAGTGGGGTTTATTATTTCCCTGTTGTCTGATGAACCCCAGTCCTGGGCCCATCAGTTACTGGAACAGAAGGATCCTGCTGTCAGTTCCGTTGAGGTTTTCTTCGAGGCTATGGCACAGCTGTACGATGACCCACAACGTATGGCCACTGCCGAGGCTACGCTCCATAAGCTACAGCAAGGCCGACGCCCTGTAGAGGATTACACAGTGGACTTTCGTAGGTGGGCCGCAGACACAGGGTGGAATGAGGCCGCCCTCAAATACCAATATCGGTTAGGTCTGTCTGAAACCCTGAAAGATGAGTTGGCACGAGTAGAGACCCCCACCTCATTAGAGGGGCTCATTCAACTCGCCATCCAATTGGACAGACGTTTGCGGGAACGCAGGTCTGAACGAGCTCAGTCTTATCAGCCTACTTGGATGTTACCCAAGGTGCCACCATCTCCTGCTCCTCTACCCACTGCTACCAACCCAATGTCTCCTGAAGAGCCTATGCAGATCGGAGTGGTCCGCACAGCCTTAACCCCTGCTGAAAGGCTTCGTCGCAGGCAATTGAACTTATGTCTTTACTGTGGGGAAGATGGACACTTTCTCCGTGACTGCCCAGTGAGACCAAGTAAGCCCGCTGCTTTCAACCATCTGCATCTCCAAATTCCGGGACCCTCTCCCGCTCACCTAGTCCTTCTTGTTTCATTACAGGTAGCAGAAGGAGAGATCAAGCTGCCAGCAATCATTGATTCCGGAGCCTGCAGCTGTTTCCTGGATATCTCTGTGGCAAGAAACCTTCACATTCCACTCCAGACCAAGCGCCATAAACTGGAAATCCACCTTGCAGACGGCACCACCCCCAGGCCCGGGCCCGTCATTCAGGAAACCTTACCCGTACTTGCCACTACTGGCCCTGGCCATAAGGAACTTCTTCACTTTGACGTCCTTCCTTCACCTATGTTTCCTGTAATTCTGGGAATTCCGTGGCTACGGGCCCATAACCCGTTGATAGACTGGTCCAAGGGAGAAGTATCCTTCAAATCAGTGTACTGCCTCCAACATTGTATGACTCCTGAGATACCTCCTCCTGCCAGCTGTCTTGCCATTCAGCCTGTTTCCAATGCCAGCCAAGACGTTCCTTCCGCCTATCATAGTTTTCTGGACGTATTTGATAAGAAGAAGGCGGACTCTCTACCACCTCACCGTCCCTATGATTGCCCAATAGAATTGTTGCCTGGTGCTGAGATCCCTTTTGGCCGTATTTTTCCACTTTCAGAGACAGAACTTGAAGCCCTACGGCAATACATCGATGAAAACCTCAGCAAGGGCTTCATTCGTCCTTCTTCCTCTCCGGCCGGAGCCAGAATCTTCTTCGTGGAGAAAAAAGACCACACTCTCAGGCCATGTGTGGACTACAGGGACTTGAATAAAATAACTATAAAAAACCGGTACCCACTCCCTCTCGTTCCTGAGCTCTTCCAGAGGTTTCGTTCTGCTCAAGTCTTTACTAAATTAGACTTACGAGGTGCCTATAATTTGGTGCGGATCCGCGAGGGCGATGAATGGAAGACTGCCTTTCGAACCCGTTTCGGGCATTTCGAATACTTGGTTATGCCCTTCGGGCTGTGTAATGCCCCCGCCACTTTCCAGCACCTTGTAAATGATATTTTCCAAGAATTCCTGGACAATTTCCTCATCGTTTATTTAGACGACATCCTTATTTTTTCTACTACCCTGGAGTTGCACAGAATACATGTACAAAAAGTATTGGCCACTCTCAGAAAACACAGGCTTTATGCTAAAGCAGAAAAATGTGAATTCGAGAAGTCATCCATACAATTTCTGGGCCTGATTATCTCCACTGATGGAATAGCAATGGACCCTCAGAAAGTGTCTGCCATCCTGGAGTGGCCTGCCCCCTCTGACAAAAAGGGCATCCAAAGGTTTGTGGGTTTCGCAAACTTTTACCGAAGGTTTATTAAGGACTTTTCCCGCATCATTGCCCCCATTACGCAAATGACTCGGCAAAACACTCGGTTCCAATGGTCCCCAGAGGCCCAAAGTGCATTTGACAAGCTCAAGGCTGTATTCACCAGTGCTCCTGTGCTACAACACCCAGACCCAGCCTTACCTTACGTTCTTGAAGTGGATGCTTCAGAAGTGGCCACGGGAGCAGTCCTATCGCAACGCCAGGGACCCAAGGCATTGCTTCACCCAGTAGCGTTTTTTTCTAGAAAACTCAGTCAGCCCGAGAAGAACTACGATGTAGGGGACCGAGAACTATTGGCCATCAAGGCCGCATTAGAAGAATGGCGATATTTGCTGGAGGGCGCAGCCCACCCAATAATGATATTCACGGACCACAAGAACCTCGAATATCTCAGATCAGCCAAACGCCTAAGACCTCGGCAGGCCAGATGGGCACTATTCTTTTCGAGGTTTAACTTCCATCTCACATACCGGCCAGGCTCTAAGAATGGGAAGGCAGATGCCCTCTCGCGGATGTTCCCTGAAACCCCTGTGGATGTCACCCCCAGTACAATTCTGTCCTCTCAAAACTTTCTTTTACTCCAGCCTGATCTTAGGACCACTCTTGAACTGGCCTCTGCCCGCTGTACTGCTCCTGAGACTGCTACTCTCAAAAAACAGGGAAAATTTTTCTTGCATGAAGACAAGTTCTTTGTACCCCAGGAAGCCAGACTCACGGTCCTTAAAGCTCTTCATGACCATCAACTTGCTGGTCACTTTGGGGTCCGAAAGACCTTAGAACTAATTCAGCGATCCTATTGGTGGCCAAACCTAAGAAAGGACTGTAAGGACTATGTGAGTTCCTGTACCACCTGCCTTCGGAGTAAAGGCAGTCACGTCCAAGCTTGGGGTCTGTTGAAACCACTTCCGGTCCCAAGACAACCATGGGAGATGTTGTCCATGGATTTTATAGTGGACCTACCTTCCTCAGAGGGATTCTCCACAATTATGGTGATAGTAGACCGCTTGTCCAAAATGGCCCATTTTATTCCCATGGTTGGCACTCCTTCGGCCGTGGACACGGCACATACCTTTGTCAAGGAAATAGTGAGGCTACATGGTCTACCCGGCAGCATTGTATCCGACCGTGGAGTACAATTTACTTCCAGATTTTGGAGGTCTCTCTGTAAAGCCTTGAATATTGAAGTTTGCTTATCTTCAGCATATCACCCCCAAAGTAATGGTCAAACGGAAAGAACCAACCAAACCCTTGAGCAATATCTCCGCTGCTTTTCCACATTCTCGCAAGACAACTGGGTATCCTTACTCCCGTGTGCGGAGTTTGCCTACAATAACACAATTCATGCTTCCACCCACCAGTCTCCATTTTTTGCAAACTATGGGTTTCACCCATCCTTTTTACCTAACCCTGTGTCTGAGACTACAGTACCTGCTGTTCAAGATAGGGTAGCCTTCCTGCAAGAAAATTTTCTGCTATTACAGAAGACCATGCAAAAGGCACAAGAAGCCTATAAGGAATGCTACGACAAGAGAAGAAGGGATAGCCCGGCCTTGAAGGTGGGAGACAAAGTGTGGCTGTCCACTCTTAATCTTAAGTTGGCCTGCCCATCCAAGAAGCTGGGTCCAAGATTCATTGGTCCCTTCCCGATCAAGAAGATGGTCAATCCTGTGGCCTTTGAATTATGCCTTCCAGATACTTACAAGATTCACCCAGTCTTCCACGTGTCTTTGCTTAAACCGGCCAACCCTGGTCCTTTTCCTGGAAGAGATAGCTTGCCTCCACCTCCAGTTGTAGTAGATGGAGAAACGGAATATGAAGTGGAATCCATCCTGGACTGCCGTAGACGAGGAAGGCAAGTCCAGTATTTAATCAAATGGAAGGGCTATTCTCTGGAGGAAAGTTCTTGGGAACCTGCTGGAAATATACACGCTCCCAGACTGTTACGTGACTTTTTCAAAAGATTCCCTGAAAAACAGGCTCTGTTAGGCATCCGGAGGCTGCCCCTCAGGGGGGGGCACTGTCAGGGAACTACCAATATCCTGGCGAATCAGCGAATTCGCGCATTGGCGCGAATGCGCATGCGCGCCCAAACACGGGCAAACGCAGTTAGGAATGTGCGTGCGCCAATGCGCACGCGCGTACGCCATGCGTAATGGCGCTTGGCGCCAATCGGCCTATTTAAAGCCAGCAGCCACAACATCTAGTTGCTGGATGATCAACAGCCTCCCGTGTTCCCTGTGCCTTGTTTACCTGCTGATCTTGCCTTCTCGTTGCCGACCCGGACTGTCTGACTTTGCTTCTCCTGGCTCCTGACCCCTTGGCTTGCTCTCGGATTCCTGTTGTCTTCTCCAATACTTGACCTCGGCTTGGCTCCTGACTTCGCTCCAGTATCTCTCCCAGTCTGTTCCTGTC
The DNA here is from genome assembly GCF_965119305.1 of Pelophylax lessonae. Classification (NCBI taxonomy): domain Eukaryota; kingdom Metazoa; phylum Chordata; class Amphibia; order Anura; family Ranidae; genus Pelophylax; species Pelophylax lessonae. Next base: position 42,450 of record NC_138769.1, on the reverse strand, counting down.
TGCACCTTGTAACTGCCTGGCTTGCCAAAGTGTTCCAGACCTGCTTGGGACTTCTCAACAAGTTGGGTCCTGCTTCCATCCTGGTCATCCCAACCGGCAACCTGTGCTACTTCGGGCACAGCACTCCCTGTCCCACTTCCAGGGGTACTCTGCACCTAGCCGCAAGGGGAGCACTCTCTACACTCCGGCTTCGGATCAGGTACGTGACAGTACCCCTTTCAGGTTACAGAGAAGACCAGAGGAATCAGCGACCCAGCTTTCTAGAACTGGGACGTTGTTTCTATTGGAATTTTTTATATCTAGCTAAATATTCATTTTACACCATTCCTTTCCATGTAGAATTTTTCGCACATTTGATGCAGCATGACGTTATCTATGACCATGCTGTTATCCTGGTCCGATGGCTTCGACTACATTTCAGCAGCTGCACAGTTGTCCCTGGATCTCCCCAGAGACCTCCATTGAGCCTTTACATGGTCATCTTCTTTCAGGTCCACACCTTAGCAGTAGGCATCATTTCTTGTGATTGAAAGTTTCACCAGAGAACCAAATCTCAGGTACCAAACTGCAGGGGGAAAATAGGGGGCATTCTGCAAGACCTCTTTACAAACTGAGCCACCATGACATTACCTAGAACAGGTGACACAGACTTCATAACATGGAGGCATTTCACTCACTTGGCCACATTTGGCCACAATTCGCTGTAGCTAGATATAGGTGGGTGATCATAACCAAAATATCTTCATAATCAGCTGCAAATTGACCGGCGTTCCCCCCCAAAAAGATGGGATGCAACTTTGGAATGACCCCTGGAGAGGTTATCCGACTGATGGTGGCAGGGCCACACCCTTGAGGAGATAAGACTGACGTGAGAGTACCACACCCTGGGGGGGGGGGGGGGGCGATACAACTGATGGTGACAGCACTACCCCTTGAAAAGTTGATATGACCAGTGGTGACAGCGCCACACCCTGGAGAGTCAATACAACTAACAGCAAGAGAACCACACTCTGGAGAGGCGATTCAAGCAGCAGTGACAGTGTCACACCCTGGTGGCAGCAGCACCACACTCCAGGGGGGGGTGATAAGACCAACGATGACAGCACTACACTCTGGAGAGGTGATATGACTGACAGTGACAGCGCCACAGTCTGGTGACAGTGTCACACCCACAAAAGGCGTTGCAACACCACACTTTGATCTTTCACTCTTCTCTGTAGTAGTGGGAACGGTCCTCTCCATATGTTAGGTACATCCATGGTCAAGAGCTTCTCTGACTGCCCCAGACTCCTCTAATCACCCATGGTGGGACAATGCTTACACCTCTAGCATGTTTGCTATCAGGTCCGTTAATAACTTTAATAACAGAAAGTCTGGTAATAAGATTCCCACATTAATATACCCGTACACCAGACATCCTGATGAAGCCCGTGGGTACAGGGGGGCGAAACATGTTGACATAGCGACATCCTTATGTCTGGCTGCAGTGATTGTACGTGCCCACCATGTCCTATCAACATCGGCAGCTCAGCGTATAGTACATGGTATGTGATGATAAGCTGGGACTATATATGGATGGATCCGGGGCAGAGGGCTGAACCGTGAAGGGATGAAAAGCTACTGAGCTTTCCATCTTGTGTTACTCTTTGCATCAGCAGATATAAGCATGTTGGAACACGATCTATATGCAGATGAAATCTGCTACTGCCAATCAGAGGTAAATGCTTTATGTATATTAAGAATGCCAACCTTTGATTAGGAGTTCACTGAATGCCGTAATTAAAGCAGAATCTACATGCTATCCGTCCCGGCACACTCTGCGGCAATTATCCGTCCGGCACACTCTGCGGCAATTATCCGGCTGAATTCCAGACTTGCTTATCCACAAATCTAAAATTCCGTGGATTGCTTTGAATAAGCCGCATGTTTTACTAACCTGAAAGTTCAGCCCGAAGCAAAAAAAAAATAAATAAAGCGTAGGGCTAGCATGACTGGGTAGACATGACTGGGTAGACATGACTGGGTAGACATGACTGGGTAGACATGACTGGGTAGACATGACTGGGTAGACAGGGCAACCAGAGAGAGATAGGGTCAACTAAGTAGTTTTTTGGTCTCTCACCCAATTGGTGGTTTTTAGCAGGGAGGAGGGGCTGCAAAGGGGTCTTCAAGAAGTTTTCACATCTTCCCAGCATCCGGTAAAACACGTGGGGGAAAATCGTTGCTGCCCCTACATTGGATTTGTTCATCTGTAGATGGTCTTCACGATTTGGCGGTTGGGGTCTTTGGAGGCATTTAAAAAAACCTGCTGCCCGCTTATCAGTTTAGGGACCCATCTAAGGTAGGGAGTCACCTGTGGAATGCCAGTTAATGGTGGATTAACTGGTAGGTTAAGAATGATGAGGTATCTGCAGAATGTTGAGGTCTTCCCCGAGCCGGTGTGGTGCAGCTGGGGACCGTGTAAGTATTACGCAGATACAAAAAGGATAATTGATACTTCCTTCCTCCAAAGATCGGCAACCTCATGTTTTTTGTTATTGTATTATTATTTTGATTCAAGGAATGTTTGTTATATTTTGGTAATGGTTTCATAAATGGACGGCCAATTTTACACCAACAATTGTGTTTTGGTATTTTTTCTGCAGGTAGTTGGGGTAAAAGGGGTTGGGTTGGTTGGAGGTTATGATGAGGTTCAGGAGTAAATCTGGGGTGCCTTAGTCATGCTATAAGTTGGAGGATAAATGAAATGTCGGTGTACCTTGGGAATGAGAGGGATAAGCGGTGTGCACAGAACGCACATCAACCCTGAATAAAGGATCCGACTACGCTGGACTCTCATATCATCCAAATCTTCCAACTTCTATCCGGCTCTAGCCACAGCCTACTAGATTATCAGGCTGAGATGTTTCTGAGTGCTTTCCAAATGCTTTCATCTACTTACCCACTAGATACGGCTTCATCTACTTACCCTCTAGATAAGGCTTCATCTACTTACCCTCTAGATAAGGCTTCATCTACTTACCCTCTAGATAAGGCTTCATCTACTTACCCTCTAGACACGGCTTCATCTACTTACCCACTAGATACGGCTTCATCTACTTACCCTCTAGATACGGCTTCATCTACTTACCCTCTAGATAAGGCTTCATCTACTTACCCTCTAGATACGGCTTCATCTACTTACCCTCTAGATACGGCTTCATCTACTTACCCTCTAGACACGGCTTCATCTACTTACCCTCTAGATATGGCTTCATCTACTTACCCTTTAGATAAGGCTTCATCTACTTACCCTCTAGATAAGGTTTCATCTACTTACCCTCTAGATACGGCTTCATCTACTTACCCTCTAGATAAGGCTTCCTCTACTTACCCACTAGATACGGCTTCATCTACTTACCCTCTAGATACGGCTTCATCTACTTACCCTCTAGACACGGCTTCATCTACTTACCCTCTAGATATGGCTTCATCTACTTACCCTCTAGATAAGGCTTCATCTACTTACCCTCTAGATAAGGCTTCCTCTACTTACCCACTAGATACGGCTTCCTCTACTTACCCACTAGATACGGCTTCATCTACTTACCCTCTAGATAAGGCTTCATCTACTTACCCTCTAGATAAGGCTTCATCTACTTACCCTCTAGATACGGCTTCATCTACTAACCCACTAGATACGGCTTCATCTACTTACCCTCTAGACACGGCTTCATCTACTTACCCTCTAGATATGGCTTCATCTATTTACCCTCTAGATACGGCTTCATCTACTTACCCTCTAGACACGGCTTCATCTACTTACCCACTAGATACGGCTTCCTCTACTTACCCACTAGATACGGCTTCATCTACTTACCCTCTAGATACGGCTTCATCTACTTACCCTCTAGATACGGCTTCATCTACTTACCCTCTAGACACGGCTTCATCTACTTACCCTCTAGATATGGCTTCATCTACTTACCCTTTAGATAAGGCTTCATCTACTTACCCTCTAGATAAGGTTTCATCTACTTACCCTCTAGATACGGCTTCATCTACTTACCCTCTAGATAAGGCTTCCTCTACTTACCCACTAGATACGGCTTCATCTACTTACCCTCTAGATACGGCTTCATCTACTTACCCTCTAGACACGGCTTCATCTACTTACCCTCTAGATATGGCTTCATCTACTTACCCTCTAGATAAGGCTTCATCTACTTACCCTCTAGATAAGGCTTCCTCTTCTTACCCACTAGATACGGCTTCATCTACTTACCCTCTAGACACGGCTTCATCTACTTACCCTCTAGATACGGCTTCATCTACTTACCCTCTAGATAAGGCTTCATCTACTTACCCTCTAGATAAGGCTTCATCTACTTACCCTCTAGATAAGGCTTCATCTACTTACCCTCTAGATAAGGCTTCATCTACTTACCCTCTAGATAAGGCTTCATCTACTTACCCTCTAGATACGGCTTCATCTACTTACCCACTAGATACGGCTTCATCTACTTACCCTCTAGACACGGCTTCATCTACTTACCCTCTAGATATGGCTTCATCTATTTACCCTCTAGATACGGCTTCATCTACTTACCCTCTAGACACGGCTTCATCTACTTACCCACTAGATACGGCTTCCTCTACTTACCCACTAGATACGGCTTCATCTACTTACCCTCTAGATACGGCTTCATCTACTTACCCTCTAGATACGGCTTCAGCTTGCCGGCTCATTAAGCAGTTATTCAGACAATAGTTTTGGCAAATTGCATGTTATACTTTACTAACGGAATCGTCCCTGGAGATTATCCTATGTTGGCGATTTTTTGAGCACTGCCTTGTAAAACCATTAAGGTGAAGTCTTCCACCCTTCTCCTCTCTAACTATAAGTGGTTATGCTGGGATTTACATAAGTTGGAGATATTTGCACCATGTAGGTGTGACTTCACCTGAATTGGTTGCCAGGTCAAGGTATATATTTCATTGGCTAATTTGTAGGCATGTTGCCTACGGTATGTTAGTTAGGAAATGGCTGGCCTAGGCTGGGGAAGGGTTAAGATATAACTAAAGGCAAAATTTTGTTTTTCGTGTTGGATGGGGTGGAGAGGGATTAGAACCCCTGTCAGGTTTGTATTGCTGTCTGTGTCCCCGTTAAGGAGATTCCCACTCTCTATTTGTCCTGTTTACCATTATCATTGAAAGTAAAAGAAAATCCCAAATTTTGGGTTCTCCCCCGAAAAGTAATAGAGGGGAAATCTTCCAATGGGGACACTCGTTCTGGTGACCTGGGGGTCCCCAAGGAAGTTTCTTAATTTTCAGGGATTTCCCCTCACTTCCTGTTCTGGGCTCTGGGACATGACCAATGTAGAATAGATGTCCCCAGCCTGTTATGCTGCTTACCGCCAAAAACTCCACCCCAATTCCATAACCCTTTCCCTTTAACCTGAATGAATGAGACCACACCGTGCTTGGAGTTAATTGGCCACAGCAGCCCTTTTATTAACCCTTTAAACTTAAAATTTACATAAGGAGAAAAAACATTCCTTAAAACAGAAACAAATCAGTCGTTAAGGCTGGCCATACACTATACAATTTTCTTGTTCAACTTTCCTTTAGATTTACCAAAACCATGTAATATAGGGTCAAACCTAAACACTTTCAATTTGTATTCAATCAGGCATGCCCTTGCACTACATAGTTTAAGGTAAATCTAAAGGAAATTGAATAAGAAAATTGTATAGTGTATGGCCAGCCTTAGCCTGTTGGTCTTTGAGGCACCCCCCAAATAATTCCAAATCCTGCACTGCGGGACCTGTGCCCTGATAGGCCTCCAGCCGCGGCACCGGCTCGGAGACAACCCACTCCCCGCAGTGCCACCATTGTAAATTCCATTTAAACTGACATTAAATGGAATGCACCATAGGGACCCATACCAACGATGAGTCCCAACCATACCCTTATCCTAAACTGTTCACCTCCCCCGCCAGCAAAGACCAACAAAACGCCACCAGCACCCATGGGTGAAACCTTACCCTTGAGTGCCCCTCCAAACCCTCAAGGCTCGCTGGATCCCATCTTGCAACCCCAGGGCCCACAAATCTGTACCCACCGCATTGAGGTGAACGCCGTCACCCCACAGATACCGCCAGGTGTCTACCTCCAACTCCAAGTGGCGGACCACCAACCCCCCATTCCGACAAACAAAGTGCCCCACTTCCTTATTCAACTTGATCCGAGTCTTATTGAGTCGCGCGACCGACCTGGTCATACGCCAGGAAGTGCGGGCCACCATATCGGACCAAACTATGAGCAGCGCCGGAAAAGCCGTGCGCAGCCGAAGGAAATCCAATTTAATATCCCTAATCAAGGCCCGCGCGGACCTGACCCCCAAATCGTTGCCCCCAGCATGCAGCACCAAAACATCCGGCTGCCTGTCCAGCCGGGAGAAACTATGAACTTCAGGGATGACCCTGCCCCACGTCATTCCGGGCACCCCCATCCACCTGACACAAGCCTCCTGACGAGAGAAACCCAGCTGTCTACCATTAGGACGCACATCAGCTCTCCGGGCCCCCCAGAAAACATATGAGTGTCCCATAATCCAAACGAGGCAGGGGTCCAAACCTGAAAGAAAAGGAACAAAACACCACCAATAATCAAACAACCAGCCGGGCCATAACACCACAAACACGTTTCTTAACTACACCAACAGCTGTGGACGCATGTACAACAAGAACCTCCTGGACTCCCAGCGCCCAATGCGTTTCACCGCATCATCATCCAACCCCCAGCGCGCGGCCTCCGTGGCTGCCCCAATTCGAAAGGAATGAGATGCAAACCTACTGGCATCCAAACCCAAAGAGCGCACACATTTCCTAAACACTGAGATGAATTGAAAACGTGACAACGACGACCCGTCAGCGTGCATAAAAAAGGAACCAGGCTTCGGAGGGCGAAGTGCCCTGTAAGCCTGAACCTTGCCCACCGGGGCCCAGCGGCGACGACGGCACCGCGAACAACCGTACTCGGATCCCTCTGCCAGTCTGGTCCGTTTTCGATCTGCGAAGGAGGATGGTGACCTCCTCCCGACTACAAGAGACATCCTGATCCAATAAGCCCCCCGACACAGTCCGAGATGAGCTGACCAACTCCCCAACGTGGAAAGCCCCGAAAAAAGCGAGAGAAAAGGCCGTCGTGAACAACGATACCTCATAACCAGAGGCGCAGTGCACCCCCAACTGGATATGTACACCGGGCGCCTGTCGTCCCTGCGCCGGTGCGCCCTGGAATATCCCTTCATCGCCTGCCGAACCAAAAATTCCTTCGTGAAGTCCCGACAACCTAAAAGTTTAAACAAGAAGGCCAAGCCGGACAACTTGCGTGACACTGCGGAAGCTGACGAGCCCCTCTCAAAATGGTTGGAAATAAAAGAAAGCAACACCCACCTGACATCCGGACCCAGGGGATCCACCGCCGCCACCCGCAACACCTCCAGCCACTCCAACCATACCTTGTAATATGCTGACCACGTAGATTCACTCACCGACCTCCTGATATATCCAGCGAGGACCCCAAGGCAATCCCCCACAGCCACTCTGGACACGGGACCCCGCGTTGCTCCGCTGCCAACTCCCGGAACCTGTCCCACTGAAACCGAGACAGTGCGTCAGCAATATCATTGTGCACCCCCGGAATGTGCACAGCATACAGGAAAACATTCAACTGTAGACATCGCAAAACCAAAAACCCGAGGAGGCGCACCACCGGCTGAGAAGAAGCCGACGCGCGGTTGATGACCTGGACCACCCTGAGATTGTCGCAATGCAAACGAACCTTCAAATATCTGAATTCAGCACCCCAGATCCCCAGAGCCACCACTACTGGGAACAGCTCCAACAGAACCAAATTGCGAACAAAACCCGCCTCCTGCCACTCCCCCGGCCATGGAGCGGCGCTCCAAGCACCCCGATGAAAAGCCCCATACCCAGCCGAACCGGCTGCATCAGTGAAAAGTTCCAAATCAAAATTGCTAATCGGCCCAGCCAACCACAAGGACCTACCATTGTAGGTGGCCAAAAAACTGTGCCACAGACGCAAGTCATCCCTGTGTTCCCTGTTGAGCCTAACAAAGTGAGTGGGCAATTTCACACCCGAAGTCGCCGCTGACAGCCGTCGGCAGAAAACCCGGCCCATGGGCATAATGCGGCAAACAAAACTCAATTTCCCCAGCAACGACTGCAAGCTGCGCAACTGAATTTTTCGCAAGCCCAGTACCCCTTCGATTTCCGCTCTCAAGGCCCCCAACTTGTCCTCCGGCAGGCGACACTCCATGGCCTCCGAATCCACGACAATACCCAGGAAGCTGAGCACCGTAGTCGGGCCCTCCGTCTTGTCCGGGGCTAAAGGAATGCCAAAACGCCCCGCCACATGTTGCAAAGTGGCGAGGAGAATCGCACACCCATTGGCAGAGGGCGGTCCCACACAAAGAAAGACGTCCAAATAGTGGATCACAGAATTTACCCCAGAAACATCCCTGACCACCTACTCCACAAAGGAGCTGAAGGTCTCAAACAACGCGCAGGATATGGAGCAGCCCATGGGAAGGCAGTGATCCACATAATACGCCCCTTGCCACCAGCAGCCCAGCAAGCGAAAACTATCCGGATGAACCGGGAGCAACCGGAATGCAGCCTCAATGTCAGATTTCGCCATCAAGGCCCCCGCCCATAATGTCGCACCCAGGCCACCGCAGCGTCAAAAGAAGAGTAGGACACCGCACAAGCCTCCGGATCAATGGCGTCATTCACCGACCCACCCTTCGGAAAGGAAAGGTGGTGAATGAGGCGAAACTTATTGGGTTCCTTTTTGGGAACTACACCCAACGGAGAAACCACCAAGTCCCGTAAGGGAACAGCGGAAAACGGGCCCGCCATGCGACCGAGAGCCACCTCCTTGTTCAGTTTATCCGACACCACTAAAGGGTGTCACAAAGCCGAACGCAAATTCCTTGCCAACGGTGGCACCGAGGCCAAAGAGCAAGGGATACGAAAACCCACCGAAAAACCCTCCCCCAACAGTCTGGCAGCCGCCCTATCGGGGTACCTACTTAGAAAAGGCCGCAGCCTTTCCACCCTCACCGGCGTCGTCCCCTTTGTGCGCAGACTCTCCGGAACGCCCCTTACCGGACTTGAAACACCGAGACAAGGAATGGGAACCTCCGCAACCGGAGCATTCGTGTTTGAAGAGACAGGTCCCTCCAAACTTACAGGAACCCTCATTGAATTGCCAGCAGAAACCCCTCTTCTTCGCGGCCGGCTGTCCAGGGGTCGCAGAACCTCCGGCCCCCCCTGGAAAAAACTGATTCGGAGCTCTCGCAGAGGACATGAGCCGCATCCACAGGCTGATGTCCTTGTGATCCCACTGCAAGGACGGCCTAACCGCCTTCCGCTGACGGAACTGTTTATCGTACCGCAGCCAGGCCGACCCCCCGTAGACCCAATAGGCCTCCCCGATAGCGTCTAGGTAACAGAATAGGGCCGAGCAGTTTTCCGGTGCCTTTTCCCCAATGACACCCGCCAGAATGGCAAACGCCTGCAACCAATTGAGGAACGTACGCGGGATAAGCCGGTATCGCCGCGCCTCTTCGTCCTCCTTCTTGCTTTCCTCCGGTTTAACCCTGTCAAGGTTGAACTTCTCAAGGGGCAACAGCGTGAAAATTTCCACGTACTCACCCTTCCAAATCTTCTCACGGACCTCCTGCTTCAAATGTGCCCCCAACAGACCCTCAAAACAAACATATACCTCACCTTTTGCCGAATCGTCCAGGCGAACCGCGTCCGCCTTCCCCTCCTTTGGTGTCCCGGTCTTGTCCCCCGCAGTCACCGCCTCTACCGCAGGCGACCCGGTCAACTGGGGCACAGCAGCCACCCCCGGACCAGACCCCGAGGAAGACGGCCCCACCAGCGCAGGGATCCCCGTGGGCTCCGTGCCCAATCCCCCCGCCAGAGGAATCCAAGCCGCCGCAGGAAGCGGGCGAACACCACCCCCCGGCGCCAAACGTCCTATTAAGTCCCGCAGACCCAAGAGAAAGCCCCCCAAACCCCCGTCAGCTCCCACATCCGAAGCGGCCACCCCCACTGGCCGAGGAGCCCCCCCAACCTGTGCAACCGCAGCACCCCCACCCCCCACATCAAACAACCCCCGCAAATCAGGCAAAGATAGGGAAGAAAATGTGACCTCACCTGGCTGCCCAGGGGGGGTCCCCCCAGCCGCCGATCCAGCCTCCCTCGCCACCGACCTGACACCGACATCCTCTTTTCCCTCCGATCCGGACACCTCACCTTCCGAACGATCTTCCCCGGACACTTCCTGCATCGGCCCTCCAGGTGGCGCACTCCCAGAAGCCGTGGAGCCGAGCGGCAGGCATCCACGCCCCCTTGCTCCAGCTCCGCCCGACTAAGACCTCATCGACCCGGACTAACTCTCGGTGACCCTGCCATGTGACTTGCCGCGCTGCGTCATCTCCCTGCGCCTGGCCGAGGCCGACTCCGAGTTGCTCCGATCCCTGTAGCCTCCGGCCGCACCGGCATCACTCCCACGCCGAGGCTCCCCACCGACCGGAGCATCGCCAGTAGAGAAGCCCGCAAGTCCACTTGAGCCACGACGTGAGGGACGGGGAGAGACCGAAGCCCGCCTCCTCCCCCTGCCCCCAGAGCTCCGTCCCTGCAGAGGATTCCTCCCAGAGGCACGCACGGCGGCAGCAGAGGCATGCTTAGCCGGCGGCCCTAAAGGGTCCCTGTCGGGGCTCCTAGGGTGACGCTGAGCTCGAGGGGAAGAGTCCAGTGAGAAGCGCTCCGAAAGCCGCGACCTCCGAGCCCGTGGGACCGCCAGCCCCCTTGCCGCCTGGGGAGCGTCCTGAACCCCCACCAAAGCCGAGACCTGGGCCCGGAGCCACTCGGTCCCCTTCCCCGCGGCAGCAGCCTTGATTTGGGCCATCAAAATGTCCACCTCTGCCATCGCAGCACCGGACCAGGGAAACACGAGATGCTCTGCAGGACAAGAAGGTGGGTGACAAGCTTCTTCTTCTTTCGTCCGTTGATCTTCACTGACCTCCAAAACTTAGAGACCACCCCTCTTAACTGTACCTCCAACCCCACCCAAACATAGTCCACCAATCCCTGAATCCCCCCAAACCAAAACAAACTTTGTTTAACTCCTACCTGCCCTGTCTCCCCTCTTCACATGGTCATGTCTGCCCTGCGCTATTTTTTTTTTTTTTTCCGCTTCGGGCCTTGCTGGAAGTGAAGGGAAATATCTGCAATGGGACACAGATGGTGAAAAAAATCAGGGGTTATAATCCTTCTTTACTCCATCCAAAATAAATAAAAAAAGTTTTGCCTATAGTTGTACTTTAATGTTCTGCACACTGTTCCCGGACTTTTTTGGACCCCCTCCTATCCACACTGATCTAAAAAGAAGGGGAAGGCTGGGTTTGGGGTCGATCTCTCGGGGTCCCACGAGGTGCTGAGCCCAGCAGTCTGTCGGAAAGACCCGGGAGCCTGGAGATCTACCAAGCCTTGGAGGATGCCACTCAAGGACTACTACCTTGTTGAGGTGAACCTGGGCAGCCTAATTGAGTTTGTTAAAATATGTTGCACTGTAATGTTCTGGTTGGACTGTGCTGCAAAATCTTCAGTGAAGTTACATCAACTGTTCTAAGCCTGCACTGAAGTCAGTTAAAGGGGTAAATGTTGGCTTATGAAAGAACAAGGGTCAGTACAGCACATGTGGGGTATATAGAACAAGGGTCAGTACAGCACATGTGGGGTATGAAGAACAAGGGTCAGTACAGCACATGTGGGGTATATAGAACAAGGGTCAGTACAGCACATGTGGGGTATATAGAACAAGGGTCAGTACAGCACATGTGGGGTATGAAGAACAAGGGTCAGTACAGCACATGTGGGGTATGAAGAACAAGGGTCAGTACAGCACATGTGGGGTATGAAGAACAAGGGTCAGTACAGCACATGTGGGGTATGAAGAACAAGGGTCAGTACAGCACATGTGGGGTATGAAGAACAAGGGTCAGTACAGCACATGTGGGGTATATAGAACAAGGGTCAGTACAGCACATGTGGGGTATATAGAACAAGGGTCAGTACAGCACATGTGGGGTATATAGAACAAGGGTCAGTACAGCACATGTGGGGTATATAGAACAAGGGTCAGTACAGCACATGTGGGGTATGAAGAACAAGGGTCAGTACAGCACATGTGGGGTATGAAGCAAAGCTGCTATGGAAGGTCTACTCAGCAAGGCACGAAGGAGGAGGAGTAATGCAGTTGCTATAGGTAATCCAGATATAGTGCAAGGTACATTGCATGTGGGCATGAAGCGCGGTACCTGGTGTAGGTGGCAGATCCTCCAGTAGCGAGGGGGCCAGCAACCAGGACCGAACCAGCATACCAGGACTACATAGTTACATTGTAGGTGAGGTTGAATAAAGACAATAGTACATCCAGTTCCCCCTGTGTAGGTGTGTGTGGGCGGAGTTCCCCCTGTGTAGGTGTGTGTGGGCGGAGTTCCCCCTGTGTAGGTGTGTGTGGGCGGAGTTCCCCCTGTGTAGGTGTGTGTGGGCGGAGTTCCCCCTGTGTAGGTGTGTGTGGCTGTAATCATCTCTCATACCCCTGAATGTTCTGATCCTTGAGATGTAAGTCTAAGAGTCTTTTGAAAGCCACCATACTACCCGCAGAAACCACCTCTTGTGGTAGAGAATTCCACAATCTTGTAGCCCTAACAGTAAAGAACCCCTTGCGTTGCCTGAGGTTAAAACACTTCTCCTCTAATCGCATTGTATGCCCTCGAATCCTCATGCAATCCCTTCGATTGAACAGCTTTTTTTCTATGCTGAGATCACCAGTGAGGTATTTATAAATTGCTATCATTTCCCCTCTCAGGCGTCTCTTCTCCAGGGAGAATAAATCGAGCGATTGTAGACACTCTTCATAATTAAGGTCCTCCAATCCCCTAATTAGTTTAGTTGCCCTTCTCTGGACTCTCTCCAGCTCCAACACATCCCTTCTGAGGACTGGCGACCAGAACTGGACAGAATACTCCAGATGAGGTTGGACCAGAGTTTTATAAAGTGGAAGGATTATAGTCTTATCTCTGGAATACATCCCTTTCTTTATGCATGCTAATATTCTGCCGGCTTTGGCAGCTGCCGCTTGACATTGCATGCTGTTTCCTAATCTATCATCAACCAAGACTCCCAGATCTTTCTCCATTTTTGATTCCCCCAAGGGTTCCCCTCCTAACGTGTATTGTGTTTTTATGTTTTTAGTCCCCAAGTGCAAAACCTTCCACTTCTCCACATTAAACCTCATTAGCCATGTCGTTGCCCTCTCTGTAATTTTGTCCAGGTCATTCTGTAGGATATCTGCTTCATGCTGTGCAGTTATTGCCCTGGCCAATTTTGTGTCATCTGCAAAAACTGATAACGAACTCCTGATCCCGACCTCAATGCTGTTTATGAATAAATTGAACAAGGTTGGTCCCAGGACTGAGCCTTGGGGGACCCCGCTTACTACCTCAGACCAGTCTGAGTATGCGCTGTTTATTACCACCCTTTGGACACGCCCTTTTAGCCAGTTCCGTATCCAAGAGCAAAACCTGCTGTCGATACCTGCAGACCTTATTTTATAAATTAAGCGCTTGTGGGGAACTGTATCAAACGCCTTAGCGAAATCCAAGTACACCACATCCACTGGTCTCCCCCTATCTAGGTACCCCACATCCACTGGTCTCCCCCTATCCAGGTACACCACATTCACTGGTCTGCCCCTATCCAGGTACACCACATCCACTGGTCTCCCCCTATCCAGGTACACCACATCCACTGGTCTCCCCCTATCCAGGTACCCCACATCCACTGGTCTGCCCCTATCCAGGTACCCCACATCCACTGGTCTGCCCCTATCTAGCTCACAGCTCACCTCCTCGTAGAATGTTAAGAGATTGGTTTGACAAGAACGCCCATTTGTAAACCCGTGCTGATTACTGCTGATGATGTTGTTGTCTTTAGCAAACTCTACGATATAGTCCCTTATCATCCCCTCCAGTAGTTTACATACTACTGATGTCAGACTGACAGGCCTATAATTTCCCGGGATATGCCTCTGCCCCTTTTTGAATATCGGAATCACGTTTGCTTTCCTCCAATCCCCTGGTACATCTCCTGTCCTAATACTGTCAGCAAAGATCAGGAACAGTGGTCTAGATATAATCTTACTGAGTTCCCTGAGTACTCTCGGATGTACGCCACCCGGGCCTGGTGATTTATTTGTGTTAATTTTATCCAGCCTTTCACTGATTTCACCCTCTGTTAGCCATAGCGGCAAGTCCTGTGTATTACTACTAACCATACAGTCATGGTCAGTGTACCCCATACAGTCATGGTCAGTGTACCCCATACAGTCATGGTCAGTGTACCCCATACAGTCATGGTCAGTGTACACCATACAGTCATGGTCAGTGTACCCCATACAGTCATGGTCAGTGTACCCCTCCTTATCCTGAGTAAAGACTGACGAGAAAAAAGCATTCAGCACGGTTGCTTTTTCAGTGTCCTCTGTAACCATCCCCCCATCATCGTTAATTATGTGTGCAATATGCTCTGCCCTAGTTTTTTTGCTGTTGATATATTTAACCACCTCCCACCCGGGCCATTGTAAATATACGGCCGGGTGGGAGTCTCCTCCTTCTGATCGGACGTTCTGGAACGTCCTTCAGAAGGAGAGAGATCACGCCGCCACGGGCACGCGCAGCGGCGCAATCTCGATGTGCCTGTGTCCCTAGGACACAGAGCAACAAGCCTCGGCAGGAGGGCCCTGTGATTGGCCCTCCTGATCACATGACGGCTGTGTCCAATCACAGCCGTCATGTAATGTCAATACAGCCGTTGTAACGGCTTCGATCTCTTCTCCTCCTGACAGATCCTGTCAGTGAGGAGAAAAGCAGCGGATCGATACTGCAGCTGGGGTGATCAGTGAGTATTTCTAATTACTCACTGATCACAGGGGGGGTCTGTGCTGGTAATCAGATGATTGATTACCAGTGCAGCCCTGGGGGGAGGGGGTGCCACTAGAGCCACCAGGGATGCCCACCCATGACCACCAGGGATGCCCACCATGGCCACCAGGGATGGCAAACAGGGCTCAGAGAGCCTGCCAGTGGTGCCCCCCTATTAGTGCTGCCCACCAATTCCATCTATCATTGCTGCCCACCAGTGCCCGTTATTGCCATCTATCAGTGCCGCCCACCAGTGCCCATTATTGCCCACCAGTGCTGCCTATCAGTGCCCATCAGTGCCGATCAGTGCCACCCATCAGTGCCACCTATCAGTGCCGCCTATCAGTGCCCATCAGTGCCCATCAGTGCCGCCGATCAGTGCCCATCAGTGCTGCCTATCAGTGCCCATCAGCGCTGCCTATCAGTGCCCACCAATGCTGCATATCAGTGCTATCTATCAGTGCCACATATCAGTGCCCATCAGTGCTGCATATCAGTGCTGCTTATCAGTGCCACCCCAACAGTGCCACCCCATCAGTGCCAGCCCATCAGTGTCTCCTCATCAGTGCCTGTCAGTGCGGCATCATCAGTGCTCATCAGTGCAGGAAAAAACTTATCTATTCACAAAATTTTATAACCTAAACAAAAAAACTTTTTTTTTTTTTTCAAACTTTTCTGTCTTTTCTTATTTGTGCACCAAAAAAGAAAAAACCTGACAGTGATCAAATACCACCAAAAGAAAGCTCTATTTGTGGGGAAAAAATTACGCAAATTTGGTTTAGGTACAGTGTTGCATGACCGCGCAATTGTCATTCAAAATGCAACAGTGCTAAAAGCTGAAAATTGGTCTGGGAAGGAAGGGGGTTTAAGTGCCCAGCATTGAGGTGGTTAAAGAATTTCTTTGGGTTTTTTTTACTATCCTCCGCTATTTGTCTCTCAAAGTTGATTTTAGCCATCTTGATTTCGTGTTTACTTTTCTTATTTGCCTCCTTGTATTGCTGGAAAGCCGATACTGTGCCCTCTGATTTATACTTCTTGAAGGCCAATTTTTTTCCCCTAATAAGTTTTTTAACGCTACGGTTTAGCCAGCCAGGTTTGGCTTTGTCTCTTCTAAATTTATTTCCCATAGGAATGCACTGCAAGATGCATTTGTTTAATATGTTCCTAAAGCATTCCCATTTTTCCTCTGTGGTCAGGGATCCCAGGGTTTGGTCCCAGTTTACCCTTTCCATCAATGAGTACAATTTTGGAAAGTTTGCCCTTCTGAAGTTTAGGGTTCTTATGTTCCCCACTTGCCTTGTTATATTGTTATTTACACTAAATGTGATCATCCTGTGATCGCTAGAGCCCAGGTTGTCCTGGACTCCTACCTGCGAGATTATGTCTGGGTCATTAGTGATCAATAGATCCAGGATAGCATTCTCTCTAGTCGGAGAATCCACCAACTGTGACATGTAATTATCCTGTAAGGTTTCCGTGAATAGACGGGCCTTCTGTGAGTGTGCAGTCCCCTCATCCCAGTCAATGTCGGGATAATTGAAGTCCCCCAATATGATGACTGATCCCAGTTTTGCCACTTTACCCAACAGTGATATAAATTCCAGCTCTACCTCCTCCCCTTGGTTAGGTGGCCTATAGCAAACCCCCACAATTACTTTCCCCTTATCTCCTTCCCTATGGAGTTCTATCCACACAGATTCTAAATCCATGCTCATCCCATCCGTAATGTCACTCCTTTCTAGCACCTTTATATTGTTCTTGATGTAGAGACATACCCCTCCCCCTCTTTTTCCTACCCTGTCCTTCCGGTACACCGAATACCCTTGGATATTGGCCAGCCAGTCATGTGAGGGATCGAACCAAGTTTCTGTTATTCCCACAAGGTCTATGTCCTCCTCATGTACCAATATTTCCAACTCATCCATTTTATTAGCTAGGCTCCTGGCATTAGCATATACCCCTCTTAGTTTTACGGAAGTTAAACGTGATTGACGGTTATGTTTATTCCTGTTTGGTCTGAGGTTTTCCCGCACAGACCTACCGATTGACATTGTGGACCTACTGTCGCTGCTGACCCTACAACTGCCTTCAGTCCTCTGCTCCCTCCTGACTGACTCTACTTCTGAGCCCTCCCCCCCGTCTCCTAGTTTAAAAGTCCCTCCAACTTGGTGGCCATCTTTCTCCCCAAAAGAGCTGTACCGCCCCCATTAAGGTGCAGCCCATCCTTACTAAAGAGCCGGTAGCCGACTGAGAAGTCAGCCCAGTTCTCCAGGAACCCAAACCCCTCCTTCCTACACCAATTCCTCAGCCACTTGTTAACTTCCCTAATCTCCTTCTGCCTCTCCTGTGTGGCTCGAGGTACAGGCAGTATTTCAGAGAAAACCACCTTGGAGGTCCTTTTCCTCAATCTATTACCTAAGCCCCTGAAATCGTTCTTAAGGATCCTCCACCTACCTTTTACTTTGTCATTAGTGCCCACATGCACCATGACCGCTGGGTCATCCCCAGCCCCGCACAACAATCTGTCTGCCAGATCTGCGATGTGCCGAACTCGGGCGCCCGGTAAACAACAAACTGTTCGGTTCACAAGATCTTTCTTACAGATTTCCCTCTCTGTCCTCTTGATAATTGAGTCCCCAACTACCACAACCTTTCTAACCTTTCCTGCGTTACGGCCCCCCTTCTTCCTGGAGCCGTCCCTCCCCTGGCAGCTGGGGGAGGGCGTGTTCTCCAGCTCTGCCACCCCTGAGTTGATATCCCCCTCAACCTGCAACTCGGCAAATTTGTTAGGGTGTACCAACTCAGGACTGGCCTCCCTGACTCTCCTCCCTCTACCCTTCCTAACAGTCACCCAGCTGCGTACCTCTGCTGCCTGCATCTCCTCAACTCCTCCCTCCTCTATGCTGACCCCTACCAGCGCCTGATGGGTAAAGTCCAAGCTCCTTTCCAGGTTGTAGATGCTACGCAGTGTTGCCACTGTGTTCTCTAGATCCACGATCTGGGCTTCCAGAGAAACAAGTCGCTCACATCTTGCTCAGCAGTATTCGCCCTCGATTTGTTCATCAAGGAACGCATACATGCCGCAAGAAGTGCACTAAATGGCATCCCCAATCCTGTCGGACATTATTACCCACTACTCTATGGGGATAATGGTAACGACCTTCTATTCCTTACCTACACTACCTCTAACTCCCCTGGTACTAAACCTGGGGTCCCCACCAGTCGCTAAGATACTCACCAGTCACTAAAATACTTACCAGTCCTCCCAGGCACTCAGTCGCAGGGCACAGTCAGTCGTAGGGCACAGTCAGTCAGTCGCAGGCACAGTCAGTCGCAGGCACAGTCAGTCGCAGTGCACGGTCAGTCAGTTGCAGGTCGCTAACAGTCGCAGGGCACGGTCAGTCACGGATCACTATCAGTCGCAGATCGTGGTCAGTCAGTCACAGATCGCTAACAGTCTCGGGGCACGGTCAGTCAGTCCCAGAACGCTATCGGTCACAGAGCTGGTCAGTTAGTCGCCGATCACTGTCAGTCACAGAGCACGGTCAGTCGGTCTCAGATCCCTATCGGTCGCAGAGCATGGTCAGTCAGTCGCAATAACCCAAAACCCATGGTTTGGCCACATGGTATGGGAGAGAGGAAAGAGTTAGGTAAGTGCATGCATGAGGCCCACACTAGGAGCTTGGTGGGACCCCATTCTGTTACTGGAAGGAAGGTGGCAGAGGTACGTTGGACTGGTGGAGAGGGCACGGGCTCAGCGGTGTCCCTCCTAAATGTAATATACAGAAGAGGAGTGTGTGTGGGGGGGGGGGGGGCACCCCACAGCATCAGACAGACTCTGCCTAATCTATTGCTGCACACAGTCTGCAGCTCATCAGGGAACTGCCATAACCTTTGATTCTCACATGACCACATGACCAGATCCCGCAATAATGTATCCATACGCCAGATCCCGCAATAATGTATCCATACGCCAGATCCCGCAATAATGTACCCATACGCCAGATCCCGCAATAATGTATCCATACACCAGATCCCACAATAATGTATCCATACACCAGATCCCACAATAATGTATCCATACACCAGATCCCACAATAATGTATCCATACGCCAGATCCCGCAATAATGTACCCATACGCCAGATCCCGCAATAATGTATCCATACGCCAGATCTCGCAATAATGTACCCATACGCCAGATCCCGCAATAATGTACCCATACGCCAGATCCCGCAATAATGTATCCATACGCCAGATCCCGCAATAATGTATCCATACGCCAGATCTCGCAATAATGTACCCATACGCCAGATCCCACAATAATGTATCCATACGCCAGATCCCACAATAATGTACCCATACACCAGATCCCACAATAATGTACCCATACACCAGATCCCACAATAATGTACCCATACACCAGATCCCGCAATATTGTACCCATACACCAGATCCCACAATAATGTATCCATACGCCAGATCCCACAATATTGTACCCATACGCCAGATCCCGCAATAATGTATCCATACGCCAGATCCCACAATATTGTACCCATACGCCAGATCTCACAATATTGTACCCATACGCCAGATCCCACAATAATGTACCCATACACCAGATCCCACAATAATGTACCCATACGCCAGATCCCACAATAATGTACCCATACACCAGATCCCACAATAATGTACCCATACACCAGATCCCACAATAATGTACCCATACACCAGATCCCGCAATAATGTACCCATATGCCAGATCCCGCAATAATGTACCCATACGCCAGATCCCACAATATTGTACCCATACGCCAGATCTCACAATAATGTACCCATACGCCAGATCCCACAATAATGTACCCATACGCCAGATCCCACAATAATGTACCCATACGCCAGATCCCGCAATAATGTACCCATACGCCAGATCCCACAATAATGTACCCATACGCCAGATCCCGCAATAATGTACCCATACGCCAGATCCCGCAATAATGTACCCATACGCCAGATCCCACAATAATGTACCCATACGCCAGATCCCGCAATAATGTACCCATACGCCAGATCCCACAATAATGTACCCATACGCCAGATCCCGCAATAATGTATCCATACGCCAGATCCCACAATAATGTACCCATACGCCAGATCCCACAATAATGTACCCATACGCCAGATCCCACAATAATGTACCCATACACCAGATCCCACAATAATGTATCCATACACCAGATCCCGCAATAATGTATCCATACGCCAGATCCCACAATATTGTACCCATACGCCAGATCTCACAATATTGTACCCATACGCCAGATCCCACAATAATGTACCCATACACCAGATCCCACAATAATGTACCCATACGCCAGATCCCACAATAATGTACCCATACACCAGATCCCACAATAATGTACCCATACACCAGATCCCACAATAATGTACCCATACACCAGATCCCGCAATAATGTACCCATATGCCAGATCCCGCAATAATGTACCCATACGCCAGATCCCACAATATTGTACCCATACGCCAGATCCCACAATAATGTACCCATACGCCAGATCCCACAATAATGTACCCATACGCCAGATCCCGCAATAATGTACCCATACGCCAGATCCCACAATAATGTACCCATACGCCAGATCCCGCAATAATGTACCCATACGCCAGATCCCGCAATAATGTACCCATACGCCAGATCCCACAATAATGTATCCATACGCCAGATCCCACAATAATGTACCCATACACCAGATCCCACAATAATGTACCATACGCCAGATCCCGCAATAATGTACCCATACACCAGATCCCACAATAATGTACCCATACACCAGATCCCACAATAATGTACCCATACGCCAGATCCCACAATAATGTACCCATACGCCAGATCCCACAATAATGTACCCATACGCCAGATCCCGCAATAATGTATCCATACGCCAGATCCCGCAATAATGTATCCATACGCCAGATCCCACAATAATGTATCCATACGCCAGATCCCGCAATAATGTACCCATACACCAGATCCCACAATAATGTACCCATACACCAGATCCCACAATAATGTACCCATACACCAGATCCCACAATAATGTATCCATACACCAGATCCCGCAATAATGTACCCATACGCCAGATCCCGCAATAATGTACCCATACGCCAGATCCCACAATAATGTACCCATACGCCAGATCCCACAATAATGTATCCATACGCCAGATCCCACAATAATGTACCCATACGCCAGATCCCGCAATAATGTATCCATACGCCAGATCCCACAATAATGTATCCATACGCCAGATCCCGCAATAATGTACCCATACACCAGATCCCACAATAATGTACCCATACACCAGATCCCACAATAATGTACCCATACACCAGATCCCACAATAATGTATCCATACACCAGATCCCGCAATAATGTATCCATACGCCAGATCCCGCAATAATGTACCCATACGCCAGATCCCACAATAATGTACCCATACACCAGATCCCACAATAATGTATCCATACACCAGATCCCGCAATAATGTATCCATACGCCAGATCCCACAATATTGTACCCATACGCCAGATCTCACAATATTGTACCCATACGCCAGATCCCACAATAATGTACCCATACACCAGATCCCACAATAATGTACCCATACGCCAGATCCCACAATAATGTACCCATACACCAGATCCCACAATAATGTACCCATACACCAGATCCCACAATAATGTACCCATACACCAGATCCCGCAATAATGTACCCATATGCCAGATCCCGCAATAATGTACCCATACGCCAGATCCCACAATATTGTACCCATACGCCAGATCTCACAATAATGTACCCATACGCCAGATCCCACAATAATGTACCCATACGCCAGATCCCACAATAATGTACCCATACGCCAGATCCCGCAATAATGTACCCATACGCCAGATCCCACAATAATGTACCCATACGCCAGATCCCGCAATAATGTACCCATACGCCAGATCCCGCAATAATGTACCCATACGCCAGATCCCACAATAATGTATCCATACGCCAGATCCCACAATAATGTACCCATACACCAGATCCCACAATAATGTACCATACGCCAGATCCCGCAATAATGTACCCATACACCAGATCCCACAATAATGTACCCATACACCAGATCCCACAATAATGTACCCATACGCCAGATCCCACAATAATGTACCCATACGCCAGATCCCACAATAATGTACCCATACGCCAGATCCCGCAATAATGTATCCATACGCCAGATCCCGCAATAATGTATCCATACGCCAGATCCCACAATAATGTATCCATACGCCAGATCCCGCAATAATGTACCCATACACCAGATCCCACAATAATGTACCCATACACCAGATCCCACAATAATGTACCCATACACCAGATCCCACAATAATGTATCCATACACCAGATCCCGCAATAATGTACCCATACGCCAGATCCCGCAATAATGTACCCATACGCCAGATCCCACAATAATGTACCCATACGCCAGATCCCACAATAATGTATCCATACGCCAGATCCCACAATAATGTACCCATACGCCAGATCCCGCAATAATGTATCCATACGCCAGATCCCACAATAATGTATCCATACGCCAGATCCCGCAATAATGTACCCATACACCAGATCCCACAATAATGTACCCATACACCAGATCCCACAATAATGTACCCATACACCAGATCCCACAATAATGTATCCATACACCAGATCCCGCAATAATGTATCCATACGCCAGATCCCGCAATAATGTACCCATACGCCAGATCCCGCAATAATGTACCCATACGCCAGATCCCGCAATAATGTATCCATACGCCAGATCCCACAATAATGTACTCATACACCAGATCCCGCAATAATGTACCCATACGCCAGATCCCGCAATAATGTACCCATACACCAGATCCCACAATAATGTACCCATACACCAGATCCCACAATAATGTACCCATACACCAGATCACACAATAATGTACCCATACACCAGATCCCACAATAATGTACTCATACACCAGATCCCACAATAATGTACCCATACACCAGATCCCACAATAATGTACCCATACACCAGATCCCACAATAATGTATCCATACACCAGATCCCGCAATAATGTATCCATACGCCAGATCCCGCAATAATGTACCCATACGCCAGATCCCGCAATAATGTACCCATACGCCAGATCCCGCAATAATGTATCCATACGCCAGATCCCACAATAATGTACTCATACACCAGATCCCGCAATAATGTACCCATACGCCAGATCCCGCAATAATGTACCCATACACCAGATCCCACAATAATGTACCCATACACCAGATCCCACAATAATGTACCCATACACCAGATCACACAATAATGTACCCATACACCAGATCCCACAATAATGTACTCATACACCAGATCCCACAATAATGTATCCATACACCAGATCCCACAATAATGTATCCATACGCCAGATCCCACAATAATGTACCCATACACCAGATCCCACAATAATGTACCCATACGCCAGATCCTGCAATAATGTATCCATATGCCGGATCCCACAATAATGTACCCATACGCCAGATCCCACAATAATGTACCCATACACCAGATCCCACAATAATGTACCCATACACCAGATCCCGCAATAATGTACCCATACGCCAGATCCTGCAATAATGTATCCATATGCCGGATCCCGCAATAATGTATCCATACGCCAGATCCCACAATAATGTACCCATACGCCAGATCCCACAATAATGTACCCATACGCCAGATCCCACAATAATGTACCCATACGCCAGATCCCGCAATAATGTACCCATACGCCAGATCCCACAATAATGTACCCATACGCCAGATCCCGCAATAATGTACCCATACGCCAGATCCCACAATAATGTACCCATACGCCAGATCCCGCAATAATGTATCCATACGCCAGATCCCACAATAATGTACCCATACACCAGATCCCGCAATAATGTACCCATACGCCAGATCCCACAATAATGTACCCATACGCCAGATCCCGCAATAATGTACCCATACGCCAGATCCCACAATAATGTACCCATACGCCAGATCCCGCAATAATGTATCCATACGCCAGATCCCGCAATAATGTATCCATACGCCAGATCCCGCAATAATGTACCCATACGCCAGATCCCGCAATAATGTACCCATACGCCAGATCCCACAATAATGTACCCATACGCCAGATCCCGCAATAATGTATCCATACGCCAGATCCCGCAATAATGTATCCATACGCCAGATCCCGCAATAATGTATCCATACACCAGAGGGAATTGCCCATACATGTGTAGAGTTGCAGACAATACAAAGGGTTACCGATGTCCACACACTGGCAGATAAGCCTCCAATCCTGCCTGGAATACTGGGGGATGCCCACATATTAGGCTGATATTTGGCATTTTGAGGCATTTTTTGGAATTGAAGACATTGGAGAGATCAGCAGCTATACAGTGACCCGGGAATATACAGAGTCACCATATCACCGTCTGTGTATAGAGACCCATCCATCACATGATCTGTACTCACCTGTACTGTAGATCCACATTGTACCCGCCGCGCTCCAGGTCCTCCATACCCATAAAATGTGGAAGATCTGAACTCTCCATCCAATCACAAAGACGGTGATCCACACAGATCTTCACCTGATGGGGCGGAGTCATTCCTACAATACAGAGCTTTGTCTGGTTACCTTCATCTGATCAGACCCATCCCCCCATCCTATGATCAGACCCATCCCCCCATCCTATGATCAGACCCATCCCCCCATCCTATGATCAGACCCATCCCCCCATCCTATGATCAGACCCATCCCCCCATCCTATGATCAGACCCATCCCCCCATCCTATGATCAGACCCATCCCCCCATCCTATGATCAGACCCATCCCCCCATCCTATGATCAGACCCATCCCCCCATCCTATGATCAGACCCATCACCCCATCCTATGATCAGACCCATCCCCCCATCCAATGATCAGACACACGAAGAGGAGGAAAAGGACAAAGGTGGGAAAAAGGAGGAAGAAGTCTAAGGTAGAGAAGAGGAGGAGGAAGTGTCACGCCTTGGCTGGGAGTCGTTCTGGTGCTCTGGTGTTCTGGTGTTCTGGAGTTCTGGTATTCTGGGTCATCTCGCTGCTGCCTGGGTCACGGGGAGATTCCTATTCTGAGCTTCTCATTATCAGCTGCCTTTTGGTATTAGACTCTTGCTCCACCCAGTGGCCAGCTGTTGTCAGTTACCTATTCCTATGACCCATAAATACCCTCTTCTACTTCCTGCTGGCGCCTTAGTATAGGTTTTGCTTCCTGCTTGTCTTGTTGCTGACCTTGGCTTACCCTGACTACTCTACGGATCACTCCTTTGGATTGTACTGACTCTGATTACCGAACACGGCTCGCTCTGGACCCCTCTACTGGACTTCACTCCCTTGGAGTCTGACTCCCGACCTACTCCTAACCATGAGTCCTTTTCTTACTCGTTGTTCCCTGAGTTCACTGGTTGCACTACCATCTGAGGTCCCGATATTTTGGCTGCAAGACCCCATCTGCTCCTCCACCTCATACCGGGACAACAAGGCTACTGGTCCGGAAACCGGAGGAGCGGTTGGCGTCTCTGGCAGGCCTAACAGGAAGATGATTAAGGTGGAGAAGAGGAGGAAAAAGACTAAGGCAGAGAAGAGGATTAACATACAGAAGAGGAGGAGGACTAAGGTGGAGAAGATAAGGAGGACTAAGATATGGAAGAGGAGGAAGAAGACTAAGTTAGAGAAAATAAGGAGGAAGACTGAGGTAGAGAAGAGGAGGAAAAGGATTAAGGTAAAAAAGAGGGGGAAGAGTATTAGGGGGAGAAGAGGAGGAGCCGGAGGACTAAGGTGGAGAAGAGGAGGAAGAAGACTAAGGTATAGAAGAGAACCAAGAGGATTAAGGTAGAGAAAAGGAGGAGGAGGACTAAGGTGGAGAAGAGGAGGGGGAGGATTAAGGTGGAGAAGAGGAGGATAATTAGGGTGGAGAAGAGGAGGAGGACTAAGGTAGGAATGAGTAGGAAGAGGACTAAGGTAGGGAAGAGAAGGAAGAGGATTAAAATAGAGAAGAGGAGGAAGAAGAAGACTAAGGTAGAAAAGAGGGGGAAGAGGATTAAGGCGGAGAAGAGGAAGAAGACTACGGTAAAGAAGAGGAGAAAGACAACTAAGGAAGAGAGGAAGAGAAAGGGAACTAAGGAAGAGAGGAAGAGGACTAAGATAGGGAAGTGTAGGAAGAAGATTAAGGTAGAGAAGACGAGGAGGACTAAGGTACAGATAAGGAGGAAGGGGACTAAGAAAGAGAAGCAAAGTAAGAGGACTAGAGTAGAGAAAAGGGTGAGGACTAAGGTACAGATAAGGAGGAAGGTGACTAAGGTGGAGAAAAACAGAAGGAGGACTAAGATAGAGAAGCGGAGGAAGAAGACTAGGGTAGAGAAGCGGAGGAGGAGGACTAAGATAGAGAAGAGGAGGAAGAGGAGGAGGACTAAGATAGAGAAGAGGAGGAAGAAGACTAGGGTAGAGAAGAGGAGGAGGAGGAGGACTAAGATAGAGAAGAGGAGAAAGAAGACTAGGGTAGAGAAGAGGAGGAGGAGGAGGACTACGATAGAGAAGAGGAGGAAAAAGACTAGGGTAGAGAAGAGGAGGAGGAGGACTAAGATAGAGAAGAGGAGGAAGAAGACTAGGGTAGAGAAGAGGAGGAGGAGGAGGACTAAGATAGAGAAGAGGAGGAAGAGGAGGAGGACTAAGATAGAGAAGAGGAGGAAGAAGACTAGGGTAGAGAAGAGGAGGAGGAGGAGGACTAAGATAGAGAAGAGGAGAAAGAAGACTAGGGTAGAGAAGAGGAGGAGGAGGAGGACTACGATAGAGAAGCGGAGGAAGAAGACTAGGGTAGAGAAGAGGAGGAGGAGGAGGACTAAGATAGAGAAGAGGAGGAAGAGGAGGAGGACTAAGATAGAGAAGAGGAGGAAGAAGACTAGGGTAGAGAAGAGGAGGAGGAGGAGGACTAAGATAGAGAAGAGGAGAAAGAAGACTAGGGTAGAGAAGAGGAGGAGGAGGAGGACTACGATAGAGAAGCGGAGGAAGAAGACTAGGGTAGAGAAGAGGAGGAGGAGGACTACGATAGAGAAGAGGAGGAAGAAGACTAGGGTAGAGAAGAGGAGGAGGAGGACTACGATAGAGAAGAGGAGGAAGAAGACTAGGGTAGAGAAGAGGAGGAGGAGGAGGACTACGATAGAGAAGCGGAGGAAGAAGACTAGCGTAGAGAAGAGGAGGAGGAGGAGGACTACGATAGAGAAGAGGAGGAAGAAGACTAGGGTAGAGAAGAAGAGGAGGAGGAGGACTAAGATAGAGAAGAGGAGGAAGGTGGAGAGGAAAGATGGAGGAAGAACATCCAGGCTGCCTTTGTTGGGCACTGTACCCCACAATATGTAAGTGGGCCATTTATTTCTGGGGACACCATACATATAGCATGTACCAGAATATGTATGTCTTCCCCAGCAGAGGAATATCACAAGGTCCGCCCATATACTTCCATATTGGAGATAATATTGATACATTGGTAAACAATTGAGATTTCTCTTCCTATAGAAGGTAAAAGATTGGCTCACCTTCCACTATCTGCTGTGCAGTCTGAATGCAGCATAATGCTGGAGAAGAGAAGATGGCGGAGCATTTCACCAGAGATTCCTGGAGAGCCTCACCTGCAAAAGACATTGTAATGACTCTATTCATTCATTTGTAGGACATGGACCTCGGACTCCATTCATTCACAGGACATGGGCCTAGGACTCTATTCATTCATAGGACATGGACCTAGGACTCCATTCATTAATAGGACATGGGCCTAGAACTCCATTTATTTATAGGACATGGACCTAGAACTCCATTCATTCACAGGACATGGACCTCGGACTCCATTCATTCACAGGACATGGGCCTAGGACTCTATTCATTCATAGGACATGGACCTAGAACTCCATTTATTTGTAGGACATGGACCTAGAACTCCATTCATTCATAGGACATGGGCCTAGGACTCTATTCACAGGACATGGACCTAGGACTCTATTCATTAATAGGAAATGGGTCTAGAACTCCATTCATTTGTAGGACATGGGCCTAGGACTCCATTCATTAATAGGAAATGGGTCTAGAACTCCATTCATTTGTAGGACATGGACCTAGAACTCCATTCATTTGTAGGACATGGACCTAGAACTCCATTCATTTGTAGGACATGGACCTAGAACTCCATTCATTTAATGAACATGGACCTAGGACTCCGTTCATTCATAGGACATGGGCCTAGGACTCCATTCATTCATAGGACATGGGCCTAGAACTCCATTCATTTAATGAACATGGACCTAGGACTCCGTTCATTCATAGGACATGGGCCTAGGACTCTATTCATTCATAGGACATGGGCCTAGGACTCCATTCATTCATAGGACATGGGCCTAGAACTCCATTCATTTAATGAACATGGACCTAGGACTCCGTTCATTCATAGGACATGGGCCTAGGACTCCATTCATTCATAGGACATGGGCCTAGGACTCCATTCATTTAATGAACATGGACCTAAGACTCCATTCATTCATAGGGCATGGGAAATGCAATAGGACTCCATGCATTCATAAGATACCGAACACCATCTATGTGTATAAGAAGCCTTGCAAACATTTCATCTAGATTGGGTAACAAATGTAAAATGTACAGTAAAAGCAATATACAATATGTGTTGGAGGACACCGGATGCAGGACCCTCCCATGCAATCTCCTGCAGAGAAATGTTTTATGCAGGAGGTGACCAGCGCTATGGAGTTTATAATAAATACAAAAAAGTCCTCCGTCCGGCTTCAGGTCTGAGAGCACCAATATGGCGGCGGAAGCCATTTGGTTACCTAGGAGACAGTGCGGCTATTTAACACCGGGAGCCCGATATGTTGACGCCGCTCCAGTAGACGTTGTATTACGAAACGTGTAGGGTGGAGTCTTACGTCACTACGTCACTTCCGGTATTTGGAGCTTGGGCCGTGGAACGCGGAAGCTTCCCGGCTTCTCTTCACTGATCGAGGACAGCCTAACCGTGAGTTACTACCTCGCCCTTTTAAAGATTGGCACCATACATCGCACCAAGGGGTCCCCCTCTCTCTCTCTTTTTGTATTCTGAGGTACTCGGGACGAGGAGAGATCGTGGTGAGGGAACCCCAGGATTCCATATTGGTCCCTATTGATATACAGGTGGTATACTGGCCGGGTGCGACACCTGGTGGCTACATTGGTGTTTGCAACCCGTGCTCTCCTTTTTCTTTTTATCAACACCTGTTTTCTCATTTCTCTACTAGAGAGGACTCACTACTTCATTTATTTTTTCACCTGTATATATATGTGAAGTTTCACATCACTTTTTGATCACAGCACGTCATAATAACAGGTTATTATTTTACAGTCATTATTCAATAAAATAAGCACTTTCTGTTTATATACTATTTATGTAAACTTCCACGATTTACCACTGTAATACACAATATTAATTTGTGTAAAGCACTGGGTTTGGTTTCTTTTGAAGTTTTTTCTGGCACTAGCACTTATGATTGATAAGTGTTGCAATAATTAACCCGTTATCACTCAGCATATGAGCACTTTAAATAATACACACCAGCACTTTATTTTATACACTATTTATTTATTTATTTATTTATTTGGCACATTAGCACTTTGAAGGTAGCGCCGATTTCAACCTTTCTTACATTTTTAATCTCCTGCAGAGGCCTCCACAGTGTCTGATCCTTGCCAGTACCCCATATGCACCATGCCAGCTCCGTACCTTACTAGTACTTCACCTTATCTACCACACCAGCCTCAAACCCTACTGGTACCCTATATGCACCATGCCAGCTCCGTACCTTACTAGTACTTCACCTTATCTACCACACCAGCCCCAAACCCTACTGGTACCCCATATGCACCATGCCAGCCCTGTCCCTTATTAGTACTTCATCTTAGGGATGATCGAACTTTTGAAAAGTTTGGTTCGACCAGAACACCCGAATTTCTCGAAAGTTCGGGTCAGGATTCCAGAACCCCATTGAAATCAATGGGACCCAAACTTCGGTAATCAAAAAACACCATTTTGAAGCCCTAAAACCCACTAAATGCCCCTAAAAAGTGCCTAGGGTTCTGGGTCATACCCCAGGGACTATTAATCACACAAAAAAAAGTTCTTAAAAATTGTTGTTTTTGATAGAGAGCCAATTATTGAAAAAATTATTGAAAAAAAAAATGAGACTTCTTTGGATTTAGTGTCTGGGGGTCTAAAAAGTGTACCTGTGAAGTGTCAGCTCTGTAGCATGTCCAGAACCAGAAAAAAAAAAGATTGTTTGTATTAGAATTGCAGTAGAGCAGGGATAGGGCTCCGCTATTTTCACACCTTGCCGTTTTTGTTGCAGGCGTTTTTTTGGGCATTTTTTGGGCGTCTTTGGAGGCAGGCATAACATCTGAACTTCTGTATAGGGGTATATATACACATATACTTATATGTATTTATACACATACACACATATAGGTGTGATAGGAGCGGAGCCATATGCCTGCAAATAATTTCATTAGCGCAGACATAGGGTTCCGCTACTTTCACACCTATATATGTGTGTATGTGTATATATATATATACAGTGGGTACGGAAAGTATTCAGACCCCATTACATGTTTCACTCTTTGTTATATTGCAGCCATTCTTCTTCCTCATGAATGTACACATAGCACCCCATACTGACAGAAAAACACAGAATTGTTGACATTGTTGCAGATTTATTAAAAAAGAAAAACTGAAATATCACATGGTCCTAAGTATTCAGACCCTTTGCTCAATATTTAGTAGAAGCCCCCTTTTGATCTAATACAGCCAGGAGTCTTTTTGGGAAAGATGCAACAAGTCTTTCACACCTGGATTTGGGGATCCTCTGCCATTCCTCCTTGCAGATCCTCTCCAGTTCTGTCAGGTTGGATGGTAAACGTTGGTGGACAGCCATTTTTAGGTCTCTCCAGAGATGCTCAGTTGGGTTTAAGTCAGGGCTCTGGCTGGGCCATTCAAGAACAGTCACGGAGTTGTTGTGAAGCCACTCCTTCGTTATTTTAGCTGTGTGCTTAGGGTCATTGTCTTGTTGGAAGGTAAACCTTCGGCCCAGTCTGAGGTCCAGAGCACTCTGGAGAAGGTTTTTGTCCAGGATATCCCTGTACTTGGCCGCATTCATCTTTTCCTCGATTGCAACCAGTCGTCCTGTCCCTGCAGCTGAAAAACACCCCCACAGCATGATGCTGCCACCACCATGCTTCACTGTTGGGACTGTATTGGACAGGTGATGAGCAGTGCCTGGTTTTCTCCACACATACCGCTTAGAATTAAGGCCAAAAAGTTCTATTTTGGTCTCATCAGACCAGAGAATCTTATTTCTCACCATCTTGGAGTCCTTCAGGTGTTTTTTAGCAAACTCCATGCGGGCTTTCATGTGTCTTACACTGAGGAGAGGCTTCCGTCGGGCCACTCTGCCATAAAGCCCCAACTGGTGGAGGGCTGCAGTGATGGTTGACTTTCTACAACTTTCTCCCATCTCCTGACTGCATCTCTGGAGCTCAGCCACAGTGATCTTTGGGTTCTTCTTTACCTCTCTCACCAAGGCTCTTCTCCCCCGATAGCTCAGTTTGGCCGGACGGCCAGCTCTAGGAAGGGTTCTGGTCATCCCAAACGTCTTCCATTTGAGGATTATGGAGGCCACTGTGCTCTTAGGAACCATAAGTGCAGCAGAAATCTTTTTGTAACCTTGGCCAGATCTGTGCCTTGCCACAATTCTGTCTCTGAGCCCTTCAGGCAGTTCCTTTGACCTCATGATTCTCATTTGCTCTGACATGCATTGTGATCTGGAAGGTCTTATATAGACAGGTGTGTGGCTTTCCTAATCAAGTCCAATCAGTATAATCAAACACAGCTGGACTCAAATGAAGGTGTAGAACCATCTCAAGGATGATCAGAAGAAATGGAAAGCACCTGAGTTAAATATATGAGTGTCACAGCAAAGGGTCTGAATACTTAGTGTCACAGCAAAGGGTCTGAATACTTAGGACCATGTGATATTTCAGTTTTTCTGCAACAATGTCAACAATTCTGTGTTTTTCTGTCAGTATGGGGTGCTATGTGTACATTCATGAGGAAGAAGAATGGCTGCAATATAACAAAGAATGAAAAATTTAAGGGGGTCTGAATACTTTCCGTACCCACTGTATGTGTGTATGTTTATATACCCCTACACAGAAGTTCAGATGTCATGCCTGCCTCCAAAGACGTCCACAAAAAAGCCCAATAAACGCCTGAAACAAAAAGGCCCAGGTGTGAAAATAGAGGAGCCATATCCCTGCTCTACTGCAATTCGAATAGAAACGATCGTTTTTCTATGGCGGTGACCCTGACATGGAAGGGTTCGGTCACCCTGCCATAGCAGTCACAGTCAGTTCACCCTACACTACACTACGGTCACCCTGACACTTAACACTTTCCCTACAGAAACTAGATTATTAAATCTAACTATAGTGGAAAATAGCACCCTAACTACACTAGATATCCCTTTCCTCACACTAATAATTGCTAAATGACACTTTTGTAGCAGAAGTAACAGAACTGCTTCCACTCTCTTCCATGTCCTGTATTACAGTGCTAGAGATTTGGCGGGGCTATCTTATATACTAGGGGGCATATTCACTCCTGATTGGCCTCTGGACCCCCTAGTCACTCCAATCACATTCCTAGCATCCTCCTGCCCCCTCAATTGGCTTTTACTGATGTTTCTGGTCCAATCACGGGCTTTTAAAGCCCAGTTCCTGTCCCATTGCATTTTCGGGCGGTTCTGGTTGCCGAATTCGGCCGAATTTTGAACAGTCAATGTTCGGGTCGAACCGATGGTTGACCCGAACCGTTCGATCATCCCTATTCTCTACCACACCAGCCTCAAACACTACTGGTACCCCATATGCACCATGCCAGCTCCGTACCTAACTAGTCCTTCATCTTCTATAACACAACAGCCCCAAACCTTCCTGGTACCCCATTTGCACCAATGCCAGATCCGCATCTTACTAGTACATCATCTTCTCTACCACACCAGCCCCAAATCCTACTGGTACCCTGTATGCACCATGCCAGCCCTGTCCCTTACTAGTCCTTCATCTTCTCTACCACACCAGCCTCAAACCCTACTGGTTACCCATCTGCCCCATACCAGACCCTAATCTTTCTGATAACCAATTTGCTCTACACCGGCCCTAATCTTTACAGGCACCTTATATTCACTACACCAGACCCCAACTTTACTTGTACCTCATTTTCACCAGCTCAAACCTTACTGATACCCCATCTTTATCAAACCAGTTCTAAAATCTTACTGATTCCCCATGTCCACCACACCAGCTCCGGACCCCAGCAACCTTAACCGTTACAGCTACCATGTCCCTACCATACCTAGCCTCATCCTTAAAACACTAGCCCTAATCCTTACCACACTAGCCCTAATCCTTACCACACTAGCCCTAATCCTTACCACACTAGCCCTAATCCTTACCACACTAGCCCTAATCCTTACTGTTACCAATACCTCCCTCATCTCTACTACATCAGCCCTAATCCCTCCCAGTACCTCATCTCTCTGACATCCTAGATCTTTACCAGTAACCCTTCTTCACTACACCATCCCTAATCCCTATCAGTACTCCCTCCCCACCACATTTATCTTCATTCTTACCAGTACCCCATCTTCACCAGCTCACCCCGATACTTACCCCACCTTTACCAGTCCAGCCGTGATCCTTCCCCATCTCCAATGATCTACCAGTCTTAATATTTACCAGTTCCCGATCTCCACCATACCATCCCCACTTCTTACTGGTTCCTGATATCTATCACAACAGCCCCGATCCTTACTGGTACCTTATTTCCACAACAACAGCCATAATCCCTACAAATACCCTCAAATTCTGCCCCTTGCCAGTATCCAATCTTCATCACACCAGCCCTGGTAATAACCAATACTAATTCTTCACCCTACTGACCTAGATCCTTGGCAATACCTCATCTCCACCATACAAGCACTGATCCCTACTGGTACCCATGTCTCCACCATACAAGCACTGATCCCTACTGGTACCCTTGTCTCCACCATACAAGCACTGATCCCTACTGGTACCCTTGTCTCCACCATACAAGCACTGATCCCTACTGGTACCCTTGTCTCCACCATACAAACACTGATCCCTACTGGTACCCGTGTCTCCACCATACAAGCACTGATCCCTACTGGTACCCATGTCTCCACCATACAAGCACTGATCCCTACTGGTACCCATGTCTCCACCATACAAGCACTGATCCCTACTGGTACTCATGCCTCCACCATACAAGCACTGATCCCTACTGGTACCCTTGTCTCCACCATACAAGCACTGATCCCTACTGGTACCCATGTCTCCACCATACAAGCACTGATCCCTACTGGTACCCTTGTCTCCACCATACAAGCACTGATCCCTACTGGTACCCGTGTCTCCACCATACAAGCACTGATCCCTACTGGTACCCTTGTCTCCACCATACAAGCACTGATCCCTACTGGTACCCCTGTCTCCACCATACAAGCACTGATCCCTACTGGTACCCTTGTCTCCACCATACAAGCACTGATCCCTACTGGTACCCATGTCTCCACCATACAAGCACTGATCCCTACTGGTACCCTTGTCTCCACCATACAAGCACTGATCCCTACTGGTACCCGTGTCTCCACCATACAAGCACTGATCCCTACTGGTACCCTTGTCTCCACCATACAAACACTGATCCCTACTGGTACCCGTGTCTCCACCATACAAGCACTGATCCCTACTGGTACCCATGTCTCCACCATACAAGCACTGATCCCTACTGGTACCCATGTCTCCACCATACAAGCACTGATCCCTACTGGTACTCATGCCTCCACCATACAAGCACTGATCCCTACTGGTACCCTTGTCTCCACCATACAAGCACTGATCCCTACTGGTACCCATGTCTCCACCATACAAGCACTGATCCCTACTGGTACCCTTGTCTCCACCATACAAGCACTGATCCCTACTGGTACCCGTGTCTCCACCATACAAGCACTGATCCCTACTGGTACCCTTGTCTCCACCATACAAGCACTGATCCCTACTGGTACCCCTGTCTCCACCATACAAGCACTGATCCCTACTGGTACCCTTGTCTCCACCATACAAGTACTGATCCCTACTGGTACCCATGTCTCCACCATACAAGCACTGATCCCTACTGGTACCCTTGTCTCCACCATACAAGCACTGATCCCTACTGGTACCCGTGTCTCCACCATACAAGCACTGATCCCTACTGGTACCCATGTCTCCACCATACAAGCACTGATCCCTACTGGTACCCATGTCTCCACCATACAAGCACTGATCCCTACTGGTACTCATGCCTCCACCATACAAGCACTGATCCCTACTGGTACCCTTGTCTCCACCATACAAGCACTGATCCCTACTGGTACCCATGTCTCCACCATACAAGCACTGATCCCTACTGGTACCCTTGTCTCCACCATACAAGCACTGATCCCTACTGGTACCCGTGTCTCCACCATACAAGCACTGATCCCTACTGGTACCCTTGTCTCCACCATACAAGCACTGATCCCTACTGGTACCCCTGTCTCCACCATACAAGCACTGATCCCTACTGGTACCCTTGTCTCCACCATACAAGTACTGATCCCTACTGGTACCCATGTCTCCACCATACAAGCACTGATCCCTACTGGTACCCATGTCTCCACCATACAAGCACTGATCCCTACTGGTACCCTTGTCTCCACCATACAAGCACTGATCCCTACTGGTACCCTTGTCTCCACCATACAAGCACTGATCCCTACTGGTACCCCTGTCTCCACCATACAAGCACTGATCCCTACTGGTACCCATGTCTCCACCATACAAGCACTGATCCCTACTGGTACCCGTGTCTCCACCATACAAGCACTGATCCCTACTGGTACCCATGTCTCCACCATACAAGCACTGATCCCTACTGGTACCCATGTCTCCACCATACAAGCACTGATCCCTACTGGTTTCCGTGTCTCCACCATACAAGCACTGATCCCTACTGGTACCCTTGTCTCCACCATACAAGCACTGATCCCTACTGGTACCCATGTCTCCACCATACAAGCACTGATCCCTACTGGTACCCTTGTCTCCACCATACAAGCACTGATCCCTACTGGTACCCGTGTCTCCACCATACAAGCACTGATCCCTACTGGTACCCTTGTCTCCACCATACAAACACTGATCCCTACTGGTACCCGTGTCTCCACCATACAAGCACTGATCCCTACTGGTACCCATGTCTCCACCATACAAGCACTGATCCCTACTGGTACCCATGTCTCCACCATACAAGCACTGATCCCTACTGGTACTCATGCCTCCACCATACAAGCACTGATCCCTACTGGTACCCTTGTCTCCACCATACAAGCACTGATCCCTACTGGTACCCATGTCTCCACCATACAAGCACTGATCCCTACTGGTACCCTTGTCTCCACCATACAAGCACTGATCCCTACTGGTACCCGTGTCTCCACCATACAAGCACTGATCCCTACTGGTACCCTTGTCTCCACCATACAAGCACTGATCCCTACTGGTACCCCTGTCTCCACCATACAAGCACTGATCCCTACTGGTACCCTTGTCTCCACCATACAAGTACTGATCCCTACTGGTACCCATGTCTCCACCATACAAGCACTGATCCCTACTGGTACCCTTGTCTCCACCATACAAGCACTGATCCCTACTGGTACCCGTGTCTCCACCATACAAGCACTGATCCCTACTGGTACCCATGTCTCCACCATACAAGCACTGATCCCTACTGGTACCCATGTCTCCACCATACAAGCACTGATCCCTACTGGTACTCATGCCTCCACCATACAAGCACTGATCCCTACTGGTACCCTTGTCTCCACCATACAAGCACTGATCCCTACTGGTACCCATGTCTCCACCATACAAGCACTGATCCCTACTGGTACCCTTGTCTCCACCATACAAGCACTGATCCCTACTGGTACCCGTGTCTCCACCATACAAGCACTGATCCCTACTGGTACCCTTGTCTCCACCATACAAGCACTGATCCCTACTGGTACCCCTGTCTCCACCATACAAGCACTGATCCCTACTGGTACCCTTGTCTCCACCATACAAGTACTGATCCCTACTGGTACCCATGTCTCCACCATACAAGCACTGATCCCTACTGGTACCCATGTCTCCACCATACAAGCACTGATCCCTACTGGTACCCTTGTCTCCACCATACAAGCACTGATCCCTACTGGTACCCTTGTCTCCACCATACAAGCACTGATCCCTACTGGTACCCCTGTCTCCACCATACAAGCACTGATCCCTACTGGTACCCATGTCTCCACCATACAAGCACTGATCCCTACTGGTACCCGTGTCTCCACCATACAAGCACTGATCCCTACTGGTACCCATGTCTCCACCATACAAGCACTGATCCCTACTGGTACCCATGTCTCCACCATACAAGCACTGATCCCTACTGGTACTCATGTCTCCACCATACAAGCACTGATCCCTACTGGTACCCTTGTCTCCACCATACAAGCACTGATCCCTACTGGTACCCATGTCTCCACCATACAAGCACTGATCCCTACTGGTACCCTTGTCTCCACCATACAAGCACTGATCCCTACTGGTACCCGTGTCTCCACCATACAAGCACTGATCCCTACTGGTACCCTTGTCTCCACCATACAAGCACTGATCCCTACTGGTACCCCTGTCTCCACCATACAAGCACTGATCCCTACTGGTACCCTTGTCTCCACCATACAAGTACTGATCCCTACTGGTACCCATGTCTCCACCATACAAGCACTGATCCCTACTGGTACCCATGTCTCCACCATACAAGCACTGATCCCTACTGGTACCCTTGTCTCCACCATACAAGCACTGATCCCTACTGATACCCTTGTCTCCACCATACAAGCACTGATCCCTACTGGTACCCCTGTCTCCACCATACAAGCACTGATCCCTACTGGTACCCTTGTCTCCACCATACAAGCACTGATCCCTACTGGTACCCGTGTCTCCACCATACAAGCACTGATCCCTACTGGTACCCATGTCTCCACCATACAAGCACTGATCCCTACTGGTACCCATGTCTCCACCATACAAGCACTGATCCCTACTGGTACTCATGTCTCCACCATACAAGCACTGATCCCTACTGGTACCCTTGTCTCCACCATACAAGCACTGATCCCTACTGGTACCCATGTCTCCACCATACAAGCACTGATCCCTACTGGTACCCTTGTCTCCACCATACAAGCACTGATCCCTACTGGTACCCGTGTCTCCACCATACAAGCACTGATCCCTACTGGTACCCTTGTCTCCACCATACAAGCACTGATCCCTACTGGTACCCCTGTCTCCACCATACAAGCACTGATCCCTACTGGTACCCTTGTCTCCACCATACAAGTACTGATCCCTACTGGTACCCATGTCTCCACCATACAAGCACTGATCCCTACTGGTACCCATGTCTCCACCATACAAGCACTGATCCCTACTGGTACCCTTGTCTCCACCATACAAGCACTGATCCCTACTGGTACCCTTGTCTCCACCATACAAGCACTGATCCCTACTGGTACCCCTGTCTCCACCATACAAGCACTGATCCCTACTGGTACCCTTGTCTCCACCATACAAGCACTGATCCCTACTGGTACCCGTGTCTCCACCATACAAGCACTGATCCCTACTGGTACCCATGTCTCCACCATACAAGCACTGATCCCTACTGGTACCCGTGTCTCCACCATACAAGCTCTGATCCCTACTGGTACCCTTGTCTCCACCATACAAGCACTGATCCCTACTGGTACCCGTGTCTCCACCATACAAGCTCTGATCCCTACTGGTACCCTTGTCTCAACCATACAAGCACTGATCCCTACTGGTATCCGTGTCTCCACCATACAAGCTCTGATCCCTACTGGTACCCATGTCTCCACTATACAAGCACTGATCCCTACTGGTACCCTTGTCTCCACCATACAAGCACTGATCCCTACTGGTACCCTTGTCTCCACCATACAAGCACTGATCCCTACTGGTACCCTCATCTCCACCATACAAGCACTGATCCCTACTGGTACCCTTGTCTCCACCATACAAGCACTGATCCCTACTGGTACTCATGTCTCCACCATACAAGCACTGATCCCTACTGGTACCCTTGTCTCCACCATACAAGCACTGATCCCTACTGGTACCCGTGTCTCCACCATACAAGCACTGATCCCTACTGGTACCCGTGTCTCCACCATACAAGCTCTGATCCCTACTGGTACCCTTGTCTCCACCATACAAGCACTGATCCCTACTGGTACCCGTGTCTCCACCATACAAGCTCTGATCCCTACTGGTATCCATGTCTCCACCATACAAGCACTGATCCCTACTGGTATCCGTGTCTCCACCATACAAGCACTGATCCCTACTGGTACCCTTGTCTCCACCATACAAGCACTGATCCCTACTGGTACCCGTGTCTCCCCCATACAAGCACTGATCCCTACTGGTACCCGTGTCTCCACCATACAAGCACTGATCCCTACTGGTACCCATGTCTCCACCATACAAGCACTGATCCCTACTGGTACCCATGTCTCCACCATACAAGCACTGATCCCTACTGGTACCCTTGTCTCCACCATACAAGCACTGATCCCTACTGGTACCCTTGTCTCCACCATACAAGCACTGATCCCTACTGGTACCCTTGTCTCCACCATACAAGCACTGATCCCTACTGGTACCCGTGTCTCCCCCATACAAGCACTGATCCCTACTGGTACCCATGTCTCCACCATACAAGCACTGATCCCTACTGGTACCCTTGTCTCCACCATACAAGCACTGATCCCTACTGGTACCCATGTCTCCACCTTACAAGCACTGATCCCTACTGGTACCCTTGTCTCCACCATACAAGCACTGATCCCTACTGGTATCCGTGTCTCCACCATACAAGCACTGATCCCTACTGGTACCCGTGTCTCCACCATACAAGCACTGATCCCTACTGGTACCCGTGTCTCCACCATACAAGCACTGATCCCTACTGGTATCCGTGTCTCCACCATACAAGCACTGATCCCTACTGGTACCCGTGTCTCCACCATACAAGCACTGATCCCTACTGGTACCCGTGTCTCCACCATACAAGCACTGATCCCTACTGGTACCCTTGTCTCCACCATACAAGCACTGATCCCTACTGGTACCCATGTCTCCACCATACAAGCACTGATCCCTACTGGTACCCATGTCTCCACCATACAAGCACTGATCCCTACTGGTACCCATGTCTCCACCATACAAGCACTGATCCCTACTGGTACCCGTGTCTCCACCATACAAGCACTGATCCCTACTGGTACCCGTGTCTCCACCATACAAGCACTGATCCCTACTGGTACCCATGTCTCCACCATACAAGCACTGATCCCTACTGGTACCCGTGTCTCCACCATACAAGCACTGATCCCTACTGGTACCCTTGTCTCCGCCATACAAGCACTGATCCCTACTGGTACCCGTGTCTCCACCATACAAGCACTGATCCCTACTGGTACCCTTGTCTCCACCATACAAGCACTGATCCCTACTGGTACCCATGTCTCCACCATACAAGCACTGATCCCTACTGGTACCCTTGTCTCCACCATACAAGCACTGATCCCTACTGGTACCGTGTCTCCACCATACAAGCACTGATCCCTACTGGTACCCGTGTCTCCACCATACAAGCACTGATCCCTACTGGTACCCGTGTCTCCACCATACAAGCACTGATCCCTACTGGTATCCGTGTCTCCACCATACAAGCACTGATCCCTACTGGTATCCGTGTCTCCACCATACAAGCACTGATCCCTACTGGTACCCTTGTCTCCACCATACAAGCACTGATCCCTACTGGTACCCTTGTCTCCACCATACAAGCACTGATCCCTACTGGTACCCTTGTCTCCACCATACAAGCACTGATCCCTACTGGTATCCGTGTCTCCACCATACAAGCACTGATCCCTACTGGTACCCTTGTCTCCACCATACAAGCACTGATCCCTACTGGTACCCTTGTCTCCACCATACAAGCACTGATCCCTACTGGTACCCTTGTCTCCACCATACAAGCACTGATCCCTACTGGTACCCGTGTCTCCACCATACAAGCACTGATCCCTACTGGTATCCGTGTCTCCACCATACAACCACTGATCCCTACTGGTACCCATGTCTCCACCATACAAGCACTGATCCCTACTGGTACCCTTGTCTCCACCATACAAGCACTGATCCCTACTGGTACCCGTGTCTCCACCATACAAGCACTGATCCCTACTGGTTTCCGTGTCTCCACCATACAAGCACTGATCCCTACTGGTACCCTTGTCTCCACCATACAAACACTGATCCCTACTGGTACCCTTGTCTCCACCATACAAGCACTGATCCCTACTGGTACCCTTGTCTCCACCATACAAGCACTGATCCCTACTGGTACCCATGTCTCCACCATACAAGCACTGATCCCTACTGGTACCCGTGTCTCCACCATACAAGCACTGATCCCTAATGGTACCCTTGTCTCCACCATACAAGCACTGATCCCTACTGGTACCCTTGTCTCCACCATACAAGCACTGATCCCTACTGGTACCCTTGTCTCCACCATACAAGCACTGATCCCTACTGGTACCCTTGTCTCCGCCATACAAGCACTGATCCCTACTGGTACCCATGTCTCCACCATACAAGCACTGATCCCTACTGGTACCCGTGTCTCCACCATACAAGCACTGATCCCTACTGGTATCCGTGTCTCCACCATACAAGCACTGATCCCTACTGGTACCCTTGTCTCCACCATACAAACACTGATCCCTACTGGTACCCTTGTCTCCACCATACAAGCACTGATCCCTACTGGTACCCTTGTCTCCACCATACAAGCACTGATCCCTACTGGTACCCATGTCTCCACCATACAAGCACTGAT
>NC_138768.1:896598605-896636105 GCF_965119305.1 Pelophylax lessonae | reverse complement strand
TTTTGGAAAGTAGAGAATAGAGCTGTGGTCTTCAACAAGATGGCGACCCAGACACCCCAGGAGAAGTCTTTCCGTATGCAGAATTCTTCTATTGCTTCCACAATGAGTAGGTCCTGAAGAAAATTGTGCCTGTTGTGTAGGTGACAAATTGTTCCTCCCGCTCCTTCCCGGCCCGGATTGTATTGGGGAAATTTAAAATTCTATGCGGGGAGTCATACCATGTTCAGCCACCAGATGGCAGCATTTTACGGTCACAGAGAGTGCGTAGACTGTGCGAAGTTCTACCACATTCATCCACAAGGCGGCAGCAGAGTAGCAGTTATATTCCATGTATTGAAAATCAGTGTGAGCGCTACCAGGATCAGTCAGCAAGTGGCAGTGTTTGAAAGAGATACAGCGCATGCCCAGTCCGCCGCCATTTTAATGAGAACATTGTTTAGGTCTTCAGAAAAATGGCGGCGCTGCGGACATTTCTGTTTAGTATACTGCGCATGTCCAGGACAGCTTCCATTTTTGAGAGCGTTGTAAATGCTCTGGTCGTCAGTAATATGGCGGCCATCTCGGACATTTTTCTCATAGTTAGTTTTGCCCTTGTAACGTTAGAAAACCATACCCCGTGGAGAAACCATACCCTCGTCACTTCCGGTGAGAAACAGCTGAGCAGCGAAGGAGTGCGCATGCTCAGAGAGCCGGAAACATCACGGAAGAGCAGAGAAGATGACAAGTGCGCATGCTCAGAAGGTATGAAATAATTACGGTAGTGAAAGTAATGTTAAACTTGCGGCGGTTACATAAAACAGCGCGGCTGCACTATGAGACATCTCCGCTCCTATCCTTGGAACTTTCCTCATGTGGGCTAATAAATATGAAAGCGGCGGCGGGTGTATGAGATGTAAATGTCGGCTCTGTAATCCGCTTTTATATTTATTACCCCAGATCAGGGAAGTGACAGGGAGAGGAGCGGAGATCACTCATAGTGCAGAGGAGCTGTTTTAATGTAACGGCGGCAAGTATAACGTTACACACACTGCCGTGAGAAATCCATACCCTCCGGAAGTGACGAGGGTATGGTTTTCTCACGGGTATGGTTTTTTCACGGAACAGCCCTGTCAGAAG
The DNA here is from genome assembly GCF_965119305.1 of Pelophylax lessonae. Lineage (NCBI taxonomy): Eukaryota > Metazoa > Chordata > Amphibia > Anura > Ranidae > Pelophylax > Pelophylax lessonae. The sequence goes on along the minus strand of NC_138768.1, from coordinate 896,634,989 downwards.
TTAGATGAAGCGCCAATCACTGCGGTGGGCGTGGTCATGTCCGAGCGGACGTGATAGGGAGCCGTGTTTTACAGGGCGGGGAATGTTTCCAGGCTCCGCCCCCATTCTTATTGGACAGTTTATAAGGTTTCTTGGACTTGGAAGCTGACTTAGATTTGTTATACAGTAAATAAACCGCCTGGATTCCAACTTTCACACAATGACCCCGGGCTCTATAGGACGGCTAGGCCGCCATTGTATGGAGGATTTCATCCTTTATGTTTGCTGAAATGGAAGCGGAAATGTGGATGAGGCAAAACATTGGAACCTGTCCGCTGCTTCCACCATCTTTCTGAAGACCGCTGTAATTAGAATAAAATGGCGGCTTGGGCATGCGTAGTAGAAAATACGATGGGAACACTCGCTGTGCTGCCGCCTTGTGGCTGATCCTGGTATGACTCCCCTGTATTACTATACACATAATATTACCGACACTCTGCTGCCTCCTTGTGGCTGATCCTGGTATGACTCCCCTGTATTACTATACACATAATATTACCATCACTCTGCTGCCTCCTTGTGGCTGATCCTGGTATGACTCCCCCTGTATTACTATACACATAATATTACCATCACTCTGCTGCCACCTTGTGGCTGATCCTGGTATGACTCCCCTGTATTACTATACACATAATATTACCGTCACTCTACGGCCTCCTTGTGGCTGATCCTGGTATGACTCCCCTGTATTACTATACACATAATATTACCGTCACTCTGCTGCCTCCTTGTGGCTGATCCTGGTATGACTCCCCCTGTATTACTATACACATAATATTACTGACACTCTGCTGCCGCCTTGTGTCTGATCCTGGTATGACTCCCCCTGTATTACTATACACATAATATTACCATCACTCTGCTGCCACCTTGTGGCTGATCCTGGTATGACTCCCCTGTATTACTATACACATAATATTACCATCACTCTGCTGCCTCCTTGTGGCTGATCCTGGTATGACTCCCCCTGTATTACTATACACATAATATTACTGACACTCTGCTGCCGCCTTGTGGCTGATCCTGGTATGACTCTCCTGTATTACTATACACATAATATTACCGTCACTCTGCTGCCTCCTTGTGGCTGATCCTGGTATGACTCTCCTGTATTACTATACACATAATATTACCGTCACTTGGCTGCCTGCTTGTGGCTGATCCTGGTATGACTCCCCTGTATTACTATACACATAATATTACCGTCACTCTGCTGCCTCCTTGTGGCTGATCCTGGTATGACTCTCCTGTATTACTATACACATAATATTACCGACACTCTGCTGCCTCCTTTTGGCTGATCCTGGTATGACTCCCCTGTATTACTATACACATAATATTACCGACACTCTGCTTCCTCCTTGTGGCTGATCCTGGTATGAATCCCCCTGTATTACTATACACATAATATTACCGACACTCTGCTGCCTCCTTGTGGCTGATCCTGGTATGACTCCCCTGTATTACTATACACATAATATTACCGTCACTCTGCTGCCTCCCTGTGGCTGATCCTGGTATGACTCCCCTGTATTACTATAAACATAATATTACTGACACTCTGCTGCCTCCTTGTGGCTGATCCTGGTATGACTCCCCTGTATTACTATACACATAATATTACCGACACTCTGCTGCCTCCTTGTGGCTGATCATGGTATGACTCCCCTGTATTACTATACACATAATATTACCGACACTCTGCTGCCACCTTGTGGCTGATCCTGGTATGACTCCCCTGTATTACTATACACATAATATTACCGTCACTCTGCTGCCTCCTTGTGGCTGATCCTGGTATGACTCCCCTGTATTACTATACACATAATATTACCGACACTCTGCTGCCTCCTTGTGGCTGATCATGGTATGACTCCCCTGTATTACTATACACATAATATTACCGACACTCTGCTGCCTCCTTGTGGCTGATCCTGGTATGACTCCCCTGTATTACTATACACATAATATTACTGACACTCTGCTGCCTCCTTGTGGCTGATCCTGGTATGACTCCCCTGTATTACTATACACATAATATTACCATCACTCTGCTGCCACCTTGTGGCTGATCCTGGTATGACTCCCCTGTATTACTATACACATAATATTACCGACACTCTGCTGCCTCCTTGTGGCTGATCCTGGTATGACTCCCCTGTATTACTATACACATAATATTACCGTCACTCTGCTGCCTCCTTGTGGCTGATCCTGGTATGACTCCCCTGTATTACTATACACATAATATTACCATCACTCTGCTGCCACCTTGTGGCTGATCCTGGTATGACTCCCCTGTATTACTATACACATAATATTACCGACACTCTGCTGCCTCCTTGTGGCTGATCCTGGTATGACTCCCCTGTATTACTATACACATAATATTACCATCACTCTGCTGCCACCTTGTGGCTGATCCTGGTATGACTCCCCTGTATTACTATACACATAATATTACCGACACTCTGCTGCCTCCTTGTGGCTGATCCTGGTATGACTCCCCTGTATTACTATACACATAATATTACCGTCACTCTGCTGCCTCCTTGTGGCTGATCCTGGTATGACTCCCCCTGTATTACTATACACATAATATTACTGACACTCTGCTGCCGCCTTGTGGCTGATCCTGGTATGACTCCCCTGTATTACTATACACATAATATTACCGTCACTCTACGGCCTCCTTGTGGCTGATCCTGGTATGACTCCCCTGTATTACTATACACATAATATTACCGTCACTCTACGGCCTACTTGTGGCTGATTCTGGTATGACTCCCCTGTATTACTATACACATAATATTACCATCACTCTGCTGCCACCTTGTGGCTGATCCTGGTATGACTCCCCTGTATTACTATACACATAATATTACCGACACTCTGCTGCCTCCTTGTGGCTGATCCTGGTATGACTCCCCTGTATTACTATACATATAATATTACCGTCACTCTGCTGCCTCCTTGTGGCTGATCCTGGTATGACTCCCCCTGTATTACTATACACATAATATTACTGACACTCTGCTGCCGCCTTGTGGCTGATCCTGGTATGACTCTCCTGTATTACTATACACATAATATTACCATCACTCTGCGGCCTCCTTGTGGCTGATCCTGGTATGACTCCCCTGTATTACTATACACATAATATTACTGTCACTCTGCTGCCTCCTTGTGGCTGATCCTGGTATGACTCCCCTGTATTACTATACACATAATATTACCGACACTCTGCTTCCTCCTTGTGGCTGATCCTGGTATGACTCCCCTGTATTACTATACACATAATATTACCGTCACTTGGCTGCCTGCTTGTGGCTGATCCTGGTATGACTCCCCTGTATTACTATACACATAATATTACCGTCACTCTGCTGCCTCCTTGTGGCTGATCCTGGTATGACTCTCCTGTATTACTATACACATAATATTACCGACACTCTGCTGCCTCCTTTTGGCTGATCCTGGTATGACTCCCCTGTATTACTATACACATAATATTACTGTCACTCTGCTGCCTCCTTGTGGCTTATCCTGGTATGACTCCCCTGTATTACTATACACATAATATTACCGACACTCTGCTTCCTCCTTGTGGCTGATCCTGGTATGAATCCCCCTGTATTACTATACACATAATATTACCGACACTCTGCTGCCACCTTGTGGCTGATCCTGGTATGACTCCCCTGTATTACTATACACATAATATTACCGTCACTCTGCTTCCTCCTTGTGGCTGATCCTGGTATGACTCCCCTGTATTACTATACACATAATATTACCGTCACTCTGCTGCCTCCCTGTGGCTGATCCTGGTATGACTCCCCTGTATTACTATACACATAATATTACCGACACTCTGCTGCCTCCTTGTGGCTGATCATGGTATGACTCCCCTGTATTACTATACACATAATATTACCGACACTCTGCTGCCACCTTGTGGCTGATCCTGGTATGACTCCCCTGTATTACTATACACATAATATTACCGTCACTCTGCTTCCTCCTTGTTGCTGATCCTGGTATGACTCCCCTGTATTACTATACACATAATATTACCGACACTCTGCTGCCTCCTTGTGGCTGATCATGGTATGACTCCCCTGTATTACTATACACATAATATTACCGACACTCTGCTGCCTCCTTGTGGCTGATCCTGGTATGACTCCCCTGTATTACTATACACATAATATTACTGACACTCTGCTGCCTCCTTGTGGCTGATCCTGGTATGACTCCCCTGTATTACTATACACATAATATTACCATCACTCTGCTGCCACCTTGTGGCTGATCCTGGTATGACTCCCCTGTATTACTATACACATAATATTACCGTCACTCTGCTGCCTCCTTGTGGCTGATCCTGGTATGACTCCCCCTGTATTACTATACACATAATATTACCGACACTCTGCTGCCTCCTTGTGGCTGATCCTGGTATGACCCCCCTGTATTACTATACACATAATATTACCGTCACTCTGCTGCCTCCTTGTGGCTGATCCTGGTATGACTCCCCTGTATTGCTATACACATAAAATTACCATCACTCTGCTGCTTCCTTGTGGCTGATCCTGGTATGACTCCCCTGTATTGCTATACACATAATATTACCGACACTCTGCTGCCTCCTTGTGGCTGATCCTGGTATGACTCCCCCTGTATTACTATACACATAATATTACTGACACTCTACTGCCACATTGTGGCTGATCCTGGTATGACTCCTCCTGTATTACTATACACATAATATTACTGACACTCTGCTGCCTCCTTGTGGCTGATCCTGGTATGACTCCCCTGTATTACTATACACATAATATTACTGACACTCTGCTGCCTCCTTGTGGCTGATCCTGGTATGACTCCCCCTGTATTACTATACACATAATATTACTGACACTCTGCTGCCGCCTTGTGGCTGATCCTGGTATGACTCCCCTGTATTACTATACACATAATATTACCGTCACTCTACGGCCTCCTTGTGGCTGATCCTGGTATGACTCCCCTGTATTACTATACACATAATATTACCTTCACTCTGCTACCTCCTTGTGGCTGATCCTGGTATGACTCCCCCTGTATTACTATACACATAATATTACTGACACTCTGCTGCCTCCTTGTGGCTGATCCTGGTATGACTCCCCCTTTATTACTATACACATAATATTACTGACACTCTGCTGCCGCCTTGTGGCTGATCCTGGTATGACTCCCCTGTATTACTATACACATAATATTACCGTCACTCTACGGCCTCCTTGTGGCTGATCCTGGTATGACTCTCCTGTATTACTATACACATAATATTACCGACACTCTGCTGCCTCCTTGTGGCTGATCCTGGTATGACCCCCCTGTAATACTATACACATAATATTACTGACACTCTGCTGCCTCCTTGTGGCTGATCCTGGTATGACTCCCCTGTATTACTATACACATAATATTACCGTCACTCTGCTGCCTCCTTGTGGCTGATCCTGGTATGACTCCCCTGTATTACTATACACATAATATTACTGTCACTCTGCTGCCTCCTTGTGGCTGATCCTGGTATGACTCCCCTGTATTACTATACACATAATATTACCGACACTCTGCTTCCTCCTTGTGGCTGATCCTGGTATGACTCCCCTGTATTACTATACACATAATATTACCGTCACTTGGCTGCCTGCTTGTGGCTGATCCTGGTATGACTCCCCTGTATTACTATACACATAATATTACCGTCACTCTGCTGCCTCCTTGTGGCTGATCCTGGTATGACTCCCCTGTATTACTATACACATAATATTACCGTCACTCTGCTGCCTCCTTGTGGCTGATCCTGGTATGACTCCCCTGTATTACTATACACATAATATTATTGACACTCTGCTGCCTCCTTATGGCTGATCCCGGTATGACTCCCCTGTATTACTATACACATAATATTACCGTCACTCGGCTGCCTGCTTGTGGCTGATCCTGGTATGACTCCCCTGTATTACTATACACATAATATTACCGTCACTCTGCTGCCTCCTTGTGGCTGATCCTGGTATGACTCTCCTGTATTACTATACACATAATATTACCGACACTCTGCTGCCTCCTTGTGGCTGATCCTGGTATGACCCCCCTGTATTACTATACACATAATATTACTGACACTCTGCTGCCTCCTTGTGGCTGATCCTGGTATGACTCCCCTGTATTACTATACACATAATATTACCGTCACTCTGCTGCCTCCTTGTGGCTGATCCTGGTATGACTCCCCTGTATTACTATACACATAATATTACTGACACTCTGCTGCCTCCTTGTGGCTAATCCTGGTATGACTCCCCCTGTATTACTATACACCAGCATTTTTCAACCTGTGTGCCGCGGCACACTGGTGTGCCGTGAAGAGTCCACAGGTGTGCCTTGGCAAAATTACCCCATCTGATCTACATACTGTGTTGGCCACTCAGTTTAGCCTTGTTGTTACAGCGGTTCTGGTCCGCTGTCTAAAGCTCACTTTCAGCTGCCACAGGCATTTGGGAAGCTGTGCGTGCCGTCCGATCGCATCTTGCCAACCGATGAGGTCATCGGTTGCTAGGGGCGGGTCAAGCGTACGCACAGCTTTCTGGGATGTGCGAGACGCAGGTCCCAGGAGACGCTGGCTGGCGCGCTTTTCCCCGAGGGGAAATGAAGCAGAGCATGAGGAGAGGAGGAAGAACAGGGAGGAGGCTTTTCAGTGGCTGCATATGAGCTCCTCTGAGCTCCATGAGCAATTGTACCTGTAATTTACCTGCATGTTTTTGTTTTAGGTATAATTGCAGGCATGGTGATTGTTTTTTTTTTTTAATGCAATATAAATATACATAAGATATGTTGGTTATTATTATTATTATTGGTAATAGTAACTATATTTCTTTAATGGTAACTGCACTTCTTTTTATTTCGTCTTCCGCTTGCACATTGCTCTGCTGCAGTTTGGCCGCAGTGCAAGTGTAGCGCAGGGTACCCGTGGTTTTCATGTGCATTACCTGCAGTTTCCTATAGACTTCTATTATGTCCCTCATTTTTGGTGTGCTTTCAGAAAATGTAGGACATACTAGAAGTTGATGAGAAACGGCAGGTAACGCACATGAAAAGTGCAAGTACCCTGCACTACACATGCACTGCAGCGAGTCATAGTTAAATATACGTTCCGGATCTGAAATGGTTTATCGGGGTTATGGCTGAAGATATCAGCAATAACATTAGTATTGATTTTTACAGCCCACGGCTGGCTTTCTAATGAAAGGGTTCCAAGCAGCACATGAGCCACTGGAATGCTTTCAGAAGCAGCGGGAGTGGATGTACCCCCCTCCCACTGGCTCACCCGAGAAGCAATCCAATAGTGCAGCGGGCTAGTCCCAGGGGGCGATGAAAGAGTATATCCTCTTTAATAGCCTCTATGGCCTTGGAGGGCCAGAGCGACGTCATGTTCTTTCGTCCAGTCCAGGCTGCATTTGTGGTTGGTGTGCCTTGAGATTCTTCCAGATTTTAAAGTGTGCCTTGGGTGAAAAAAGGTTGAAGAACACTGATCTAAAGGACTTAGATCTGGGTACAGACTCTTTACCTGTACTGCGTAGTCTAGGTCTACTTTGGGACTTGAAATCCGATTCTTTTACCTTCCAAGTAAATGGAGAAGAAAGACCCTTCACTCGCAGAGGTGTCTTGTCTACAATCAATAGCCTGTACGATCCATTAGGATTTGCGGCACCTGTTACAATTCAAGGCAAAGCTTTACTTAGAGACTTGATTCGTGGGATGCACCACTACCCCTTGATAAGAGAAACTCTTGGGTAGAGTGGAGGGACTCTTTATCAGTCTTATCAGATCTCCATGTTTCACGCCCATATGCTCCTGTACCTTCTACAGAGATACAGAGTCAAAACCTTTGCATATTCTGTGATGCTTCTGTCAAGGCAATAGCTGCCGTGGCCTACTTAACCACTTAAGCCCCGGAAGATTTTACCCCCATTCCGACCAGGGGGTATTTTGCGATTCGGCACTGCGTGACTTTAACGGAGAATTGCGCGGTCGTGCGACGCTGTACCTAAACGAATTTGGCGTCCTTTTTTTCCCACAAACAGAGCTTTCTTTTGGCGGTATTTGATCACCTGTGCGATTTTTTGATCACGCGCTATAAACAAAAAAAGAGCGTCCATTTTGCAAAAATAGCAATATTTTTCCCTTTTTTTTATATGAAATTCCCCCAAAAAAAAATGTAAAAATCAAAATTTTTTAAAATTTTCGGCCAATTTGTTTTATGCTACCTATGTTTGGTAAAAAAAATCGCAAAAAGCGTATTTTGATTGGTTTGCGCAAAAGTTATTGCGTTTACTAACAAAGGGAAAGATTTTTGTCATTTTTGTTGTTTTTTTTTTTTAACGCGTAATGGCGGCGATCTGCGATTTTTTTTGCGGTACTGCGACATTGCGGCGGACAGATCGGACCCTTGACTGACATTTTTGACAATTTTGGGGTTACCAGTGACATTTCTACAGTAATCAGTGCTATACATATGCACTGTTACTGTAAAATTACACTGGTAGTGAAGGGGTTAACTTTATTTGGGAGGGAGGGGCTGTGTGTGTCCCTAGGGGCGTGATTCTAACTGTGATTGGCTGGGACTTCAGCTGTATGCAGAGTGATCAACGGATCTACATAGTAGATCCAGATGATCAGCTCTCATACAGCGAGGAGAATGACAGGTAGCTTGTTTACACAAGCTGCCTGACTTTCTCCCTCTCCCCCGCCGATCGCCGAGTGGCCGGCGGACATCGGGTCCGCCGGTCACACGCGCGGGGGGGTCCGTGACCACTCGGGAGCGGGAGCGCGCCTCCGGGGGCGCGCGCTCGCTCCCTAGACCCTCACAAGCTAGTGACGTAGCCCTACGTCACTTTGCCTGTGAGGGGCTGACCGCCGACGTAGATAGTCGTGCGGCGGTCGGCAAGTGGTTAAGAACTGTTGACACTACAGCACGATGCCACGTAGGATTCATCATTCACCACTCTGGGAGCACATGCTGCTAATGGATGGATAGGAGGCAGGTGAGAGGGAGCAGCCCAAACTTCCCCCAACCCACCTCCATCCATGACTGGTCTAGTATCTCAAAACTCTAATAGCAATGTTCTTAAGATGGTACAAACTGAAAACGACCATCCATTAGCAGCATGTTCTCCCAGAGTGAAGACACTCAAATTTAAAAGTGTTAGGACTGCAGATAATAACAGGGTGCCGTGTCGTGGCTCTGCAGCTTACACATGCTTTGCAAATGCGTGTCAACTAAACCCCTGTTCTTTATTTATATCATGAGACAGGTCTACTTGGTTGGTGTCAGACTGGAGTACATCAGACTGGGGGCTGGCTGGCTTCCATGCACCTCTCTTAATCCTTTTCAATTTGATTTTTCCGATACAGGGATGGAGACACTGGGCATACCTGCTGGTGTCTCATTTAAAGTCCCACATAGCCCACATTGTCTATGTAACCAGGGATGGAGGCACCTTGCCTACAGGCTGGTGCTTCATTTAAATTCCCACGGTGCGATTTTCGTGCATTTTTGGTGGATGCAGTCTAATTTGACCCCAGTTTTTTCATATACAGGGATGGAGACCAAAGCATGACCTGCTTGTCTCATGTAAAGTCCCAAATATTTTATGAAATTAGGGATGGAGGCACTGTGCTATACAGGCAAATTGCCTCATATAAAGTCCCAATCTGTGTTTTACACTGCATTCACCAAGGGGTTGGAGGTGTATGCTTCTCAGCTGGTCGTTTTCAGTTTGTACCATCTTAAGAACATTGCTATTAGAGTTTTGAGATACTAGACCAGTCATGGATTGAGGTGGGTTGGGGGAAGTTTGGGCTGCTCCCTCTCACCTGCCTCCTATCCATCCATTAGCAGCATGTGCTCCCAGAGTGGAGACACTCAAATTTAAAAGTGTTAGGACTGCAGATAATAACAAGGTGTCGTGTCGTGGCTCTGCAGCTTACACATGCGTTTGCAAATGCGTTTCAACTAAACCCCTGTTCTTTATTTATATCATGAGACAGGTCTACTTGGTTGGTGGCAGACTGGAGGGTGAGTACATCAGACTGGGGGCTGACTGGCTTCCATGCACCTCTCTTAATCCTTTTCAATTTATTTTTTCCGATACAGGGATGGAGACACTGGGCATACCTGCTGGTGTCTCATTTAACCACCTCCCACCCGGGCCATTGTACATATACGGCCGGGTGGGAGTCTCGTCCTTCTGAATGGACGTTCCGGAACGTCCTTCAGAAGGAGCGAGATCGCGCCGCCGCGGGCACGCGCAGCGGCGCGATCCCGATGTGCCTGTGTCCCTCGGACACAGCGCAACAAGATGCGTCAGGAGGGCCCTGTGATTGGCCCTCCTGATCACATGACGGCTGTGTCCAATCACAGCCGTCATGCAATGTAAATACAGCCGTTGTAACGGCTTCGATCTCTTCTCCTCCCTGACAGATCCTGTCAGGGAGGAGAAGAAGAGGATCGATATTCTGGAGCTGGGGTGATCAGTGAGTATTTCCAAGTACTCACTGATCACAGGGGGGGTCTGTGCTGGTAATCAGATGATTGATTACCAGTGCAGCCCTGGGGGGAGGGGATGCCACTAGAGCCACCAGGGATGCCCACCCATGACCACCAGGGATGTCCACCATGGCCACCAGGGATGGCAAACAGCCTGCCAGTAGTGCCCTCCTATCAGTGCTGCCCACCAATGCCACATATCAGTGCTGCCCACCAGTGCCCGTTATTGCCATCCACCAGTGCTGCCCACCAGTGCCCATTATTGCCCACCAGTGCTGCCTATCAGTGCCCATCAGTGCCCCCCATCAGTACCCATCAGTGCCCCCCATCAGTGCCAATCAGTGCCGCCCATCAGTGCCGAACAGTGCCACCTATCAGTGCCCACCAGTGCCCATCAGTGCCGCCGATCAGTGCCCATCAGTGCTGCCTATCAGTGCCCATCAGCGCTGCCTATCAGTGCCCACCAATGCTACATATCAGTGCTATCTATCAGTGCCACATATCAGTGTCCATCAGTGCTGCATATCATTGCTACCTATCAGTGCCCATCAGTGCTGCATATCAGTGCCACCCCATCAGTGCCACCCCATCAGTGCCACCCAATCAGTGTCTCCTCATCAGTGCCTGTCAGTGCGGCATCATCAGTGCAGGAAAAAACATATCTATTCACAAAATTTTATAACCTAAACAAAAAAACTTTTTTTTTTTTCAAACTTTTCTGTCTTTTTTTATTTGTGCACCAAAAAGGAAAAACCTGACAGTGATCAAATACCACCAAAAGAAAGCTCTATTTGTGGGGAAAAAATGACACAAATTTGGTTTAGGTACAATGTTGCATGACCGCGCAATTGTCATTCAAAATGCAACAGCGCTAAAAGATGAAAATTGGTCTGGGAAGGAAGGGGGTTTAAGTGCCCAGTATTGAGGTGGTTAAAGTCCCACATAGCCCACATTGTCTATATGGTTAGAGGGTTATGGTTAGGGGGTTACGGTTAGGGTTAGAGTTAGGGTTAGAGGGTTAGGGCTAAGGTTAGGGCTAGGGTTAGAAGGTTAAGGTTAGAGGGTTAGGGTTAGGGCTTAGTGTTAGGGTTTAGGGTTAGGGTTAGAGGGTTAGGGTGTTAGGGTTAGGGTTAGAGGGTTGGGGTTAGGGTTTGAGGGTTAAGGATAGGGTTAGAGGTAAGGTTAGGGTTAGAGGGTTAAGTTTAGGGTTAGGTTTATGGATAGAGGGTTAGAGAGTTAGAGGGTTAGGGTTAGTGTTAGGGTTAGAGTTAAGGTGAGGGTTAGGGTTAGAGGGTTAGGGTTAGGGGTTAGGGGGTTAGGGTTAGAGGGTTAGGGTTAGAATTTAGTTTTAGGGGTTAGGGGGTTAGGGCTGGGGTTAGGGTTAGGAATAGGGTTAGGGTAAGGGTAAATGTTAGGAGTTAGGGTTAGGGGTGGGATTTGGGTTGGTTTAAGGGATAGGGTTAGGGTGTTAGGGTTAGAAGGTGAGGGTTATGGTTAAGGGTTAGGGTTTAGAGTTAGGGTTAGAGGTTAGGGTTAGAGGTTCAGAGAGTTAAAGGGTAAGACTCAGGGTTAGGGGTTAGTGTTGGGGTATTAGGGTAAGGGTTAAGGGGTTAGGGTTAGCGGATAGGGTTAGAGGGTTAGGGGTTAGGTTTAGGGTTAGGGGTTAGGGTTAGTGTTAGGGCTAGGGTTAAGGTTAGGGTTAGGGCTAAGGTTAGGGTTAGGGGTTAGGGTGAGGGTGTTAGGGTTAGAGGGCTAGGGTTAGGGTTAGTGGATTAGGATTAGGGGGTTAGGGTTAGAGTTTTGGGGTTAGAGTTAGATGGTTAGGGTTACTGTTAGGGTTAGGGTGGTAGGGTTAGATAGATAGATAGATAGATACAACTTTGCATAGTACAGGTACACAGCAACGAGATGCAGTTTGGCATCTACCAGAAGTGCAAAATGTAGCAATCGTGCAAAAGTGCAGATAATATCTAGCATATTTACAGTGCAGATAACCATCTAGCATAATTAAAAAATATATATAGAGGGTTAGGGATAGAGAATTGAGGGTAAGGGTAAGAGGGTTACAGGATTAGGGTTAGGTTTAGGGTTAGGGTTAGGGGTTTTGGTTAGGGTTAGAGGGATAGGGTTAGAGGTTTAGGGTTAGGCGGTTAAGGTTAGGGTTTGAGGGCTAGGATTAGGGTTCAGGTTAGGGTTAGAGGGTTCGGGTTAGAGGGTTAGGGTTAGAATTTAGGTTAAGGGGTTAGGGATAGGGGGTTAGGGTTAGATAAGGATAGCTTTAGGTTTGGATAGGGTTAGGGTTTAGGGTTAGGGTCAGGTTTAGAGGGTTAGGGTTAGAGGGTTGGGGTTAGGGTTTGAGGGTTAAGGTTAGGGTTAGAGGGTTAATGTTAGGGTTAGGTTTAGGGATAGAGGGTTAGAGGGTTAGGGTTAGGGTTAGAGTGAGGGTTAGGGTTAGTGTTAGGGTTAGAGTTAGGGTGAGGGTTAGTGTGACAGGAATCACTTTGGGCATGGGGGTTGTGGACCCCAAATTCCTTTAAAGAGGTTGGGAGGCACTATGTCCAGCCTTGTGTGACTTTCTTATGCTTAAGTCACCCTGCATCTGTTATGGATGCAGGGTGACCAGGAGGGTGGTGATCACTGACACTATGGTTTGGACTACTACAAATGGGACAGTCATATTCAAGAATAATGTCTCCCTTGTAATATGAAGATTTTAGTTCCCATTTGCCATGAGCTCTCTGAACAGGAAGTCAACTCCTAATATGGTCATTACAGGAAGTTCTGAGGAGACGGACTGTCTAAGATGGCTCCCCATTCACCTTTTGTCAAGTGTGCTAATGACCTCACCTGTTGTCTGCTAAGGGAGGTATTGACACTCAGAGTAATGTGTATTGAGGGCTCGTTAGGGAACCATTGTTCTGTGTCTGACTATAGTTTACATTGATTGCCCCCTGGGGCTTCTGTCTCCTTGCGTTGGTCAAAGCTATCTGACCAATCCCTGTTGACTAATTTTCAAGTCCTCATTTGCATAGCAGCCCTCCTGGTCAAGCTATCTGACCAATCACTACTGACTCATTTTCGAGCCCTCATTTGCATGTCTGGAGAGGACCTTATGGGGGACTGCAGGTGCTGTGAAATTGACCAATGGGAAAGCGGTTGTTGGGGGAAGGATGTTCCAATTTCTGTATAAAAGTGTGCTGTGTTCTTCCAATAAAAGTTGTTGTTGTTCCTGTTTTACCCTCAACTCTGAGCTTTGTCTCGTCCTTGGGGGGATTCACTGTATGCTGTTGGAGACTGATTGCTAGGAGTGTAAGCTGATGTATGCTTTTCCTGTTCGTCTGCTAGCAGCTATTCATGAGGTTCCAGGTTGGAGTGCTATTTTGTATCCAGTTCGGGAGTTTGGAGTTCTGCAGTAGCTGTGCCTGTCTCTCAGAAAGGGGCATATCGCCTAAACTGATTTTAACCCCTTGTCTGCTGAAATGGTCCGTTACAGTTAGGGTTATAGGGTTAGGGTTAGGGTTAGAAGGTTAGGGTTAGAGGGTTAGAGGGTTAGGGTGTTAGGGTTAGAGGGTTGGGGGTTAGGGTTTAGGGTTAGGGTTAGAGTTAAGGTTTGGGTTAAAGGGTTATGTTTAGGGCTAGGTTTATGGATAGAGGGTTAGAGAGTTAGAGGGTTAGGGTTAGAGTTAGGGTGAGGGTTAGGGTTAGAGGGTTAGGGGTTTGGGTTAGAGGGTTAGGGTTAGAATTTAGTTTTAGGGGTTAGGGGGTTTTGGTTAGGGTTAGGGTAAGGGTTAAGGGTTAGTAGTTAGGGTTGGGGTTTGGGTTGGTTTCAGGGATAGGGTTAGGGTGTTAAGGTTAGAGGGTTAGGGTTAGGGTTAGAGGGTTAGGGTTAGGGTTAGTTGGTTAGGATTAGGGGGTTAGGGTTAGAGTTATGGGGTTAGGGTTAGAGGGTTAGAGTTACTGTTAGGGTGGTAGGTTTAGAGGGTTAGGATTAGAGGGTTAGGGTTAGAGGGTTAGAGTTAAGGTTAGGGTTAGGGTTAGAGGGTTAAGGTTAGGGTTAGGGTTAGGGTTAGAAGGTTAGGATTAGGGTTTGGGTTAGGGTTAGAGGGTTAGGGATTGGGTTAGGGTTAGAATTTAGGGTAAGGTGTTAGGGGTAGGGGGGTAGGGTTAGATAGGGATAGCTTTAGGGTTGGATAGGGTTAGGGTTTAGGGTTAGGGTCCGGTTTAGAGGGTTAGGGTTAGAGGGTTGGGGTTAGGGTTAGGTTTAGGGATAGAGGGTTAGAGGGATACGGTTAGGGTTAGGATTAGAGTTAGGGTGACTGTTAGGGTTAGATGGTTAGGGTTAGGGTTTAAGGTTAGGGGGTTAGAGGGTTAGGGTTAGAATTTAGTTTTGGGGGTTAGGGGTTCGGGTGGGGTTAGGTTTAGGGTTAGGGTTAGGTTAAGGGTTAGGGGTTAGAATTTAGGGTTAGGGAAGGGGTTTGGGTTGGTTTCAGGGATAGGGTTAGGGTGTTAGAGTTAGAGGGGGAGGTTTATGTTTAAGGGTTTAGGGTTAGAGGTTTAGAGGGTTAAAGGGTTATACTTAGGGTTAGGTGTTAGAGTTGGGGTGTTCGGGTTAAGGGGTTAGGGTTTGCGGATAGGGTTAGAGGGTTCGGGTTTGGGGTTAGGTTTAGGGGGTTAGGTGTTAGAGTTAGTGTTAGGGCTATGGTTAGGGTTAGGGCTAGGGCTAAGGTTAAGGTTAGGGGGTTAGGGTTTGGGTGTTAGGGTTAGGGTTAGTGGGTTAGGATTAGGGGGTTAGGGTTAGGGTAAGAGTTGTTTGGTGGTTAGGATGAGGGTTAGATGGTTAGGGTATTGGGTTAGGGTTAGGGTTAGAGGGTTAGGGTTACTCTTAGGGTTAGGGTGGTAGAGTTAGAGGGTTAGGGTTAGAGGGTTAGGGATAGGGTTAGAGGGTTAAGGTTAGAATTTAGGGTAAGGGTTATGGAGGATAGGGGTAGGGGGTTAGGGTTAGATAGGGATAGCTTTAGGGTTGGATAGGGTTAGGGTTTGGGTTTAGAGTTAGGGTTATTGTTAGGCTTTAGGGTTAGGGTTAAGGGTTAGGGTTAGTAGAGATGGCCTTGCGGTTCGCCCGGCGGTCGTTTCGCGGCGAACTTTGCTTGTTCGCTACCCGCCAAATTTTCGGACACATGGCATCGTTCGCGGTGGCCATATTTGTTTACATTGGGGAGAACTTTGACCCGTGACACAGCCATCAGGTGGAACGGGAAAGCCAATTGAAACATTCCAGCACATGGACAGTCCCCCTACCCTATAAATAGACCTGACCTGGCGGCCATTTCACATTCCATTTTCTGCCAGTGTAGGGAGAGGTCTGCTGTGCTCATCAGGGAGAGTTTGCTAGACACATGTAACACTGTGAAGATCCACAAAAGTCCTTTCCAAGGCTGGTATTTCGGTATAGGCCTTCTACAGTCTCTTTTCAGGTTAGGGACAGGTATCCAGTGGTTGCTTTAGGGGCAGTTAGAAATCGGCTGCAGTCACAAATCGCTCTGTCAATGTCCAAAAAAGTCCTTCTCAGGGCTGGTATTTCGGTATAGGCCTAGTATCTTTTGAGCTTAGGGAGAGGTATCATGTGGTTGCTTTAGGGACAGTTAGATATCGGCTCGGCTGCAGTCGCACAGAAGATATCGCTTTGTCAATGTCCACAAAAGTCATTTAAAATGCTCCAATGTCGTTTTAGGGTCTATTACAGTCTCTTTAACATGAGGGCCAGGTATCCAGTGGTTGGTTTAGGGACAGTTAGATATCGGCTGCAGTCGCACAGAAATCGCTTTGTCAATGTCCACAAAAGTCATGTAAAGGGCTGCAAATTTGTTGGTATTGCTGTGCAGTGCACTAAAAAAAGGGGGGGGGGGGGGTTAATCCACAGTATAATATACTTTGTAGAAAGCATATTATAGTGGATTAGTACTATTATTGTGCACTGTGCAGCATTGTGACAGGTGTGGTGGTGAGACTGAGCGTTTCTGCAGCAACACTACACACAGTGACAAAAGCACTTATAATGTATTATAACTGGTGTGATAGACCAATTGCCCCCCCCCCCCCCACAATGCCACATATTGTAACGCTCCTGCGTTTCTTATATGGTGTGGATTTTCAGCTGCAGAAATAGTTCCACGTCAGCAGTCATGTAAGAGATATGCTGAGATACCATTCCCAACCTCAATGACTCATCATGTGTGGAAGGTCTTATTTCAGCCAGTAAATACACACAATTAGCAAGCTGGTTCCTAGAGTGACTTTATGTATGTGGTAACACAATGATGAAGGTTGAGGGATAGGTGATAGGTGATAGACACTTGAAGGTGAGACAGTAGCAGATGGATGCAGGAAGGTTTAGCAATGTTGTATGATAGCAGATGATAGAATAGCAGGTGGACATACAAAAGAGATCAACCCAGTGCAGAAAAGTAGCAGTAGTCTCAAGAGCTAGCAATCTAGTTTATGCAGATGTAATAAACAGTCTTTACTATGCAGAGCTAGATAGTGTAAGCTTAGTATAAGTTTATAGAGAATTCCCCTGCGGGGTACTTAGCACTATTAGCGATACAGCCGAAGGGTGGTTCAGGAGAGGCGGATGATCCAGTAGCGGGATACAGGGATCAGCGCAGCGAGGTTCCGTCAGCGAAGTAAGCTTGCAAGCATGGAAGCTTCAAGCAAGGTTAGCATCCAAATAAGGGTGTTTGAACGAACACATGTGAGTGAGAGCCGACGCCTTAAATAGCCATCTAGTCCGGCGCTGAGTGATGACAGCTCCAGTCTTAAAGGTGTATGCGCACCTTTCCAAAAGTAAATGGTAGGGCGCATACACTTGTGGAAAGTGTAATTTAGGGTACCAAAGGTACCGAAACATTACAATACCCCCCCCTTAAGGCCTGCTCCTGAAGGCCTCTGGAGCTGGTTTGTCTGGGTATCTCGCATGAAAATTGCGGATTAATCTAGGGGCATGTATTTCAGAGGTGTTTAGCCAGGTGTCGTCTTGGGGCCCATAGTTCTTCCATTTAACCAAGTACTGAAGTTTTCTTCTGTAGATACGAGAATCCAGAATCTCTTTTATCTCGTATTCTTCTCCACCTTCAACTTGTACAGGAGGGGGAGGTGGAATATTAGGTCTTATTCCTTGGTCCGGAACATGGGGTTTTAGTAGCGACACATGGAAAATGGGATGGATTTTTAGGTCCATTGGCAATGTAAGCTGCACTGCAGCTTTTCCAATAAGTTTCTTGATTGGGAAAGGTCCCAAGATCAGAGGTCCAAGCTTTTTGCTAGGGATCTTCAGTCTCAAGTTTTTTGTTGAGAGCCAAACGAGGTCCCCGATAGTATACTGTGGAGAAGGTCTTCTACGAAGATCATAGTACTTCTTTTGTTGACTGTGAGCGTGTGCAATGGTAGTATTTAGTAAACCCAGAGAATCCTTTATTTGGGAAAGATAGTCGGAGGCTACTGGGTTATTTGAAGGAAGGATGCGTGGAGGGAGAATAGAGGGATGGAACCCATAGTTCAAGTAGAACGGACTCTGCTTGGTTGTACTGTGAGTTGCGTTGTTGTAGGCAAATTCTGCCAGGGGGAGAAGATCCAACCAATCATCCTGTTGGTAAGAAGTGTAACAACGTAAATACTGCTCGATGCATTGGTTGACTCTTTCAGTCTGTCCGTTGGTCTGCGGATGGTAAGGAGAAGTGAGCTTCCGCTCAATCCGTAGTATGTGACATAGTTCTTGCCAGAATTTAGAAATAAATTGGGATCCACGGTCAGACAAAAGAGTTTTTGGGATACCATGTAATCTGAAGACATGTTTCATCAGGAGTTCTGCCGTTTGTTTGGACGAAGGTAGTCTGCGAATAGCAATGAAATGTGCCATTTTTGTCAGATGGTCCACTGACACCAAGATGGTGCGTAGGGTAGGTGGTATGTAAAGTTTGTCGTTGTAGTAGAGGAAGCCTTCTGCATCAGTATTTAGTTGTGGTGGGGGTGAATCCAAACTTATACCATGCAGAACCTCTTCCTTTAAGGAACGGACAACTCCAATAATGCGTTTGTGAGGTATTATAGGAACGGAAGGGATTTCAAAGTAGTTTTCTTCAGTTAGTCGTGATAGTGCATCCGCCTTTTTGTTCTTATCTGCAGGTGTGTAGGTCACTAGGAAGTTAAACCTTAGAAAGAATAGTGACCATCGTACCTGTCGATGCGAGAGAGTTTTGCTAGTCTGAAGATATTGGAGGTTTTTATGGTCCGTGTATATAATTATTGGTAGTTGGGTGCCTTCGAGTAAATGTCGCCAATTCTCCAGAGCCAATTTTATAGCAAGCAGTTCCTTTTCACCCACGGGGTAATTTATCTCGGGACTGCTCAGGGATTTAGAAAAAAAGGCGACTGGATGAAGTGGTGAAGTGTGGGTTGGTCGTTGGGAGAGTATTGCTCCTACTGCCATGTTTGACGCATCTACCTCCAGAATGTATTTGAGGGATGGGTCTGGATGGCGTAATATGGGAGCGGAAGTAAACCTTGTCTTTAACAAGTGGAAAGCCTTATTTGCTTCTTCTGACCATTTAAATGGTATTTTTATGCTAGTGAGCTGTGTGAGGGGTCTCACAATAGCAGAAAAGTTTTTTATGAACTTCCTGTAGAAATTTGAAAATCCCAGGAATCGCTGTAGCGCTTTGCGTGTAGTTGGTGTAGGCCAATCCTGAATGCAGGATATTTTACTCATGTCCATCTCGATTCCTGTTTTGGATATGATGTAGCCTAGAAAGAGTACCTCGTCTTTATGAAACAAGCATTTCTTCAGTTTCACATAAAGGTTATGTGCAAGCAATCTCGATAATACAAGTCTTACATGTCTTATGTGTTCAGACAGGGATCGTGAATATATAAGTATATCGTCCAGATATACCACAACACAGACATCTAGTAAGTCTTTAAAAATATCGTTTATAAATCGTTGGAAAACTGCAGGGGCATTGCATAGGCCGAATGGCATCACAAGATATTCGAACAATCCGTATCTAGTTCTGAATGCAGTCTTCCACTCGTGTCCATCACGGATTCGAATGAGATTGTATGCTCCCTTCAGGTCTAATTTTGAAAAATAGGTAGCTCCACGCACCTGCTCAATGAGCTCAGGGATAAGCGGTAGAGGATAGCGATCTTTTATTGTGATAGCATTCAATTTCCTGTAGTCGATGATAGGTCTGAGACTTGAATCTTTATTGCAAACAAAAAAGAGTCCTGCTGCTGTGGAAGAAGTGGAAGGTCTAATAAAACCTTTTTTCCAAGTTCTCATCCAAATAGGTTTTGAGATGGGCAAGTTCATCCTGTGAAAGAGGATAAACATGACCGAACGGCAATTTGCTATTTGGGAGTAGATCAATGCTACAATCATAGTCTCGATGAGGAGGTAATGCTTGAGCATTTTTCTCAAGAAAAACCTCAGAAAGATCCTGATAACATAGTGGTGCAATCTCATCTGTCACCATAGACAGAATCTTCCCGGAAAACGGGAGGTTACACGTTTTCTCGCAAAAACAAGAAAGGAAGGTCAAGGACCGTTTCTTCCAATCTAAGGTTGGTTGGTGAGTGTGCAACCAGGGAAGTCCCAACACAATGGGAAAGTGGGGTGATGGTATTAAATCGAAGGTAGAAGTCTCCCTATGAGACTCGTTAATAGTGACTAGAAGTGCTTGTGTCTGATCGGTGATCGGACCAGAGGATAATGGAACACCGGTAATAAGACTTACTGAGACAGGTTTGAGTTTAGAAATAATAGGAATTTTATTTAAAGCAGCAAAACATATATCCATATAATTTCCACAAGATCCTGTGTCAATCATGGCCTTAGTAGTAATCCTGTTCTGGTCCCACTGTAATGTCAAAAAAACAGAAATGTAGGGGTTAGTGAATGAAGTTGTCAATCCTCCTAGGGAGACATGTGAACACTCACCCTTCTTTTTGTTGACTAGGGGACAGACGTTTATCTTGTGATCCGGGGATGCACAGTACAAGCAGAGATTTTCATTTCGTCTTTTGGCTTTTTCCATAGTTGATAGCGGTGGGCGTATGGTTCCTATCTCCATAGGAACGGGGTCAACGACCAGACTCTGAGAGGAAACGGATAATGGCATTCCCATCTTTTCAGCCTTTCTTTCTCGTAGTCTTCTATCTATGGTAATACTGAGTTGTATTAATGCATCCAGGGTTTTTGGTAGATCCGCTCGGGCGAGCTCGTCCTTAACGGCTTCTGATAGGCCAAGCCTAAATTGGGTTTTCAGAGATGCATCATTCCATTCTGAATCAAGGGTCCATCTCTTGAACTCTGCGACAAAGTCTTCTACAGGCCTCCTTCCTTGTTTCAAGGATCTTAACTGAAGATCAGCAGTACTCTGCCTATTGGGGTCATCATATAGGCTAGTGAGCTCTGCCAGGAACAAGGCATAGGAGTTGAGAAGCTGGTCGTTTTTCTCAAAAAGAGAATCTGCCCAGGCTCGAGGATCGCTTGATAGGTAAGAAATAATAGTACAAACCTTAATGTGATCAGTAAGGTAGGTACGAGGTTTTAGCAAAAAAAGTAACTCACATGCGTTTTTAAATTCGCAAAATTTTTTGCGATCGCCTGTAAATACCAAAGGGGGATTTATCTTGGGTTCAGGGGACTGAGCAGAGGTAAGTTGTGTCAGTCTAATTACCTGCTGCGACAGAGCCTGATTGTCTTCTTTTAATTCAGCAAGTGCGTGTATTAACGCAGATACTTGCTGTTTTAATTGTGTCACCTGAGTGGCTATTTCTGCTGAATCCATTTTTTTTTTTTGGTTTGTTCAATCTGT
The DNA here is from genome assembly GCF_965119305.1 of Pelophylax lessonae. Classification (NCBI taxonomy): domain Eukaryota; kingdom Metazoa; phylum Chordata; class Amphibia; order Anura; family Ranidae; genus Pelophylax; species Pelophylax lessonae. Next base: position 896,613,464 of record NC_138768.1, on the reverse strand, counting down.
AACGCTCCTGCGTTTCTTATATGGTGTGGATTTTCAGCTGCAGAAATAGTTCCACGTCAAAAGTCATGTAAGAGATATGCTGAGATACCATTCCCAACCTCAATGACTCATCATGTGTGGAAGGTCTTATTTCAGCCTTCACCCAGTAAATACACACAATTAGCAAGCTGGTTCCTAGAGTGACTTTATGTATGTGGTAACACAATGATGAAGGTTGAGGGATAGGTGATAGGTGATAGACACTTGAAGGTGAGACAGTAGCAGATGGATGCAGGAAGGTTTAGCAATGTTGTATGATAGCAGATGATAGAATAGCAGGTGGACATACAAAAGAGATCAACCCAGTGCAGAAAAGTAGCAGTAGTCTCAAGAGCTAGCAATCTAGTTTATGCAGATGTAATAAACAGTCTTTACTATGCAGAGCTAGATAGTGTAAGCTTAGTATAAGTTTATAGAGAATTCCCCTGCGGGGTACTTAGCACTATTAGCGATACAGCCGAAGGGTGGTTCAGGAGAGGCGGATGATCCAGTAGCGGGATACAGGGATCAGCGCAGCGAGGTCCTGTCAGCGAAGTAAGCTTGCAAGCATGGAATCTTCAAGCAAGGTTAGCATCCAAGTAAGGGTGTTTGAACGAACACATGTGAGTGAGAACCGACGCCTTAAATAGCCATCTAGTCCGGCGCTGAGTGATGACAGCTCCAGTCTTAAAGGTGTATGCGCACCTTTCCAAAAGTAAATGGTAGGGCGCATACACTTGTGGAAAGTGTAATTTAGGGTACCAAAGGTACCGGAACATTACACATATTAAAGTGGGGTGTTATCTGAGTAAACTTTTTCAAGTGTATTTGTGTCATGCAACAATATTGCCTAGTTTGCTGAGTGAAGTCTGGTACACTGCGCCAAACTCACTGGCCAATTTTTTGAACTGGTGTGCTACACCAATGCCACATATTGAAGTGGGATGTTATTTAACAGTATAATTTTCTAAGAGTGTATTTTAGTCCTGCAAAAATTAGGCCTCTCGCTGTGTAAACAGTGCTACACACAGTGACAACAGTTACTGGCCAATTATTTGTAGAACTGGTGTAATAAACCTGTGCCCCCCCCCCCCCCGCCCAATGCCACATATTGAAGTGGGGTGTTATTTAATAGTATAATATTCTAAGAGTGTATTTTAGTCCTGCAAACATTTGGCCTCTTTTGCTGTGTTTACTCTGCTACACACAGTGACAACAGATACTGGCCAATTATTTGTAGAACTGGTGTAATAAACCTGTGCTCCCCCCTTAATGCCATATATTGAAGTGGGGTGTTCTCTGAGTAAACTTTTTCAAGTGTATTTGTGTCATGCAACAATATTGCCTAGTTTGCTGAGTGAAGTCAGGTACACACAGCGCCAAACTCACTGGCCAATTTTTTGAACTGGTATGCTATACCAATGCTCCCCCCCCCAATGCCACATATTGAAAGACCCCGCCCTTCCATTCCAATTATTTGTAGAACGTGTGTGATAAACCTGTGGCCCCCCAATACCACAGATTGAAGCGGGGTGTTATCTACACAGACACATGGTCTAGCAAACACGGGCAGGGAAGGTATATCACTTTTACTGCCCACTGGGTGAACCTTCCGATGGCCGTTAAGCATGCAACCCGTGGCACCCGTGTAGATTTAGTTGTACCGCCACGGATTGCAAGCAGGCCTGTCTCTTCTTCTCCTCCTCCTCCATCCTCCCTCTCCTCCTCGGCTGACTCCTCCTCTTCCACTGCTACCGTCTCTTCTCCTGTGCCGCCCAAGATCCCCAGAACCTATTCCACATGCCAGGTGAGACGTTGCTTGCCATGCTGTGCTGTGTCTGTTGTGTCTGGAAGCCAAGAGCCACACTGGTCCTGCACTCCTTTCAGCTTTGCGTTCACAGGCAGATCAGTGGCTGACACCGCTGAATTTGTCAGTTGGTAAAGTGGTGTGCGACAATGGTGCCAATCTGCTGAGTGCCCTGAAACAGGGCAAAATAACACACGTGCCATGCATGGCACATGTCCTGAACTTGGTGTTGCAGCGATTCTTTGCCAAATACCCTGGGGTCCAGGACGTCTTGCGGCAGGCCAGGAAAATCTCGGGCCATTTCCAAAGATCTTACACAGCCATGGCTCGCCTTGCTGATATTCAGCGGTGACACAACCTGCCCCTCAGGCGTCTTATTTGTGACTGTCCGATGCGATGGAACTCAGCGTTGCATATGCTTGATAGGCTGCTCCAGCAGAAACGTGCAGTTAATGACTACCTGTTCAAACTCGGAGGCAGGACAGGTTCTGGGGAGCTTGGGTTTTTTTCACCTCGCCAGTGGCTGCTCATGCGGGACCCATGCAGACTTCTGCGCCCATTCAATGAGATCACCAAACTGGCCAGTCACGGCCAGTGCGCCATAAGTGACATCATACTTACGCCTTCTTTCTGGAGCGTGCATTGCGTCGTGTCATTGATCAAGCCATTGAGGAGCAGGAGCAGGAAGATCAGGAAGTCGCAATGTTGAATGAATTCCCAGGGGGTGCTACTCCATCTGAGACAAATCAACAGCAGGAGTCTGAAGAGGAGTCAGAGGAGGAGGAGGATGGTGCTGGGGGGATGAGGAGGAGCAAGAAGAGCATGCTTTAAACCTTTCTGGGATCCCTTGTGTTATCCGTGGATGGGGGGAGGAGAACGAGGACGACATTATCCTGGATGATGAGCTGGAAGCAGGCCACTATACTGCTTCCAGTTTAGTGGGAATGGGGGCCTACATGCTGCAGTGTTTTAAGGGGGACCTCCGTACAAAACACATAAAGGCCAAGGACCAGTAGTGGGTGGCAACGTACTTAGACCCCCGGTACAAACACAAAATGGCGGAAATGTTACCACAATCACAGAGGGCGGTCAGAATGCAGCACTTCCAGGCCTTGCTACGGGAAATGCTGCATTCTGCTTTTCCGTGCGCTGGCAAAGGAATTTCCAGTCACAGAGAGACAGTTACGGGTAGCAATCCAACAGTGCCTGCAAGAAGAGGGCGGTTGGAAGATGTCTTGGTCACTTCAGATATGAGATCCTTCTTTCAGCCGAACCATCGACAGCTGTACTCCCGATCCAGCATGAGGGAATGCCTAGACCGACAGGTGTCCGACTACATCGGGTTAACGGCCGATGTGGACGCTCTGAGGAGTGATGAACCCCTGGACTACTGGGTGGGCAGGCTTGACCTCTGGCCAGAGCTTGCACAATTTGCAATGGAAATGTTGGCTTGCCCCCCATTCACTGTCCTGTCCGAAAGGACGTTCAGCACAGCAGGGGGGATCGTGACCGATAAGCGCACTCGCCTAGCTCATGACAGTGTAGACAACCTCACATTTATAAAAATGAATGAGGCATGGATCTCTGAGGAATTCAACACATGTGACCAGTAGACCAGGTTTCATCGAAATTCCTCCACCCACAACAATTCCTGGTCCTTGGCTTCGCTACATACAGCGGCATAAAAGGCATTTCATGTCCATTGAATGGCAAATTTTTAGGGCCTTTCAGGGCCGACAATTATTTTTTCTGTGAATGCCTACCGTACCTCTAGCCATCAAAAACTACGTTTTTTGCTGTCAGTTCAAACCATGTGAGCTAATTTTTGCAGCCTATACAGGCCTATACAGGCCGACACTTACGTATACTGTCTGAATGCCTAATGTACCTTCAGCCACAGAATACTACGTACTTAGCTGTCAGGTAAACCCATGTGGGTTAATTTTTGGGGCCTATACAAGCCAACACTTACTTCTGTATCCTGTGAATGCCTAATGTACCTTCAGCCACAGAAAACTACATTCTTAGCTGTCAGGTAAACCCATGTGGGCTAATTTTTGGGGCCAATACTGGCCAACATTTACTTCTGTTACCTGTGAATTGTAGTGAATGTACCTTCAGCCACAGAATACTACGTTCTTAGGTGTCAGGTAAACACATGTGGGCTAATTTTTGGGGCCTGGAATGGCCGACACTTACTTCTTTATCCTGTGAATGCCTAATTTTTCAGACTGGAAATGAAAAACAATGGGTCTGTAAAGGTTCCGCCAAATTGTGGAATGGATGCGGACCCATTTTACAGATGTGTGAATGGACCCTATATGTATTAGACAATGTATTTACCGGCTGCTGTCAGTTCTGGCTGATTTATGAAAAAATATATATATTTTTTGCTGTTAAAAAAAAAAAAAAATTAGGGCAACTTTTTCAATTGCAATACTTCTGTTATGACATTGTCCATGTGCTGGGACTATTTGTGCAAAGCTAGTACATCTTTTGCGGCTGCAAATATGACCTAAAGGTTTTTAAAGTTCGCCTCCCATTACAGTCAATAGGGCCCGCCGCGAACTCTTGGTTCGCGTACTTTTGAGAAAATTCGTGGCTGGTGTTCGCGAACTGCCCCGCCCGATGTTCGTCCAACACTAAGGGTCAGGGCTAGGGCTAGGATTGGGGTTAGGGCTATGGTTAGAGTTAGGGTTAGTGAAAGGATTAGGTTTAGGGCTAAGGTTAGGGTTAGGGCTAGAGGGTTAGGGTTCTGGTTAAGATTATGGGATTCGTGTTAGGTTAAGGGATAGAGGGTTAGGGTAAGGGGGTTAGGGTTAGAGTTGGGGTGTTAGGGTTAAGGGGTTAGGGTTTGTGGGTTAGGATTATTGGGTTAGCGTTAGAGGGTTAGGGTAAGAGTTAGTTGTTGGGGGTTAGGATTAGGGTTAGAGGGTTAGGGTTATGGGGTTAGAGTTAGAGGGTTAGGGTGGTAGGGTTAGAGGGTTAGGGTTAGAGGGTTAGGGCTAGAGGGTTAGGGTTAGAGAATTGAGGGTAAAGGTAAGAGGGTTACAGGATTAGGGTTAGGGTTAAGTTTAGGGTTAGAGGGTTAGGCTTAGAGGGTTAGGGTTTGTTGGTTAGGGTTATAGTTAGAGTGTTAGGGTTAGGACTAGGATTAAGTGTTAGGGTTAGGACTAAGGATTAGAGTTAGGGTGGGGGTTAGGGTTAGATGGTTAGGGTTAGGGGTTAAGGTTAGAGGGTTAGGGTTATTGGGATAGGGCTAGGGTTAGAGGGTTGGGGTTACTGTTAGGGTTAGGGTGGTAGGGTTAGAGGGTTAGGGTTAGAGGGTTAGGGTTAGAATTAGTAGGTTACAGGATTAGGTTTAGGGTTAGAGGCTTAGGGTTAGGGTTTGTCGGTTAGGGGGTTAGGGTAAGGTTTAGAGTTAGAGGGTTAGGGCTAGGGTTAGAGGTTTAGGGTTAGAGTTAGGGCTTCGGGTTAGGGGTTAGGGGGTTTGGGTTAGGGTTAGAGAGTTAGGGTTAGGGTTAGGGTTATAGGGTTAGGGTTAGAGGGTTAGGGTTAGGGTTATAGGGTTAGGGTTAGGGTGATAGGGTTAGAGGGTTAGGGTTAGAGGGATAGGGTTTGCAGATAGGGATAGAGGGTTAGGGGTTAGGTTTAGGGTTGGGGGGTTAGGGGGGTTAGGGGTTAGGGTTAGGGTTAGGGTTAGGGTTAGGGCTAAGGTTAGGGTTAGGGGTTAGGGTTAGGGTAAGGGTGTTAGGGTTAGTAGGTTAGGATTAGAGGGTTAGGATTGGGGGTTAGGGTTAGAGGGTTAGGGTAAGAGTTAGCAGTTGGGGGTTAGCGGTTTAGGGTTGTGGGGTTATTGTTAGGGTTAGAGGGTTAGGGTTACTGTTAGTGTTAGGGTGGTAGAGTTAGAGGGTTAGGTTTAGACGGTTAGGGCTAGAGGATTACGGTTAGGGTTAGAGAATGGAGGGTAAGGGTAAGAGGGTTAGTGTTAGGGTTTGTGGGTTAGGGTTAGAGGGTTAGGGTTAGGACTAGGGTTAGGGTTAGAGGGTTAGGGTTAGATAAAGATAGCTTTAGGGTTGGATATGGTTAGGGTTTAGGGTAAGGATCAGGTTTAGAGGGTTAGGGTGGTAGGGTTAGAGGGTTGGGGTTTGAGGGTTAAGGTTAGGGTTAGAGGGTTAAGGTTAGGGTGAGGTTTAGGGTAGAGGGTTAGGGTTAGAGTTAGGGTGAGGGTTAGGGTTAGAGGGTTAGGGTTAGGGGTTAGGATTAGGGGGTTAGGGTTACAGGGTTAGGGTTAGAATTTAGTTTTAGGGGTAAGGGGGTTGGGGGGTTAGGGTTAGGGGTTAGGGTTAGGTTTAGGGTTAGGGTTATGTTAAGGGTTAGGGGTTAGAAGTTAGGGTTAGGGTTAGGTTTAGGTTTGTTTCAGGGATAATGTTAGGGTGTTAGGGTTAGAGGGCAAGGGATATGGTTAGGGTTTAGGGTTAGGGTTTAGGGTTAGGGTTAGATTTTTAGAGATTTAGAGGGTTAAAGAGTTATACTTAGGGTTAGGGGTTAGAGTTGGGGTGTTAGGGTTAGGGTTAAGGGGTTAGGGTTAGCAGATAGGGTTTGAGGGTTAGGGGTTAGGTTTAGGGTTAGGGGGTTAGGGGTTTGGGTTAATGTTAGGGCTAGGGTTAGGGTTAGGGCTATGGCTAGGGCTAAGGTTAGGGGGTTAGGGTTAGGGTTCGGGTGTTAGGGTTAGAGGGTTAGGGTTAGGGATAGGGTTAGAGGGTTAGGGTTAGAATTTAGGGTAAGGGGTAATGGGGTTAGGGGTAGGGGGTTAGATAGGGATAGCTTTAGGGTTGGATAGGGTTTAGGGTTAGGGTACGGTTTAGAGGGTTAGGGTTAGAGGGTTGGGGTTAGGGTTTGAGGGTTAAGATTAGCATTAGAGGCTTAAGGTTAGGTTTAGGTTTAGGGATAGAGGGTTTAAGGGTTAGGGTTAGGATTAGGGTTAGAGTTAGGGTGGGGGTTAGGGTTAGATGGTTAGGGTTAGGGGTTAGGGTTAGAGTTATTGGGATAGGGTTAAGTTTAGAGGGTTGGGGTTACTGTTAGGGTTAGGGTGGTAGGGTTAGAGGGTTAGGGTTAGAGTTAGGGTTAGGTTTAGGGTTAGAGGGTTAGGGTTTGTGGGTTAGGGGGTTAAGGTAAGGTTTAGAGTTAGATGGTTAGGGTTAGGGCAAGGGCTAGGGTTAGAGGGTTAGGGTTAGAGTTAGGGCTTCGGGTTAGGGGTTTGGGTTTGGGTTAGGGTTAGAGAGTTAGGGTTAGGGTTATAGGGTTAGGGTTAGAGGGTTAGGGTTATAGGGTTAGGGTTAGGGTTAGGGTGTTAGGGTTAGAGGGTTAGGGTTAGAGGGATAGGGTTTGCAGATAGGGATAGAGGGTTAGGGGTTAGGTTTAGGGTTGGGGGTTAGGGGGTTAGGGTTAGGGGTTAGGGTTAGGGCTAGGGCTAAGGTTAGGGTTAGGGGTTAGGGTGTTAGGGTTAGTGGGTTAGGATTAGAGGGTTAGGATTAGGGGGTTAGGGTTAGAGGGTTAGGGTAAGAGTTAGCGGTTGGGGGTTAGAGGTTTAGGGTTGTGGGGTTATTGTTAGGGTTAGAGGGTTAGGGTTAGTGTTAGGGTGGTAGGGTTAGAGGGTTAGGTTTAGACGGTTATGGCTAGAGGATTAGGGTTAGTGTTAGAGAATGGAGGGTAAGGGTAAGAGGGTTACAGGATTAGGGTTAGGTTTAGGGTTAGAGGGTTAGGGTTAGAGAGTTAGTGTTAGGGTTTGTGGGTTACGGTTAGGGTTAGAGGGTTAGGGTTAGGACTAGGGTTAGGTTTAGAGGGTTAGGGTTATGGTTAGAGTTAGGGCTTAGGGTTAAGGGTTAGGGGTTTCAGTTAGGGTTAGAGGCTTAGTGTTAGGGTTAGAGGGTTAGGGTTATAGGGTTAGGGTTAAGGTGTTAGGGTTAAGGTTAGATGTTTAGGGTTAGAGATATAGGGTTAGAGGGTTAAGGTTAGGGTTAGAGGGTTAGGATTAGGGTACGGGTTAGGGTTAGAGGGTTAGGGTTAGGGATAGGGTTAGAGGGTTAGGGTTAGAATTTAGTTTAAGGGGTTATGGGGTTAGGGGTAGGGGGTTAGGGTTAGATAAAGATAGCTTTAGGGTTGGATAGGGTTAGGGTTTAGGGTTAGGATCAGGTTTAGAGGGTTAGGGTGTTAGGGTTAGAGGGTTGGGGTTAGGGTTTGAAGGTTAAGGTTAGGGTTAGAGGGTTAAGGATAGGGTGAGGTTTAGGGATAGAGGTTTAGAGGGTTATGGTTAGGGTTAGAGTTAGGGTGAGGGTTAGGGTTAGAGGGTTAAGGTTAGGGTTAGGGTTAGAGGGTTAGGGTTAGAGGGTTAAGGTTAGGGTTAGAGGGTTAGGGTTAAGGTTAGAGGGTTAAGGTTAGGGTTAGGGTTAGAGGGTTAAGGTTAGAATTTAGGGTGAGTTAGGAGGATAGGGGTAGGGGGTTAGGGTTAGATAGGGATAGCTTTAGGGTTGGATAGGGTTAGGGTTTGGGGTTAGAGTTAGGGTTATTGTTAGGCTTTAGGGTTAAGGGTTAGGGTTAGGGCTTAGGGTTAGTGTAAGGGTCAGGGCTAGGGCTAGGATTGGGGTTAGGGCTATGGTTAGAGTTAGGGTTAGAGGGTTTTGGGTTCTGGTTAAGATTATGGGATTCGTGTTAAGTTAAGGGATAGAGGGTTAGGGTAAGGGGGTTAGGGTTAGAGTTGGGGTGTTAGGGTTAAGGGGTTAGGGTTAGGGTTTGTGGGTTAGGATTAGGGGGTTAGGGTTAGAGGGTTAGGGTAAGAGTTAGTTGTTGGGGGTTAGGATGAGGGTTAGAGGGTTAGGGTTATGGGGTTAGGGTTAGAGGGTTAGGGTTACTGTTAGGGTTGTAGGGTTAGAGGGTTAGGGTTAGAGGGTTAGGTCTAGAGGGTTAGGGTTAATGTTAGAGAATTGAGGGTAAGGGTAAGAGGGATACAGGGTTAGGGGTTAGGGTTAGATAGAGATAGCTTTAGGGTTGGATAGGGTTAGGGTTTAGGGTTAGGGTCCGGTTAAGAGGGTTAGGGTTAGAGGGTTGTGGTTAGGGTTTGAGTGTTAAGATTAGCGTTAGAGGCTTAAGGTTAGGGTTAGGTTTAGGGATAAAGGGCTAGAGGGTTAGGGTTAGAGTTAGGGTGAGGGTTAGGGTTAGATGGTTAGGGTTAGGTGTTAGGGTTAGGGGGTTCGGGTTAGAGGGTTAGGTTTAGGGTTAGAATTTAGTGTTAGGTGGTTAGGGGGTTAGGGGTCAGGGTTAGGGTTAGGGTTAGTGCTAGGGGTAGGGTTAGAGTTAGGGTGAGGGTTAGGGTTAGATGGTTAGGGTTAGGGGGTTAGGGTTAGAGGGTTAGGGTTAGAGGGTTAGTGTTAGGGTTAGAATTTAGTTTTAAGGGGTTAGGGGGTTAAGGGTTAGGGTGGGGTTAGGCTTAGGGTGAGGGATAGGGTTAGGGTTAAGGGTTAGGGGTTAGAATTTAGGGTTAAGGTTGTGGTTTGGGTTGGTTTGAGGGATAGGGTTAGGGTGTTAGGGTTAGAGGGTGAGGGATATGGTTTAGGGTTAGGGTTATGGTTTAGGGTTAGGGTTTAAGGTTAGGGTTAGAGGTTTAGAGGGTTAAAGGGTTATACTTAAGGTTAGAGGCTGGATTGGGGTGTTAGGGTTAGGGTTAAGGGGTTAGGTTTGGTGGATAGGGTTAGAGGGTTAGGGTTAGGGGTTAGGTTTAAAGTTAGGGGGGCAGGGTTAGGGCTTAGGGTTAGTGTTAGGGCTGGGGTTAGGTTTAGGGCTAGGGCTAAGGTTAGGCTTAGGGGGTTTGGGTTCAGGTGTTAAGGTTAGGGTTAGGGATAGTTGGTTAGGATTAGGGGGTTAGGGTTAGAGGGTTAGGGTAAGAGTTAGCGTTTGGGGGTTAGGATGAGTGTTAGAGGGTTAGGGTAATGGAGTTAGGGTTAGAGGGTTAGGGTTACTGTTAGGGTTAGGGTGGTAGGGTTAGAGGGTTAGGGTTAGGGTTAGAGTTAGAGAGTTAGGATTAAGGTTAGGGTTAGAGGGTTAGGGTTAGGGATATGGTTAGAGGGTTAGGGTTAGAATTTAGGGTAAGGGGTTATGGGGTTAGGGGTAGCGGGTTAGGGTTAGATAAAAATAGATTTAGGGTTGGATAGGGTTAGGGTTTAGAGTTAGGATCAGGTTTAGAGGGTTAGGGTGTTAGGGTTAGAGGGTTGGGGTTAGGGTTTGAGGTTTAAGGTTAGGGTTAGAGGGTTAAGGTTAGGGTGAGGTTTAGGGATAGAGGGTTAGAGGGTTAGGGTTAGAGTTAGGATGAGGGTTAGGGTTAGGGTTAGGGTTATATGGTTAGGGTAGGGGTTAGGATTAGGGTGTTAGGGTTAGAATTTAGTTTTAGGGGTTAGGGTTAGGGGTTAGGCTTAGGGATAGGGTTAGGGTTATGTTAAGGGTTAGGGGTTAGAAGTTAGGGTTAGGGTTGGGGTTTAAGTTTGTTTCAGGGATAGGGTTAGGGTTTAGGGTTAGGGTTGGGGTTAGAGGTTAGGGTTAGGGGTTTATAGGGTTAAAGGGTTATACTTAGGGATAGGGGTTAGAGTTGGGGTGTTAGGGTTAAGGGGTTAGGGTTAGTGGATAGGGTTAGAGGGTTAGGGGTTAGGTTTAGGGTTAGGGGGTTATGGGTTAGGGTTAATGTTAGGGCTAGGGTAAAGGTTAGGGCTAGGGCTAAGGTAAGGGGGGTAGGGTTAGGGTTCGGGTGTTAGGGTTAACGGTTAGAGGGTTAGTGGATTAGGATTAGGGGGTTAGAGTTAGAGGGTTAGGCTAAGAGTTAGCGTTTGGGGGTTAGGATGTTAGAGGGTTAGGGTTACGGGAATAGGGTTAGGGTTAAAGGGTTAGAGTTACTTTTAGGGTGGTAGGGTTAAAGGGTTAGGGTTAGAGGGTTAGGGTTAGAGAATTAGGGTTAGGGTTAGTAGGTTACTGGATTAGGTTTAGGGTCAGGGTTAGGGTTAGGGTTAGGTTTAGGGTTAGGGTTTGTGGGTTAGGGTTAGAGTGCTAGGGTTAGGGTTAGAGTTAGAGGGTTAGGGTTAGAGGGTTAGGGTTCAGAGGGTTAGGGTTAGAGGGTTAGGATTAGGGTTAGAGTTATGGCTTAGGGTTCGGGGTTAGGGGTTTGGGTTAGGGTTAGAGGGTTGAGGTTAGGGTTAGAGTGTTAGGGTTAGAGGGTTATTGTTAGGGTTATAGGGTTAGGGTTAGAGGGTTAGGGTTAGGGTTAGAGTGTTAAGGTTCGGGTTAGAGGGTTAGAATTAGGGTTAGAGGGTTAGGGATAGGGTTAGAGGATTAAGGTTATAATTTAGGGTAAGGGGTTAGGGGTAGGGGGTTAGGGTTAGATAGGGATAGCTTTAGGGTTGGATAGGGTTAGGGTTTGGGGTTAGAGTTAGGGTTAGGGTTATGGGTAGGGGTTAGGGTTAGGGTTAGAGGGTTAGGGTTAATGTTAGGGGTTAGGGGTAGGGTTAGGGTTATGGGTAGGGGTTAGGGTTAGAGGGTTAGGGTTAGGGTTAGAGGGTTAGGGTTAGTGTTAGGGTTAGGGTTAAGGTTAGAGGGTTAGGGTTAGAGGGTTAGGGTTAGTGTTAGGGGTTAGGGTTAGAGGGTTAGGGTTAGAGGGTTAGGGTTGGGTTTGGGGTTAGGGATTTGGGTTAGGGTTAGGGTTAGGGTTAGAGGGTTAGGGTGAGGGTTAGGGTTAGAGGGTTAGGGTTAGTGTTAGGGTTAGGGGTTGGGGTTAGGGTTAGAGGGTTAGGGTTAGAGGGTTAGTGTTGGGGTTGGGGTTAGGGGTTAGGGTTAGAGGGTTAGGGTGAGTGTTAGGGTTAGAGGGTCAGGGGTAGGGTTTGTGGGCTAGGGTTAGGGGTTTCCATTAGGGTTAGAGGGTAGGGTTAGAGGGTTAGTGTTAGGGTTAGAGTCAGAGGGTTAGGGTTAGGGGATAAGGATTAGGGTTAGAGTGTTAGGGTTACAGGGTTAGGGTTAATGTTAGGGTTACGGGTTAGGGGTAGGGTTAGGGTTAGCTAGATAGGGTTAGAGTTTAGGGTTAGGGTTTAGGGCTAGGGTTAGGGCTAGGGTTGGGGGTTAGAGTTAGGGGTTAGGGTTAGGGTTAGGGGTTAGGGTTAGGGGGTTAGGGTTAGGGTTAGAGGGTTAGGGTTAGGGTTAGAGGGTTAGGATTAGGGTTAGGGTTAGAGGGTTAGGGTTAGGGTTAGGATTAGGGTTAGAGGGTTAGGGTTAGGGTTACATACATAGGGTAAGGGGGTTAGGGTTAGAGGGTTAGGCTTAGGGGTTAGGGTTAGAGTTGGGGCGTTAGGGTTAAGGGTTTGGGGTTCAGATTAGTGGATAGGGCTAGAGGGTTAGGGGTTAGGTTTAGGGGATTAGGGGTTAGGGTTAGTGTTAGGGCTAGGGCTAGGGTTATGGCAAAGGTTAGGGTTAGGGTTAGTGGGTAAGGATTAGGGGGTTAGGGTTAGAGGGTTAGGGTAAGAGTTAGCAGTTGGGGGATAGGATGAGGGTTAGAGGGTTAGGGTTATGGCGTTAGCGTTAGGGTTAGAGGGTTAGGATTACTGTTAGGGTTAGGGTAGTTGGGCTAGAGGGTTAGGGTTAGAGGGTTAGGGTTAGAGAATTGAGGATAAGGGTAAGAGGGTTATAGAATTAGGGTTAGAGTTAGGTTTAGGGTTAGGATTAGTGGTAGAGGGTTAGTGTTAGTGTTTGTGGGCTAGGGTTAGGGTTAGAGTTAGAGGGTTAGGACTAGGGTTAGGGTTAGATGGTTAGGGTTACGGTTAGAGTTGGAGCTTAGAGGTTTGGGGTTTCAGTGAGGGTTAGAGGGTTAGGGTTATGGTTAGGGTTTTAGGGTTAGGGTGTTAGGGTTAGGGTTAGAGGGTTAGGGTTAGGGTTAGAGCATTAGAGGGTTAGAGGTAAGGTTAGGGTTAGAGGGTTAAGGTTAGGTTTAGGGATAGAGGGTTGGAGGGTTAGGGTTAGGATGAGGATTAGTGTTAGGGTGACTGTTTGGGTTAGATGGTTAGGGTTAGGGTTAGGAGTTAGGGTTAGGGTTAGAATTTAGTTTTAGGGGGTTAGTGGTTCAGGTGGGGTTAGGTTTAGGGTTAGGTTAACGGTTAGAATTTAGGATTAGGGTTGGGGTTTGGGTTGGTTTCAGGGATCGGGTTAGGGTGTTAGAGTTAGAGGGTGAGGGTTATGGTTAGGGTTTAGGGTTAGGGGTTAGAGTTGGGGTGTTAGGGTTAAGGGGTTAGGGTTGGCGGAAAGGGTGAGAGAGTTATGGTTTGGAGTTAGGTTTAGGGGGTTAGGGGTTAGGGTTAGGGTTAGGGCTAGGGTTAGGGCTAGGGCTAAGGTTAGGGTTAGGGGGTTAGGGTTAGGGTTTGGGTGTTAGGGTTAGAGGGTTAGGGTTAGTGGGTTAGGATTAGGGGGTTAGGGTAAGAGTTAGTGTTTAGTGGTTAGGATGAGGGTTAGAGGGTTAGGGTTATGGGGTTAGGGTTACTTTTAGGGTTAGGGTGGTAGAGTTAGAGGGTTAGGGTTAGAGGGTTTGGGTTAGAGAATTAGGGTTAGGGTTAGTAAGTTACAGGATTAGAGGTAGTTTTAGAGTTAGGGTTAGGGTTAGCGTTAGAGGCTTAAGGTTAGGGTTAGGTTTAGGGATAGAGGGCTAGGGTTAGGGTTAGAGTTAGGGTGAGGGTTAGGGTTAGATGGTTAGGGTTAGGTGTTAGGGTTAGGGGGTTCGGTTTAGAGGGTTAGGTTTAGGGTTAGAATTTAGTGTTAGGTGGTTAGGGGTTAGGGTTAGGGCTAGGGCTAGGGTTAGGGTTAGGGTTAGAGTTAGAGTGAGTGTTAGGGTTAGATGGTTAGGGTTAGGGGTTAGGGGGTTAGGGTTAGAGGGTTAAGGTTAGGGTTAGAATTTAGTTTTAAGGGGTTAGGGGGTTAAGGGTTAGGGTGGGGTTAGATAGATAGGTTTAGAGTTTAGGGTTAGGGCTAGGGGTTAGGGTTAGGGGTTAGGGGTAGGGTTAGGGTTTAGGGTTAGGGTTAGGGTTAGAGTTAGGGGTTGGGGTTAGGGTTAGGGTTTGGGTTGGGGTTAGGGTTAGGGGTTAGGGTTAGGGGGTTAGGGTTAGGGTTAGAGGGTTAGGGTTAGGGGGTTAGGGTTAGAGAGTTAGAGGGTTAGGGTTAGAGGGTTAGGGCTATGGTTAGGGTTAGGGGTAGGGTTAGGGTTAGGGTTAGGATTTAGGGTTAGGTTTAGGGTTAGGGTTAGGGTTAGATTTAGGGGTTGGGGTTAGGGTTTGGATTGGGGTTAGGGTTAGGGGTTAGGGTTAGGGGGTTAGGGTAAGAGGGTTAGGGTTAGGGTTAGGATTAGGGTTAGGGTTAGAGGGTTAGAGTTAGGGTTAGGGTTAGAGGGTTAGGGTTACATATATAGGGTTAGGGGGTTAGGGTTAGGCTTAGGGGTTAGGGTTAGAGTTGGGGTGTTAGGGTTAAGGGTTTGGGGTTTAGGGTTAGTGGATAGGGCTAGAGGGTTAGGGGTTAGGTTTAGGGGTTAGAGTTAGTGTTGGGGCTAGGGTTAGGGTTAGGGCAAAGGTTTGGGTTAGGGGTTAGGGTTAGTGGGTTAGGGTAAGAGTTAGCAGTTGGTCGATAGGATGAGGGTTAGAGGGTTAGGATTACTGTTAGTTTTAGGGTGGTTGGGCTAGAGGGTTAGGGTTAGAGGGTTAGGGCTAGAGAATTGAGGGTAAGGGTAAGAGGGTTATAGGATTAGGGTTAGAGTTAGGTTTAGGGTTAGGTTTAGTGTTAGAGGGTTAGGGTTAGCGTTTGTGGGCTAGGGTTAGGGATAGAGTTAGAGGGTTAGGACTAGGGTTAGGGTTAGATGGTTAGGTTTACGGTTAGAATTAGCGCTTAGGGGTTTGGGGTTTCAGTGAGGGTTAGGGTTATGGTTAGGGTGTTAGGGTTAGGGTTAGCGGGTTAGGGTTAGGGTGTTAGGG